>NC_142012.1:147510206-147818778 GCF_049901735.1 Notechis scutatus | reverse complement strand
CCCTCTAAAAGCAAGAGCCACAGGTTTAATAAATAGATTTTATTCAGAATGTTGATCAAAGACAGTTCCAGCATCTGCATATATTAGATTAAGATTTTCAATCCAGAAATATTTTCTTTATAACTGATAAAAAAAATAAAGGGTGGTCTAAGAAACAAGATCAGTAAAGTGAGATATGCATGTCCTTCGTGATGTGAGATTATTAGAGATATATTCCTAGAATGAAAGTTTTGATAGAAGAGTTGAGCCAAGACTCTAATTGTTAATCTAACAGACTTGACCCTATGTTAATAGCAGAAGAGGAAGGAGATAAGGAGACACAGCAGCATATATCCTTGAATTTAGCCTCCCTACAGGCATGAACCCTACACCCCAGTAAGCCCATACAGCTAGGCATAGATTGGCACAATAAAAAGCTAAAACTGCACTAAGACCTTTGCGACATCCTGCAAATGTAAACATATGTCATACCATATTTATATAAGAAAGAGAAAGGAGGGTTAATTCCACCTGAGTTCTTAGTTATTCCAATTCTCTATGTAGTTGAATATTTCCTAGGTAGAATGACACAAAGGAATTTGGGCTTATTACATACTTACTCAGGTCACTAGAAAATGTTATGATTATGCATCTCCACATAATCGTAAAGACAGATGTATGAAGGATATTGAGTTTTCTGAGATCATCTGATTTATATTTTTCAGTAAGTTCAGCACATTACTTTTGAGTGGCTGCCTGACAATTTCTAATGCCAATGCACAATCTAACAGTAATTATTCCTAAATCAATGGCACAGAGGGGTTCATTTTAAATCACATTCTTCTCATTGGATTAAAGTAGTTATCTGTTGTACAGCCAGACAGCAATTACTCAACCTTAATTATTTCTAGAGGTGACAAGAAGCGATAAAACATGCTACTGTAGCAATAATTTTCAGAATCTTTTCCTAAGCAATGAAGGTTATCGGAATTTCAGTGCAATTGTTCAGATATTTTATCTCCTTTGTTTTTATACTTAATATATTTATATTCTTTTTTTAAAGAAAAAGTGTATACCATTTTAACTGCTTTGTGTAAAGTGACATATGAGCTTTTTAAACAAAGAGAGAAAATTATGAAATGCAAATCATTTAACAATGGAACAATTGTTATTAATACTTTTCTAATAATACAATTTATGATCAGATTTCACTACCTCATCATATAAACAGAAGCAAAAAAAACACCACCCGGAATATTTCCAAATCAACTGTTACAGAGAAGAAGAAATAACTTCATAAAAGAAAACTCTCAACTGACACAACAGAGGAGTTATTTTTGATGGGCCTAAAAACAGGAAAATGTATGTATAGTAAATTTCACATGTACCCACAGTTACAAAAGCTCAGCAAGCAATCAAAATGTAGAGTTTATCTATTTTTTGTTGTGGTTTGTTGCATAGTCTGCCAGATTTTCTGATTTGTTTGATATTTTTATTCACCTAATGAGTTCTTTCCTAAGACCTGGACAGGCAGGTATTGATGATTTAGAATTAGAATTAGAATTATTTTTATTGACCAAGGATACAAGCGACAAAGTTACAGTCATACAGTCGCAAGTGGGAAGGGGTGGGTGATAAGGAGTGATGAGAAGATTAATAGTAACAGTAGTGCAGACTTTGTAAATAGTTGAACAGTGTTGAGGGAATTATTTGTTTAGCAGAGTGATGGCGTTCGAGAAAAAACTGTTCTTGTGTCTAGTTGTTCTGGTGTGCAGTGCTCTATAGCGTCATTTTGAGGGAAGGAGTTGAAACAGTTTATGTCCGGAATGTGAAGGGTCTGTAAATATTTTCACAGCCCTCTTTTTGACTCGTGCAGTATACAGGTCCTCAATTGAAGGCAGGTTAGTAGTAATTGCTTTTTCTGCGGTCCTAGTTATACTCTGAAGTCTGTGTCTGTCCTGTTGGGCTCCAGAACCAAACCAGACAGTTATAGAGGTGCAGATGATAGACTCAATAATTCTCCTGTATGCTGTTAAAGCAGAATGTAAGCTGCATTTTGCAATTGACTAATGCTGATTTTGTCAATGCCAATGGTCTTCAAGCAGTGCTTGGATTTCACCCAAGGTGCCTATTACTATTGGTGCTACCTTTGTGTTCTTTCACTCCATTTGCAAATTTTTGTATTTTGTTATCCTCTCCAATTCTTTCTCTTCTCTTCTGCTGTCTCCAAGTATTGCCACATTCACTATCCTAGCTTTTTGTCTTCCTTATCTGGTGTGCTATGTAGCTGCTGCCTGTCTGTTTGAATTCTACAATTGCAGAGCAGTTTAGCTTTTTTTATTTTTTATTACTTTATCTATTTTGTGGTCCCACCAGTTCTTGCCTGCAGGCAAATAGTATTTTTGTAGATCTTCCAATGCACCATATTTGCTACCTTGTCATGCTGTTCTTTGTAGTGTGCCTGTGTGATTTTCTTGCAATAGCAACCAGGTTTCTTCAGCTTCTTTGAAGAGGTGACATTTGCTGCCAGTTGCTCTCTTCTCAATTCTGGCTTTGTATGCATTTGTTTTTAAGACTTGCTCTTGTGCAGCCGGAGTTAACATATCTTGTCTCTTTTTTTCAACTTTCCTGCTTTCCTAGCCATTTCCAGGTCTTGGCATTATCTACTTTGCTTTTTTTTATTTTTATTTTAGTATTAGCCATGCCACACATTGTCTTGTTATGTCTCTTTTCTATTCTGCATTTGGTTTTTCTTGTAAGTCACTAATCTTTTCAGTACTCAGTAAAAATTCCTGGTATACTAGCTTCAGTGCATCTACTTCACTATTCTTCAGATAGTTTTCTAATACCTTTTTTTTCCCTTCAACCATCTGATGAACTTGCACCATTCTATGTCCACCTATTTTTCTTGGGAAGCAAAGTCTATCAACATTGCAGTGAATGAAGGACATGATTTATTTACTATTTTATTATTTCTAGTGTTTCCTTAATCTTCTTGGTTTCTAGGTAATATTTGTTAATCAGGTATTCTTTGGTCTTCTTCTCAGCTTTTATCTATTCTAGCTTGTTTTGCATCTGAAATTAGTATTTCCCAATATGATCTTCTATTTTGGTAGTGCATTATTTGGATTTTTTCCCCCTATTTGTTGATTTTGCATCCCAAGCTTTCAGTTATAACTTGCAGCCATGCTGTACATGAATTAGTTTGTTTCTTGCAGTGAGCTGGTCCTTATATTTATTATTACAGTATTGGAATCTTTTAATGCCTGCGTTAGCTGTTTCTTTGGAACAAGCTTCAATACAGGCAACCTTATTCTGTTGCTTTTGTGCTGTTTATATACTCAGTTATTTTTTGTTTCTATTCTTCAGTTAAAAAGTTTGGTTCCATCTGAGAAAGAGAAGAAGGTACCTGGTTTCAGAATGAAAACAGTTGTGCTGGCTTTCTCTATTGCTGAGCCTCCTGATTTGCCTCTAAGCTTAATTACTTCAGGCAAGGCTTTCTTCTCTTTGCCATATCTTTGCAATTTTTCCAATTCTGCTTCTGTGAACCATTCTGCTATTATTTCTTTGTTTTCTATCTCTGATTATTTGCAATGAATAAAATGCCTTGTCTTCCACTAGTTCTGAAACTGCTGTCCCTGATTGGTCAGCCAACAGTCCTGAGTCTTGCAGCGCCTTTTTTTCGCCAGATGTCCACGAACTCCAACACCTAGCATGGTGCTTGTTGACCAAGGTGATGACCAAACTAGTATGGGTTTATGTAAATTACATCTCAGCATATTGTTTGTGGGAAAGACTCTCTTTGTCTGACCCTATGATGGGACCTGTCCAGTATGGATGAACCTCTTGCATAGCTTTCATCTTCGTCACAGCATATGAATCCCACAACCATATCAGGCTGGTTGTTCCTATGCCAATCCGGAAGATTAGATGCTGTCTCTATTTTCTAGGTATAATATTTATTTTAAAACCTGTTATGAAAGTAATGTAAACTGTTCCTTAACTTTGCTCATAATTTCTTTACATTACCATATGAGAACATCAAATAAGTGGTAATGTCATGTGTTAAATCTCCTATCATTTATATTACTTAAATATATAAACAAAGATATTTAAAAAGTTGATTTAGGATTTTGACATTTCTCTTCTTTACTATTATAATTAATAATAATGTGGTATGAGCCCTCTGGAGAATTTCTGCCAAGGATTCACTTTCATGAATAAAATTGTGTAGTACAAACCTCCAGTTTTTGCAGGTTTTTAATATTTTTTTGTAGCTCTATTAATAAAACCATGTTTCATTATCCAGGAACTCCAAGCATCCTTACCATGATTAGAACCTATTGTTGGATGATGCCTGTGTCATTACAATTCTATGCTAGCTAGATTTAGTATGTGTTTTATTATATACATTATGCTGTACACTGTCAGGAGTCTGTTAGAGCTGAGGAAGTATAAACATAAATAAATGAGGAATAGTTGAAAGCAAAACACAACAGCAAAGTTGCTAATCAATCCAATGTACCAAGTCCATAGTAAGTTTTCAATAAAAGATCTGCAGTGGATGCCCAGTCCAACTAATCAACTTTAACCAACTAACCAAGGCCAGTTGTTTAAAAGCCTGACTATATGAAAACCTTATGTTTCCATTACAAACCTGTCCAACAGGCAGATTTAAAGGAAAGATAGAGGCTTAAAAATGGCACATGGGATTTTTTCCTAAAATTACTCCCATGCTTTTGACTCCATTCACTGGGGAGTTTCATTTAGTCCAAATCCTTCTCACTTTTAAAGGGTAGCCAAGGTAAAACTCTTTTACCAGTCTATTTTTTAAAAAAGGAATCCCTGCGGATTTTATTCCACTAGTTGTTACCAACTATAGGAGACAGTGCTTATCACCATTTCAAAGCCATTGAGTCAATGCCAATGGTTCTGAAGAAATTTTAACAGTTATATGGCCAGCATGACATCATGGAGTTCTATTATTTTCCCACCAAAGTGGTAGTTTTGATCAACTCACATTTGCATGCTTTCAAACGTCTAGGTTAGCAGGAGCTGGGGCAAGGACTGGAGCTAAACCCCAGCCAGCAAACCAGCATGTTAACCACTAATCCACCACACCATTCCACCTGGCTGTTAATTCCTAATTAATTAAGTATTAATAGTAACATAAAGTTTCACTATTAATTTTATTATCTGCATTTGGATCATTGTTAGTCACTTTCAACACTTGCTTGAACTGAAAGGCTAACATAAAAGAAAAAGTTACAGCAAATAGATGTGCTTAGCTGATTTCAAAAAGGCTAAGCAGGGCCACTGCTGGTTAGAATTTGGATGGCAGCCATCAGAAAATCTAGGACTGAAACTGGGAAATAAGAGGAAAAAATCTGGAAGAAGGCAATGGCAAACCTTTCCCATACTGTTGCCAAGAATGTGGGTTTTATGCATAGATATCAGAAATTAAGATTTAGTTTTAAAGACAATAAATGAATAACTACTGGGGATAAAGTGTTTGGAGAATTATATCTGTTTATTTTACAGTACTTAAACTTATCAGGTTGAGAAAGAGAGAGATATGTGTAGTGGTGAAAGCACCAAGTTAGAAACTGAAAGATTAGAAATTCTAGCCCTGCTTTGGTCATAAAGCCAATTGGATGACCTTGGGCTAGTCACTTTGTCTTAGTTCTAAGAAGGAGATAATGGCAAACGACTTCTGAAACACTACAAATGGAACTTAAGGGACTTGACCCTGCAATACTTACTTGAAAGTGATCTCTCTCCCTCTCCCCCCCTCTCTCTCACACACACAGCCCAAAGAACTCTGTGCAGCAAAATATCAAAACAAAGACAAAACATAACTCAAGAGCTAAATGTAACTCAATACTAATATGCAAATGCAAATTTAAAACCCAGGACTGATACCCACAATCTGTCAGCCAGGGCACAAATAATTTAATGTTATTAGAATCACAGTAAGGTGAGGGCTAGATGTGACATCTGATAAGGAAGCATTTCACAAAGTGATTGCTGTTATGAAGAAAACTAGCCCTTTTACCCATGCCCTATATACCTTCAAAAGACTCTCAGCAGTCCTTCTCTAAGTGACTGTGTTTTAAGAACTGCGTATCAACATAATATGCTGTACCCTAACTACTATATTTTAATCAACTCAGAAAATTATTAACAAATTAAATACTATACATCATAAGCATGCATGTTGTTCAGGTCCTTTGCACTTATTCAAAATGCTGGTTGCATCTTCACTTTAGACTTCCTTATAACTCTTTTATTGATAGAAAAGGAAAGCATCATTAATATTTTGAACAGAATCAAGTTCATCTGAGAGTGGGAGGAGAACTAATGGAGCAATCAGTAAGGAGGGTAGCACAGTTATAAATTCAGACTTGTTTGAGGTTGGCTTGAATATAGAGGCAGAAATAGAACCCATGTTTGTTGACATGTTTTATTATTAATTTATAGTGCTCTTTAATATACAACAGCAAAATAGTGCTCACTGTATTCTGGAGAGAAAGGTCATATTATTTCCAATTTATGTTGGGCTCCTGAAGTTGAAATACAGTTTGCTTGAAGCCAGGATTTGTGGTTGTGCATAATTTTAAGTCTAGATGTCCCAGGTTGAGGAACTGACTGCTCTTCATATATATAATCTGAGAAACTAGAACAAATTGATATTACAGGTAACAAAGTTCTAGAATGTACTGACCAACTGAAAGCAAAATAGATGTTATATGTTCTTATGTCCTAAAGGCAACACAAATGTGACATTGCTGATTTATGTTCCAAGGAACAGATTTTGCATATCCAGAAGGTTGTCTTCCAGAGAACTGGAAAGTAGCCAACATAAAAGCCAATCAGTTTTTGCAGAAAAGGCTGTAATCAGTTTGTGGCACTCACTGCCAATAAATAGCCTGCAATGACAGTGGAAACCAACTTTCAGATGTTTCATATACAATTTGTACATGTGTCACTCGTGCATTGAGTGACCTTGGGTTGAGAAATGCCTTTGTATTTCTCTACAACAGAATAAGAAGACTCTTCTCACTGTATTAATTATCAACTAATGGTGTTGTTTCAACATATGGGGAAAAAATATGTAGCAATCTGTGTTCATAAATTGAGTAATTAATCAGGGGAGGTAAGGCTCCAAATGCAAGTTCAATTGAAATGAATTTAAAAGAAAATTATACAGGTAACTGACCTTATGGAACTTAATTGGGGTGAAATGCAAATATACATTGTACTCATCCAAATATGTTTGAAGATTATTAGGTGTAAATTAAATTCATAGAAATGCCATATCTCCAGTGAGAGGAAAGTGAAAAATATAACACGATAATTTTATGACTAAGAGTAGATATAGTGATTAAATCAGCTTTGTGCAGTCTTTAAGGTTTTGAATTTGGTGACCTTCATTCCACTGTACCATTCAGTCATAGGGATGTGAACCTTTTTCTAAGGATAAAATCAACTGAAAATGCACTGGTAGGATGCACTGGTAGGAATTTTTGAAAACCCACTACAGATCTCATTTTAAATAACATGATCTGCCCACCAAAAGAGAGTCTGAGATGCCTACTGGAAGCCACAGTGCTCCTAAACTGTATTAATGCATATGATTACACAAATAATGCAAATTATTGTTTGATGCTATTATGATAGTTATACCAGTAGCACTTATATACCACTTCATAGTGTTTTACAGCACTCTCTGAGTGGTTTACAATATCATCATATTGTCCCAACAATCTGGCTCCTCATTTTTCCAAGCTTGGAAAGATGGAAGGCTAAGTCAACTTTGAGCCCAATGAGGATCAAATTCCAGACTGTGGGCAGAGCTAGCCTGCAATATGTATTCTATCTACTTTGCCATCAAAGCTCATGGTACATGATACACATTGTTAAGCCTGGATTCCCCAACGGGTGTTAAGGAAAACAAACTAAACAGAATGTGCAGCGAAGTCAGATAGGAAGACAGGTAAATGTGTGAGATAAGTTTTCTAGTTAACACGCAGTAAAAATACAGATACGTTCCATTTAAGAATTATAGCATAGTCAAAATAACGGTCCATTAGTCATATATAAATTTCAGTCAAGTCTTGTCGAGGATACTCTAATTGCAAAGTCCGTGTCGAATAGCCAGTGTCAGTACACATATAATAAATCTGTCCAAAACTTATCTTCTCTCCGTTGAGAAATATCTTCAAAGTAAAACAACACTTCTTCTCCTCCCGATCCAGCAAGAACGCAGTCTTCAATAAGCCAGCCAGTAAGAGCCAGAGAGTGCCTTGCTGCTTATATAGTACTTTTACAGCTGCACCCTTAATTACATTCCTTTAGCTTAAAGTCACATACACTTTATCTGACAAACCATGATTCATCATTTTATTATCTTTACCCAAAACAGTTAGGGTAAAACAATGTTATCCCTAACACACATGATGTCACTTTCCCTTACGTTGATTCCCCTGTGAACATCCACTACAACAAGGATATCATTTTTGCTGGAAAAGTTCACATGAGGCAGCTGTATTCTTGAAAGTTACATACAAATCAGTATGTATGTTTGCATGCAGGGGTGGGATATGACAGGGTTAACTACCGGTTCGGGATTTACGAGCTTCCCTGCAGGCTGCGAGCCACGTACCTGTAAATCAGCAGCAGCAGCTGCCTGCAGAGAAGCAGCCTTTGAAACAGCCCTCTTTTCTTGCTTTTCTAACTGCAGCTGTGCCTCGTTCAGCAGCTGAAGTTGAAAAATCAGGAAATAAAGATCAGGTAAGAGCCCAGGTGGGTGGGTGGGCAAAAACATCAGCATAGAACTGGTTCTATGTCTGCTGCTCTTCAGAGCTACTGGTTCTACAGAGGTGGACAGAACCGGTAGAAACCCACCCCTGTTTGCATGCATGTATGTATGTACGTACATACGTATGTATGTATGTATGTATGTATGTATGTATGTATGTATGTATGCATGCATACATTATATATGATCAAATATACATATAAATTCAATGTACATTTGAAAAGGTTGTGTGAAAAAATTAGTTTGGAGCTAATTGTATTTCATTACACTAAAGATACACTGAATAAAGTAGTTATAGGATAGTTGTGCAAAAAACCCATTAATTATGAGTATTTGCATAATGACTGAAGGCAAATACAGTATATGTGTTCCAGGATAATGCTGCAGGATCTAATCTGGGTCAGTCATTGGGACCAGAGGCTTTGTCTTCTGAGCTTTCGGATTCGTGCTGGAGCTCATCCTCAGGGACAGGGGTCGCCAACCTTTTGGACCTCAGGGACCAAACTCATAATTTTAAATCCCACGGACCAGACACCCTGGGAAAATCCCCAAAAAAGTCTGCAGGAAAATTCCCCATGTGGCCATGGGGCCATGTGGACAGCACAGCCTTATGTTCCCATGCAGCCTGGATTAATTGCTTTGGGGGGTGCTTTGGGGGTGACATTTCTCTGTTGACCACCAAAATTTTCTTGTGGACCACCAGTGGTCCCCAGCCCACTGATTGATGACCACTGCTCAGGGAAGTTCTCTCTAGCAGATAAAGAGAAGTAGAGAGAGAAGTTAGGTTCCAGCATGAGTCCAAAAGCTCAGAAGACAAAACCTCTGGTCCTGGTGACTGACCCAGATTGGATCCTTCCTGAAACTTACATAATAGATGGGGGATATGATGGCTAAGCAGTTAAAGATGCTGAGCTTATCAGCTGGAAAACTGACAGCCTGGGTTCAAGATCTGAGTGCGGCATGATGGATGAGCTCCTGTTACCTGCCCCAGCTTCTGCCCACCCAGCAATTCAAAAGCATGTGAGTGTGAGTAGAAAAATAAATACCAATTTGGTGGTAAGGTAACAGTGTTCTGTAAACTTTGGCATAGAGCCATGCTGGCCACATGACCATGAAAATGTCTTTGAACAAAACTGAGTCTTTTGTAGTGGTGGGCTGCAATTTTTTAACAAGCAGTTCTTTGGCTGTGTAGGTGTGGCCAGTTGGTCATGTGACTGGGTCACATAACCAACTGGGTCACTCATCAAACCCAGCACAGTCTCCTGGCCACTTGCCTCAAGGTAGGTAGGATTCAGCCAGTTGGGGTTAATCCCATCACTGGCTGGCCCAGCCCCTGCCCATTTTTGGCCTGAATTTTGGCCTGTTTGGGGGCCATTTTCAGACCATGTTGGGGCCATTTTCAGGCTGTTTTTTTGAGCCTGTTTCAGGCCCTTTTTTGGAAAATGGCCCAAAAAACAGCCTGAAAATGGCCTGAAAAACAGCCTGAAAATGGCCTGAAAAATGGGTGGGAGCAGGGGCAGGGGCAGCTAGTTCATCAGAACCAGTGCAAACTGGCAGCAGCCCACCTCTGGTCTCTTGACTAAGCAATGGAGAAGAGCACCACCCCTTGAAGTCAGATATGACTGGACAGGGAAAATTTATTCCCTTATATTCCCTATAATGGATATGCAAAAATGTATGTATAAAGAAAACTTGTTTAAAATGCTTACAGGTGTAATCAATAGACCTAGAAATTAATTTTAAGAGTGTCTGCTGTTATATATATATATATATATATATATATATATATATATATATATATATATATATATATATATATATATATTTAATTTTTAAGTTTTTAGGTATTTATATATATGGTATTCAGTTTGGTTTCAGATTTAAATTTGGGGCAGCCTATTGCTGTGCCAGAATGGTTTTTTCTTCATCCTGATTGGTTGGGAGTCTTGGTCTGTGTTTATTGGTCTCGGAGTTTGCTGTGTTCTGCTTGATTGGTGTCTCTAATATCTTCTGTCTGTTTTTAGGCTCTTTTTGTATCTTGATTGGCTGGCAGCATTGTGTTACTTTAATGGAGGCCTTTAGTGCAGCTTGGCTTCGGGTAAATGGACGGCTATCATTAGTTAGGAAGCTGGGTTTCATCTGGGTGCCTGGTTGGGGTGTGTTTGAGCTGGAGGTATCAGGGGGATCTGTTTGTGCCCAGGTGTTTGCCTGGCTTGTGGTGTGGATATTTTTTTGTTAGTGAGTGCAGGCTTCCAAATGATTGACAGCCTGGTGGAATCATCTCTTCTGTTCATGCTTTCTGGTCTTTTTTCAATCTCTATGGCTTCTCTGATGACTCTGTGGCTAGGGTTTTCCATAGTGGCCAAGGTTTTGGTGCCATTGAAGTTGATGCTATGACCTGTAGCTTCCATGTGTTGGACTAGTGAGGAAGTGTGTTCCAGCTTTTTGACTGCATTTTTGTGTTCATCCAGGCGGGTACTTATTCTTCTATTGGTCTGTCCAATGTATGTGGCCGGGCATGATGCACAGGGGACTTCGTATATGCCTTGGTTTTCCAGGTCAATTTTATCTTTGGGGTTGCTAAGGATGGCTGCTATTTTTCTGTCTGTTTTGAAGGCAGTCCTGATGTGTGCCTGTGTAGTATCTTACTGATTTTGTCTGTAGTACCTCTTATGTAGGACCTGAACACACCTAGACCTACCTACAAACACACACACACACACACACACACACACACACACATGATACTATGCAAAAAGAATAGGTTTTATCAGACAAGGCTGAGACAGATCTGAAAGTGAATTTGAAAATGACAGGCTACAACAATGATATGGAAAAAAATGTGGTGGACTACCAAAAGAAACTGGATAATATCTGAATAGCTAAAAGGGATATAAAAATAATACACAAAGAGACTGATCTGAACAATTTTCAGATATTGGATTTACAAAAAAGGCTTGATAAAGCTTTAAAGAATTTTGTGAGAAGGAACAAAGAAAAAAAGGAAATTAACTTGTATGAAATTGTTTGAAAAGACTAAATATAAGATCGTTCAAAGGAAGGAATATAACATTGGTCTATTTGATCAAGATTAAAATAGATATATTAATGTTATCTCTGATAACCCTTAAAGGATTTTTGCTTAGCAACACTGAAAAAATGAAGATTTAAGAATTTGTTTATAGATAAGAGATGGTATATAGAAAGAAGAGATCATTTGTTGTACTTTAAGAAAAGTGAAATTATTTATTCTTATGTTGAACTGGGAAGTCATTTTTTATATTTTCATTTTCTTTTAATGTAGTCTTTCTTTTCTTCTTTTCTTTTTCTTTTTTAATTTGTATTAGTTTGTATCTTTTAAATTGTAATACTTAATAAAATTACTGTTCAAAATACTTTTGTGGTTTCAGTATATCCAAATAAATATTATAGTCCAGAAGGATTTAAAGAAATTATCTCTGTTATTTTCAGAAATAGGATTGAAATTGAATTACTTATATTAAAAAAATGCAGACACCTTTAAGAGTTTATAAGTTGCTGCTGAAATGAAATTCAGAGACTGAACAAGTTAAAGACTGCATGATCAAATGTATGCATAATTTAAACAGGACTATTGATGTGCAATAATAGCATTATTAATGAAATATAAACATGAAATTCACTGTAAACAATACATGAAGAGAAAATGTGTATAAGATGTCTACTGTCACATTACCCCAACTAATTTTCAATCTGTTATTTCTTTATATTAAGTAAACACACACACACTTATACCCCAAACAAACATACTAATATATCTACAAATAAACTGAGCTGGCTTTCTATATTTAGAATTTAGAATAGAATAGAGCTGGAAGGGACCTTGGAGGTCTTCTAGTCCAGCCCCCTGCTCAAGCAGAAGAACCTATACCATTTCAGACAAATAACTGTCTAGTCTCTTCTTAAAAACCTCCAGTGATCGAGCACCCACAATTTCTGAAGGCAAGCTGTTTCACTGGTTAATTGCTCTCACCTTTATTCCAGATTGCTTCTCTCTTTGTTTCCAACATTGCTTCTTGTTCTGCCCTCTGGTGCTTTCGAGAATAATTCTTTCTCTTCTTTGTAACATCCCCTCAAATATTTGATTACTACAATCATGTCACCCCTAGTTCTTCTTTTCTTTAGACTGGCCAAAACCAAAACCTGCAACCATTCTTCATATGGTTTAACCTCCAGGCCTTTGATCATCTTAATTGAACTTCTTTGAACTTTTTCTCAGCATCTTTTTTGTAGTATGGTGACCAATATTGGTTGCAGTATTTTTATGCAATATAATTAGCTATAAATAGTTATACAATAATTTATAGGATACTTTATGCTTCTGACTGAAAAAACATATGTCTGCCATTAGTCAGAAGGCAGTTTAATCAATGGGAATATATATATATCAATGTCTAAAATAACCTCACACAAAGATGCATCTGAAGTCAATTCCAGATTAACCTGAAATGTTTAGTTAGTATTCTTTTTAAAAAAAATAAAGTTTTATTTGGGTTTTCACACACAAAATAACAGGTAAAACATCTTTTTTAAAATAGCATGGTCCCGGGTTGAACTTCTTTATACAGACACAAAACTCAATTTCATGCTCCTTTTTGTGTTCTATTCCATATCTTATATTATTCTACATTTTCTATATAGTTTTTCCCCTCTTTTAATTTTCTCGATTTTATTTTGATTATCTCATCTCAATTCAAATCATTATATTTATACTTTTGTCTGTTCTGTTTCAATTTCATATTATCTTTTCTCATTAAACAGATTTTCTCCTGTAGTTACTAAATGGAGTATGACACCTTTATATCTTTTAATTACATCCATTCAACTCTTATTTAAACTTCAATATATACCTTAAGATTATGACCTTCAATATAATACATAATACATAACTTTCAGTCAAATTCTGCTTGGTACATTCTTATAATACACACTATATTCTTTAAAAAAAAAAAAGAAAGATTGTAAATATATGTAATTATAAACCCTCATTCCATTCCAATTCAGTTCTATCATTAATAATCATTAAAATCTTAACATCTTTAACACTTCTTTTCAATTAAATATCATACTTCCTTAAAGACACATATAATCTCCATAATTAATTTTTCCCTTATTTCTCTTCACATATGTTTTGTAAATCATTAAATATTCATTTTGTTACATTTATTTATTGACAAGCATTCAACTGAATTACAATAGCTATTTTATCAAACATTTTAATCATACATTGTTTCATATTTTCTAAAATTATTTCTGTTTCTAATATAACAATACTATCTTATATACCTTTGCAGAATCCCTTTTTCCATTAAATTTTCACCCATTATCTCTAAAAAGGCCCTGTTTCTCTATATTTTGTTTCTGTCCTTTATAACTTCTTTTCCTTTCTTTCTTCCCTCTCATCTTCTCCCTCCCCTTTTTACCCCCTTGTCTCTCTACTTCTAATTCTCTCTTCTGCATTTCCCTCTTCTGTTGCTTTCTGATTTTATACTTATTTTTCACTCTAATTTTTTTTTTGGAGTTGTTTTTCCCAATCTTAAACTTTCCATTCTCTTTCCTCCCTTTCCTTTTATTCCCCCCACCTAAGATTACTTGTTCATTAAAGATGGCTTCTTCTTTGTCGCAATCTTCTTGTTCTGCAGGCATTTCTTGTTGTTTCTCATAATTCCAAATCTCCATTTCTAAAAACTGAAATACGAAGCCAAAAGAACCTCTCCCTTCTTGTGCAACTTCTTTGTACTTTTTAAGTTCCATTTTCAGTTCTTCTAAAAGTGGAGCCATTTTAAAAAGTTTTAAACAACCACCCAGTTGATTTTAGTCATTCAAATACAATAACCAAAAATCCAGAAATCATCAAGTAATCCAAATAGTCCCAAGTTATTTCTTCTTATTTCTTTTTCCACTTTCTCTTCCTGGGGTTTTTGTTGTGATATTTCAGTTAAAATGTATCTTTTGGAAGTCTTGTTGAGATTTTGCTATAAGTTCTTTTTAATTCCAGGCAGTCTCCTCCCTTCCAGATCCTGCCCTTTTATTCTTTTTCTCTCCTTTCCTGTTTTCAAAAACTTTTGGTTATCCAGAAATCTTTATTATCCCTTTGACTTTTTATTTTCAGCATTAAATGCCTATTAATGTCAAAGTGGATTTTTTTTTCAATTTCTTGCTTAAGTCTCTTATCTGTCAGTATAAGAAAAGGAGAAAAAAAAACCTGAATCTTTTCCCTTTTCTCTCTCCTTCGCAGCTTAAAAATCTTCTTAGGGAACAATGTTATTGTTTTTTTTAATAGTTTCAAATTCCATGGTACCTTATTTGTTGCTTTTGCTGTTTGACCCAGTCAACCAAAACTTTCTCTTCTTATCTTCCTCCTGCACATTCTTTTCCAGTCGAGTTCTTCTTTGTGGTGGCCATTTCTGACCACCGCTACAACCGCCTTCGGGAAAGGGACTAATGGCCAGCTGGGGAGGAGAGATGTGGCTCTTCTCAACCCTTCAGGAAGTCTCCACCTTCTTCACCACCTCTACGGGGTGGCTTAGCCCTGAAACCAGCTGGCTCGGGGCGCTCCAGTGGCGAGCACAGATTGAAGCCTCGCAGAGACGAGGTTTTGGTCTGTCGCCGAAGAGGCTCAAACCGGAAGTCTCTAAGGTTTTTTAGTATTCTGTACATGGCATACCTGCCATAATGTTCTAGGTCTATTTCTTCTAAAATAAAGGGTTTGAACTCTTTAACTATGGTTGCTTATTTTTATAATGTATTCATTAGGTAACCTAACATTTTGTCTTAATAATAGGTAATCTACCATTTTTATAGTGATAAAGTGTTAAACAATCATAACACTATCTTTCTATTTGCTTTAATCTGAGTTGGTGTAGTAGGAAATAAAAGGAGATGTATCTTACTCACTCCTCCTCTTCCTGTAAAGCATTTTTGACAAGTTTTGTATCAGAAAATTAATGATAATGTGCTGTCCTGCAAGGTTTGTGTAATATCACTACACTTTTGTAGCAATTCTTCAGTAATAACAAAATAACAGAGTTGGAAGTGACCCTGAAGATCTTCTAGTCCAATTCCCTGCTCAAGCAGGAAATTCTATACCATATTAGACAAATGGTTGTCCAATCTCTTCTTAAAAACTGCAACGTTGGAACATCCATAACTTCTGAAGGCAAGTCATTTCACTGACTAATTTTTCTGACTGTCAGAAAATTTCTTCTTAGTTCTAGGTTGGTTCTTTTATTGATTAGTTTCTGTTCATTGCTTCTTGTCCTGACTTCAAGTGGTTTGGAGAATAGGTTTACCCCCTCTTCTTTGTTTCAGTCTCTTAGATATTGGAACACTGTTTTCATGTCTCCCTTAATCCTTCTTTTGATTAGACTAGGCATACCCAATTCCTGCAACTGTTCTTCATACCTTATTTTTGAGACTTTTAATCATCTTCTCTGCACTCTTTCTAGAGTCTCTTATGTGAAGACACAATCAGGACAAATTTCCATATGATGCAACAACTTGTTATGGTAAAGAACCAAATCATCCTTACCTGCTTCTCAGTCAACAGAAGAAATTAGAATTCCTCTGACTGACTATTAGACCAGATATCTAGCCTTGTCACTGGATTGTTCAAATATGGTAACACTTTCTTCAGACATTACTATACATTAGTATCTCAGGAAAAGACCCCTGACCTCAACTATGACAATGAAATAACATTAGATTTATGCAGGCATCATGGTGATGTGGATAAAATGGTATATCTTATTAGAATGGTGGCATATGTGGAATAGTTTTTTGTTTCCCCTTACAGTACACTCTTACCAGGAATGCATTGATAGTAGTGCCCACAAGTAGCCACTACCATTACAGCCATGGTGATGAAG
The DNA here is from genome assembly GCF_049901735.1 of Notechis scutatus. Classification (NCBI taxonomy): domain Eukaryota; kingdom Metazoa; phylum Chordata; class Lepidosauria; order Squamata; family Elapidae; genus Notechis; species Notechis scutatus. Next base: position 147,802,071 of record NC_142012.1, on the reverse strand, counting down.
TATTGCAGGCTAACTCACTGTTCACTACCAGAGTTCAATTCTGACCCTGTCAATGTTGACTCAGCCTTCCATCCTTTTGAGGTCAATAAAATGAGGAACCAGACTGTTGGGAGCAAAATGCGACTCTGTAAACTGCTTAGAAAGGGCTGCAAAACACTTATGAAGCAGTATATAAATCTAAGTGCTATTGCTACTGCTATTACCATAACATCAGTGGGGAGTAGAGCTACACCAGAATACAAAGTCGGTACATATTCCATGATGAGTAATACTGGAACTGGATTCTTGTCTTCTGGCAGTTTGATAACATTTCTAAGCTTAGATGTGTAAAAAGTGTTTGAAGATACACCACTGAAATAAAATGGTATTTAAAAAAGAAAAAAGAAAGAAAGCCCTTAGTTTTGGCTAAGCTTTGTCCTTCACTTTGTGTAAAACTTTTAAATTCCCAAGGCATTCAAGTGTGTAAAACATATTTCAATTGATAACCTTTACTTATATAATGAAAGCCATCCAAGGCCAGTGAAAACAATTTCACAGTCAACTGGGAATAAGGTTGGAAGATCCAATAATGACTTGAAAGGTTTAAAAGTAAGTAAAATATAGTTGGGTTCATGCAAGCTATGAATCTTTTATGAAAAAGGATTAGTCAACATGATTACAACCATTGTATTGTGTGTCAGTAGAATTACATAACTATGAGTTCTTTATTCACTTGAGGATTTTACTTTTAATCCATTGTTTTTAAATTGTGCCCTTTGTTGTCATGCCCTAAGGTACTCATTTTAGGCAGAATAGAGATAGAACATCTGCTTTGTAGAAGGGCAACCATTTACTATTTGTTCCAAGATTATTTATTTATTTATTTATTTATTTGATTTGCCAATTGTTTACAAGATAATAAGTATAAGTGTATACATAGTTGTGAATACATGAAATGGGTACATATAAGAAAAATAAAAGAAGAATAAGAGAAACAATAGGACAGGGACGGTAGGCACGTTGGTGTGCTTATGCACGCCCCTACAGACCTCTTAGGAAAGGGGGAGGTCAATAGTAGACAGTCTAAGGTTAAAGTTTTTGGGGTTTGGGGAAGAAACTACAGAGTCGGGTAGAGTATTCCAGACATTGACCACTCTATTGCTGAAGTCGTATTTCCTGCAATCAAGTTTGGTGCGGTTAACTTTGAGTTTGTATCTATTGTGTGCTCTTGTGTTGTTATGGTTGAAGCAAGTGATTCAGACAGGTATTCATTGACAGGTAGGACATTGAATCAATGTACCAGACTGATTTAGAACTTGATATACCATGCTTAAAAAATCATCATTGACCTACCTGTCAATGAATACTTCAGCTTCAACCATAACAACACAAGAGCACACAATAGATACATCAAAGTAAACGACCAAACTCATTGCAAAATACGACTTCAGCAATAGAGTGTTCTAGTTCTAGAATTTCAAGTCTGGAGGTGGCATAAGGTATTCTACAATTTTTCTTATATGTACCCATTTCAGTATTCACAACTGTATACACTTATTATCTTGTAAACAATTGGCAAATCAAATTAAATAAATAAATAAATAAATAAAAATTATATACTGGACTTTTTCTAGTTCTAGAATTTCAAGTCTGCTAATATCAGATACGTAGAGGAGTGGAGAACTCTTCTTGGGTGTGCTAATATCAGATACTGGGTTCCAGACTGATGAACTGTATTCGAGTATTGGTCTAGCAAATGTTTTGTATGCTCTGGTTAGTAGTGTGATATTACCAGAGAAAAGCTACGTAGGATTAGGTTAACAACTCTTAATGCCTTTTTGGCTATGTAGTTGCAGTGGGCTCTAGCACTTAGATCATTAGAGGTGAGTATTCCAAGGTCCTTTACAGAGCTTGGGTCATCAACAAGATCTTGACTATTCAGCTTGTATTTTATTTTCTGATTTTTTTTGCCAATATGTAAGACAGAGCATTTATTTGTTGAGATTTGAAGTTGCCATTTGTTTGACCATTCAGATACATAGTCAAGATCTTTTTGTAGGGTAGCAGTATTGTCTGTGGTATTGAACAGCTTTACATCGTCAGCGAAAAGAACGCAATTGCTCTTAATATGATCACAGAGGTCATTTATGTAGAGTATGAAGAGAGTTGGTCCTAGAACACTGCCTTGAAGGACACCACTATTGACAGGTACAGAATTTGATAGGACGCTCCCAATTTTGACCATTTGTTGTCTGTTTGCCAGGAATGCTTCTATCCAGTTATTCAGTTGTCCAGAGATACCATAGGATTTTATTTTTTGGAGTAGTTTGTCGTGTACCACTGAATCAAAGGCTTTACAGAAGTCTATGTAGATTGCGTCTATTGCTTTGCCCTGGTCGAGTTGTGTCGTCCATACGTTTTTGCAGTGTAAGAGTTGCAGATTACAGGATAGTTTTTTTCTGAAACCAAATTGTTTATTGGAGAGTAGGTTGTTTATCTCTAAGTGGAGGATGATGGATTGGTTAATAATTGATTCCATGACTTTACAGGTGACGCAGCATAAGGAGATTGGTCTGTAATTTTCAACTAGGCTTGGGTCTCCCTTTTTGAAGATGGGGATGACTGTGGCTTGTGATCATAGGTTAGGCAAGGAGCTGGTCCTGAAAGATTTTTCAAAGATTATGCTTAGAGGTTTGGCTATGGCAGTAGATAGCTTTTTTAAGAAGTAGGCACATATTCCATCCGGTCCAATAGATAGAGATGGTTTTAGATTGTGTAGTGCTTTTTCAACATTGTCTTCTGTAAAATCGATATGTATTAGATCATTGTTGTTATCTGTGGTACGGCTAGGAAATACTGGGCATGATCCATTGCTGTTTACAAATACTGAGCCGAAGAATGTGTTAAAGATGTTGGCTTTAACGGTGTCGTCGTTGCAGTCTTTACCATCAGGTCCTATCAAGGGTAGGATAGACCTTGAGTCTTTTAGTTTGTTGTTTACAAAATTGTAAAACGCACGGGTGGAATTGGTGCTTAGAAGGTTTTCCTCTTGTTTAATGTGATAATTGATGCATTCGGTCTTTATCTGGTGGCATAAATTTTTGTATCGGCTTTTGAAATTGGCAACGTGACCAGATTTGTTTTTCCGCCAGAGTGATCTCTTTTTGGATTGAAGTTTCCTTATTGTTGTGGGTAATCTGCTTTTTTGTTTTGTTTTGGGAGTTGTTGCTGGTACATATAGTTTGATGACTCTTTTGACTTCAAGTAAAAATATGTTGTAATGGTCTTCAACAGTATTGCATCCAGTGAATAGAGATTGCCAATCAAGGGATGAGAGATCGTTGTCTATAAGATCATTCAATATATTTTTTGAAGTTACAATTGGGGATTACATCATTGTGGTGATTTTTGTGTGGGCGTATGTTGAGACAAAAGTCAATCATATTGTGGTCACTGCTGGAAAAGGGTTCTTTAGTTTGTATTCCGTAAATTAAATTCAAACTATTGCAGAAGATGAGATCGAGGCAGTTGTTTAGTCTAGTGTTGTTGGTTACTAGTTGTTCCAGTCCCAGATTTGTAATAGCATTGTAGAAGGTTGTGTGTATGATTTCAGTTGTACAATCATTTAGGGTCCAGTCAATATGAGGTAAATTGAAATCGCCAAGAAAGATAAAAGGGTTTGGGCAGGATGCAGCCCATGTTAGTAATGTATTTAGCTTGTTTACATGTTCGATGTCATAATCAGGTGCTCTGTAACATAGTAAGAATCGAATTGTGATATTTAAGGATAGTTCACAGATGATGGTCTCAGGAAGAGCAAGCTCCTGGGTAACTTGGATATTTTTTAGATGTAAGGACTTTTTATAGAAGATAGCAACACCACCTCCTCTACGAATTTCACGATCTGATCGGTAAACATGATAGTCTCTTACTGTGGTAATGGAGTCAGGGAGAGATGCATTGAGCCATGTTTCACAGACAAATATAATGTCGAATTTAGCCATATTTAGTAGGAGGAAAAATTCAGGTATTTTATTCATGAGGCTTCTTGCATTGAGTAGTTTGCATTTAAGGCCACCAGTAGTTGGAATTGAGGTAGTTAGGGGTGTGCATGCCTAGTCTTGGGTGATGGTGGATCGGTTGAGGTAGGGTTGTGGTTGAGGGTTAAAGCTGAGTTGCAGGTTGTGTGCCTTACTTTTGATACAGTCAGCATGGTAGTCAATGTACAGGTCCTTCTCTCCATTGTCTAGACGTTTTTTGAGTTCGGTGCGGAGTACACGGGAGCGGGCACGTTGCTGTATGGTTAGGTCAGGGCGACAACGGAGGTTCTTATGGTTGGTGTTGGTTTTGGTGAGTGAATTTATAGTGTAAATGAATTTACGTTTGCTTGATTCATTTTTGCAAATGACCCTGCACAAGCGTGGGGCCACAGAGCCGTCTCTGTTTTGAGCTCTCGGCCAATGCGGGAAATGTCAAGTATTTCATCAGCGGAGATGGTTGATGCTTGATAATCACTGATGATGTTTTGGACAGTTGTGATGTCATCATTGTCATTGATGTCCTCTAGACCAAATAAGATGGCGTTTGGACGTTTCCGTTCACGCTCAACAGCTTCTCTGATGAGGATTGGGATATCAATATTTGTCTGGGTTGTGTTTATTTGTGGATTGGGTTTTGGATTGGGTTGTGGTTGTTGGGTAGAGATGTGGTTAGTAGCTATTGGATGTTCAGGTTTTTGCGTTGTGTCTTTTTTTTCAAGGTTGGATATTCTTTCTTTTATGGCATCCAGGGATGCTACTATGGTGTTAAGGGATGTTTCAATGGTTTCAATGGTATCAACTCTTTCCAACAGATCCAGTTTGGGTTTGCATGGTTTGCAGAGATATGGAAACTCATTGGATGATTCCAGGTATTGAATAAATTGCTTGGTTAATCCCAAGCAGTCATGATGAGCGTATTTTTTACACAGAGAACATTTGATGGAGTTTTCATTATCCTTTAGATTTTTGTAGCATTTAAGGCATGTGCAGGAGTCTTGTGGTTCATTGGTGGGGATTATCTTCTCTTTAGGTTGTGGTTTGGCATTGGATTTTCTTTTTGGCATGGTAGGTTTGTTAAGGTAGTACGTTGATTATTTTCTCCAAAAACACCCCCATAAGAATGAACTTTTAGATGCACCAAGAACCCAAACTGAATTCACTTTACTAAACATCTGAATATCCATCATCACCTAAACAATGTTAACTGGCAAAAATAAAGTGTGTTTCAAAGCAGGAAAAGCTTCATTGTGAAAAAGGATACAGGGGCTCTCCCCAAACTGGTGCTTTTCAGATATGTGATTGCATGACTCCCAGGTTTTAAAGGCAAGATGGCAGAGAGGTACAAATTTAAGAATATGTAGATGTTTAATAAGATGAACAGAAGCCATGTTCATCTGATCAAGCATTTTTCCAACTAACCCCCCACCCCAAATAGGCTCTTTCTCTTGACTAACAGTATTGACTGTAAGCATATTCGCACACTGCCAGATTGCCCCATTATTGGAGGACAAGAATAGGTAAGTTCATCTTTTACACATTCTCCAACCACCTACAAATGCCACTTCAGCCTGTGTTGTACTGCTTCATGACAAAACTAGGTTTAAGTGTGCCCCTTCCTGTACAGACTCATTTAGGACCTAGGTTCCGGAACCTCCAATTTATTCTTATTTGAATTGGTGAAATTCTTCTTTTTTGTAATAAATTCATTACTGAAGTGATGCCTTACTTTTCCTCAGTACACATTTTACTAAATAATTAATTGTTCCTTCTATCATTATTTCTTGAAGGGTGGAAATCAAATCTAACAAAAGGAGGAGTATGTAGGAGGAGGAAATGAGAAGATATGTGGAGGAGAGGAGAGGAGGAGGAGGGGGGAGGAGAGGAGGAAGAAATAGAATAGAATAGAATAGAATAGAATAGAATAGAATAGAATAGAATAGAATAGAATAGAATAGAATAGAATAGAATAGAATAGAATAGAATAGAATAACAGAGTTGGAAGGGATCTTGGAGGTCTTCTAATCCAATCCCCCTGTCTAGGCAGGAAACCCTACACCACTTCAGACAAATGGTTATCCAACATCTTTTTAAAAACTCCCAGTGTTGGAGCATTCACAACTTCTGGAGGCAAATTGTTCCACTGATTAATTGTTCTGACTGTCAGGACATTTCTCCTTAGTTCTAAGTTTTCTCTCTCCTTGATTAGTTTTCACCCATTGCTTCTTGTCCTGCCCTCGGGTGCTTTGGAGAATAGCTTGACTCCCTCTTCTTTGTGGCAGCCCCTGAGATATTGGAACACTACTCTCATGTCTCCCCTAGTCCTTCTTTTCATTAGACTAGACATACCCAATTCCTGCAACCATTCTTCATAATTTTTTTTATGTTCTGATATGTAAGCTCTGCTCTTCTTTATTCATAAATCTCTATTCAAACTAAAACAAAACCTTTCAAGGGCACAGAGCAGGGGTGTCAAACTCACCTTGTCATGGCAGCATCACGTGATATATCAGAACTTTTTCACCTTTGCTAACCTGGGTGTGGGCGTGGTCATGGCCAGCACAGGACACATGGAGCCCACAGTCCATGAGTTTGATAGCCCTGGAATAGAGGGAGGAGGGAGAAAGAAATATGGCCAAATGGCAAGATCCCAATTTTCACTTTGAGAATGAGGACATATTTTGACTCTCTCCCTTCTAGAGGAGTGGAAAAGACTCCAGATATCTATTTTTCAGACAGTCTCTCTAGTTTGTCCCAGTGACTTTGAGGAGAGAAGTGAAAAGAGGAAAGAAGAGGTTTACCATATGGGTACAGACAACATATCCCTTGTACGAATGTCTGGTGAGGGGGGAGGCACAGGAGTAGCAGAATTGTTCAATATGGTGCATTTAAGTCTAGTGCAGTCCAGTCTGAATGCCTGGCTAACCATTGCTAAAATTTTCTAATTCAGATTAATTGTTCTTAACCAAAATGTACTTTTTCTGGACTTTCTTGTTTTTTAACAAGAAAAAAAATTAAGGAATTTTCATCATCCTTAATTTCACAACATATAGACAGATTTAATAGTGATAGTTTCGATTGGGAAAATGTGACCATCCTGGACCAAGCCAAGTCCAAAAATGCCAGGGAATTTCTAGAACCTTGGCACTCTGACAAATCAGCCATCAATAGACAGATAGACATTAATAACATCTATAGACTATGCAAAAGAAACTATCCACCCAGCCCAAAAAGCAACAAATGGATAATGAAATGTCTGCAAGAAAACAAGCAAGCTCAGAGAGCACAAAGGACCCCTCAAGAACAACTTAAGGCTGCAGTGTGAAATCGCCCTTAGATAGTTTGCAAGTTTGCAAACGTGTCATGGGTCTTTTCCGCCATTGCTTTCATTGTTCTCAATTGAGTTTAACTGCTTCTAGGCACAAACATCTCTAGGACTTTTTTCAGTCTGAATTTTGAACTGTGTTCTATTAGAGATGCTTCTCAGATAGAAGTTTTACATTCTTATTTATCACAAGTATATTGACTTTAGTAATAAAAAGAATGAACAGGGAAGCATATTGCATGCAATACAATATTTATTAAAACATTAAAAAGAAATAAAACTATCAAACAATAACATCAGATTAAATGGATAATTCATTTTACAATAAAAGCTATACATTACCCAAGTCTGGAGACTTTTCATAAGAGTAGTTATGGGAGAGACGTACCATACTATTTAAAATGCAATCTCAGCATATGTTTTGTGAATATTTGTTGCATAAATCAAACAATAATATTACCCTGGGTTGCTAGCATAAGCTAAATTCATAAGCTTACTTTTTCTAAACTTTCAACAAAAAATGTGTTTCTTTGTGCCCTATTTGCTTGTGCTTTCTAGTTTAGCACACCTGCAATTTAATGGTCAATCTGCCTCCAGCCACTTACTCTTTTGCAATGTTCATTGTAAATCTCTCTCTTAGTCGACAGGTCCAAAAATGCTGAGTTCCATTTTGGAAGAAAGTAGGTACTTCTCTAATATAATTTACTGTATAAACTTGTCAGTTCGAATTGTTCTTGCCTATCTCTCTTGCTTTGCCTAGGCCTATTACAACTGTGCAGTTTCTAACGTGGTTTATCCTGCGATAACTTCTAATCTTTCATGCGGTGGTGAAAACATTGTGAAGTTGTGTGGTGGTCTATTGAAATATATCCTTTAGTGTAAAAGATCTCGTCTTTACTTCTTGAGAATATCAAAGAAATGATTATTGCAGAGTTAGATGTTTCCATACCTTTAATCTTAAAATACACTTTTCTATGCTGCAATTATATGTATATCCCAAAAAGAAAATTCAATTAAACTTTCTTCAATATATTAAACATGTGCATAAGATATTTTGGCAGAGGAAGAGATCATGTTTTTCCCCCCCAAGGATGTTATAAAAATAAAATTGGCTCAGTAACACTGTAACACAAAAAATACAAGTTTGAATAATGGGCTGTTAAAATACAAATTTGTGCCATAATTTCCTTTGTTAGGCTTTAAAGGAATTGAAATAGGGTTGTCGGGGTTCTGACCAATGCCCTAATAAAATCAGGAGCCTCAAACCATTTAGCAAGAAAAATCCATTCATTTATTAGGAGCACCATGTTGCCACAAACTAAGTGAAGCCAGCCCTGACCTCTCCCAGTTCGTGTCTTGCCTCTGACCCTGTTGCTTCTTCTTCTCCCAAAGTGTGTCATTAGTCACATTCTCCGATAAAGCAATTTCCCCGGTCATAGAAGTCACTCCCCGGTCATAGAAGATGGCCTTGACTTCAGGTGGCTAGGATGTGTTTTATTTTGACTGAGGTGTGAATTCCTAGGGGCAGCTGTGAGGTGTGATTTCCCATCCCCCTGCCTGTGGCAACTCGGGAGCAGGACAGGAAAGCTTCATGAGTGGACAAGGGCTACAATAATAGAAACTTTACTTGCTTGTTTGTTTATATTTGTTTATATTTCTTACTAGCCAATAACCAGTGTTGCCCAGGTATTTATTTATCCAAATCCTGTATTAGACAGGAAAATCCTGTAGTTGGGATTTACGCTGTTGTACTGTCTCTTGCGCAGCATCACAAGTCTTCTATTCCTCTCTTCAGGAGTTTCTTGTCTACGCTGGTGTTTCATTTTTTTTTTTTTTATTGCACTTGGCCAATCACCTGACGTTTCCTTGGAGGGCTGAGAGGGAACCATCTTGTGGAGTACTGTGAAGCCGTTACCATGGCAAGTCCACTATGCTGTACAGTAGAAGCCATTTTAAGGTACACACACACCCCAAGGGGTATTAGGGGTATCTTACCCCCACAGTATTTTTTGCCACAGGGTAAGTCATCTGTGTACCAAGTTTGGTTGAAATTGCTCAAGGCATTCCAGAGTTATTCTGGAACATACATACACACACACACACACACACATCCATTTTTATAAATATAAAAGATTTCTAGACTGCCTATCTCCCTCAAAGAGGGAGTCTTTGCTGATTTGTTGTATGGACAAAGAGAAGATCAGCCAGGAAGCAAAAAGGCATATCAAAGTAGCATGCAGGTTTGGCAAGCAGTTTTCCTCTAATGGTTTGCCTACATCCCAAAAGCTCTTTACCAAGAGAAGATGAAATCTAAATAAAAATCAGAACTTCAGAATATTTACTGCATTTCTGTAATATAGAAACAAATATCATTCCCATAGTACAACTGCAATTAATTTTATATTTTCTTTAGTTTCTGCTTGTAAAAGAAACAAGTGGGTTTTAATAGACAGAAGTGCATATGTTGAACAGCTATAAATATTTTTTTTAAATTATTATTTTTTAGACTTTAAGCTATATGTATACTTCCTTACACCTTCCTTACTGCCTGGGTGTGCTGTTTTGAAAATATTCAAAAAGTTGACAGACAATGTGCAGTTTTCCAGAATATATCACTCATACATTATTCTTTGAAAACAATAATCCAATGAAGTACATTGCTGGGCACAGAGACAAAATACTTATTTTGGTATTTTGCTTGTGTTATCCATTTGGTACTTATTTCATCAATGGCCATAACTGCTAAGTTTCACTCTGAAAAATTCAAACTCTTTTTTAAAATTAATTTTTGAAGAAAAGCCGTTATCTTGCTGCAGATGATCTTTTAAAATATTCATGTAAAAAATATTTGATTTATATTTGAAATTACGTTAGTTTCTTATTATGCACATTTAGCTCAATAAAAGGAGTAATTATCAACTCACAATGGCCAGCAGAACTGATACCTGCACTAAAAAAAAAAAATACTGTCGGTATTTCTGCCTTGAGACAAGAGGGAATTTTTTAGGAAAACTAAAATGTAGCCCTAGTAGTTCAAACTGATTATTACACGTTATTGGAAGACAGAGAAGGTTCTTTTGAGTTTGTGTTTTAGTTTCAGGTGTAAACTCTGTGAGTACAGATTGCTACAAATTTATGATGTAATATACTGAGTATAATGCTACAAAACTTAGCCTTACATTTTGGCTTCCTGGCATCTAACACAGATATTTAAGCTCCACATTTTACATCATGATTCATTCTTTGTATATCCCTATGGTTTGTATTTTAGAGAATTTTATTGGTTGGTTGGTTGATTATGTGACAGGAAGGCTTCAAAAATTTTAGCAATGGGTTCTCTGCCCAGTTGCTGGGTGGGTGTGGGCATGGTGGGCATGGCCTAGTTGGCCTCCTGCACCACAGCAAGGGGGGAATTTTGTCCTTCCAGGCTCCAGAGGCCTCCTGGAGGGCAAAACTGGCCTGGGCTCTGAGACTCTCTGAAAGCCAGAAACAGGCCTGTTCCAGCCTTCCTGAACTTCTGGGAAGCCCATTTTTTGCCTTCCCTCCGTATGTGCCCTGCACTTACCTGCATCCAAAATGGTCCATGTGGGGACTCCTGGGAGAGATGGGCAGGGTGGGGCCAGGAGGGGGATTTGGGGGTTCTCCAAACTGTGCAGAATCTTAGCTAGAGGATCTCCCAAACCCTTGCGAACCCCCCACAGCCCACCCTTGATTATGTGCCATCAAATTATTTTTTTACTTCTAGAAGCCCCATAGATTTTCTTCATGATGATCTGTCCAAAACCTATTCTTTCAAGTATCCCAACAGAGCAGAATAACAGAATAGCAGGGTTGGAAAGAACCTGGGAGGACTTCTACTCCTCTTCTACTCCAACCCCTGTCAGGATTCTGGCAGTTACCCCAGTTAAATCATGAGTCTTGAGCCAGACTCCCAAAACTTCAAAGGATTTATTGGAATTCAACATGTTGGCATGACCTGGGTGTAGCTGCAGTCATCTAATCAGTCTCTGAAGAAAATATGAATGGAATGTACTTTTGATTCCACACTGTTACCTGCTCTTTGAAACTCCCCTCCCTTCTTTCTGTTGACAACTATAAAACATGTATAGAAAATGTTTTATGAGTTGACAATCCCCTGCTCAAGCAGGAAACCCTATACCATTTCAGATGAATTGTTGTCCAATCTCTTCAAAATCTCGAGTAGTGGAGTACTCACAACTTTTGAAGGCAAGTTGTTCCACTAATTAATTGTCCTGTTAGGAATTTTCTCCTTAGATCTAGGTTGGATTCTCTCCTTGAATGAGAGAACTCATTAAATGCACTCATTGCCACTAATTGAGTCCGTTCATCATTCTCCTGAGCATACTTTTTGTTTCTTTTCTTTCACCCCTCCCAACATTAGAGTCTTTATCAGATAGTTTGGTCTTTGCATAATGTGTCCAAAGTAGGATGACTTCAGCCTGATAAATTTATGCATCAAGGGAAAACTTTGATTATTGATTTATTCAATGATCCATTGCTTTCAATCCTGCTTCTTTAAATTCTAACTTTTGCTTCCGTAGAGACTTACAGAGAATACCATGGTTTTCAAGATTCTCATCTTTGTAAGTATAGACCAGGAGTGTCGAACTCATGGCCCGGGGGCTGGATCTGGCCCATGTGATGCTTAGATTTGGATCACGGGTCTGCCGTGGAAACAGCGAAGAGCCATCCCACAGTGCCTCTGCCATGAAAACAGAGCTCAGGAGGGCCATCCAGTGGTGGATTCAATTTTTTTTGCTACCAGTTCTGTGGGTGTGGCTTGATGCATGTGGCATGGCTTGGTGGACATGGCTTGGTGGGCATGGCAGGGGAAAGATACTGAAAAATCTCCATTTCCACCACACTCCAGGGGAAATCTCCATTCCCACCTTACTAACCTGCTTTCCAGTTCTGTTCTCCTGTGCAGGGCAAACAAAAGACCATGGGAGGCAGAAAATAGATGGGGACAGGGCCAGTCAGAGGTGATATTTGCCAGTTCTTTGAACTACTCAAAATTTCTACTACTGGTTCTCCAGAACTGGACAGAACCTGCTGAATATGACCTCTGGCCACCCACGACCTACCCAGGGTCATTTTTGACTGTGACAGCCTCCTGCAGCCCTCTGCCAACAAAAATGGAGCTCAAGGAGACCAGGTTCTGTTTTCAGATGCAACAGCCTCCTGCAACTCTCTGCCAATGAAAATGGAGTCTGGGTGGGCTACATACGGCCGCCCCGAGCTACATTTTGCTGGCAGAGGGCAACCAAAAACAGAGCCTTGATGAGTGATGTTGAGTTGGCCCTGGCCATGCCCAGGCCATGGCCGCCTGAGGTCAAACACAACCTTGATGCGGCCCTCAATGAAATTGAGGTTGCCACTCCTGGTATAGACATATTAGATTTCTTTTCCATGTCTTCATGGTTCCAAATAATAGTCAGTAGTGTATTTCCTGACTACTTGTTCCTTTCTTATTGATGGCTGATCCTAAAAGGCAGAATTTATCCATCACTTTAATATTTTCACAATCAATTTTAAGGCTGGTTGGTATTTAAATAGCTAAAAGACATGTTTATCTGCTATTGCTACTGAATCTGTGAAATATATTACAATAAGACCCCCAGGAAGGGTAATTTTATAATAATATTGTGCAGATTTGCTCAGAATAGTTATCTGAAAATTGAAAGAGTATCAGTCTTTTAACAAGGACCATTTGGTCTCTTGGGTATTCATTAAGACTCCATGGTATTCTTGAATGAATGCATCTTCTTCACTATCCTTCAGATATTCTTCCAAAGCTCCTTTTTCTTCTTCAACTATCTGGCATACTTGTAACATTCCATGTCCACCTATGCTAATTGGTAAGTAGAGTTGCTGAGTGCATGAAGGACATGATTCATTGCCATTAATTTTTCTGGTCTTCTCTATTCTGTTATTATAATTTTAAATGTGTATGCTACCAGAATCCCGATGACTCCATTAAATGTTTGATAGTAGAAAAAATAATTTTCAGGCGGTAAAAGGATTAAACCATTCTATCTCTCATGGCAAGTTTCCAATCTACATTTGGTTCCTGATGCTGAAGACCTATGAATGAAAAGCTTGCTATCATTATTTTTTTGCATAGCTTTCTACATAAACCTGCACTGTCACATTCAGTTTCTTTCTGCCATCTGTTATAGTTTTCAATTCAATTCAATTTATTACAGTCATAGACCAGAGACAAGAACAAATAAAAATACTCAGTATATACATTTAAAAATTATCAGACTAAAATAATAAATAACAGATAAAATCTATGATAAAATCCATTGTGTCTACTACATCTGGTCTACAATACTCAAATTATAATCCATAAATTTTGAGTCTTATAGTAGTTTAAGTGTTGGACTAGGACCAAGTTCCATATTATCATATGTGGTGGACATGCCCAAATGCAAAATAATACTGGACTAAAATATATATTTGATTAGAAAAAATGATAAAGCAGCACATAGATTTTAAACCAGAAATATTCTTGTTGGGTACCATATTTTTCAGTCTATAAGACACTCCAGATTATAAAATGCACATTAGCTTTAGAGGAGGAAAACAAGAAAAAAATCTGCCTCTGCCTCCCAGCAATTTGCCTCCTTACAGCAAACAGCCAACAGCCTGGTCAGTTTCAGCACAGCCTGATTTAGCAGGAGCAACTGATTTGTGGTTGAATACCACCCATCAGCTGTTCCAGGCTGCAGAGATCACTTCAACCATTGCTACCCATTGCTGCTGCTACCTATTGCTGCCTCCGCACACCCCATTTTCGGTCTCCACGTGTCCTGTTTTGGCCCATTCCAGGTGGCGGGGATCGAAGGCTGAGTCAACTCAAGGCTGACTCAGCCTTCCATCCTTTCAAGGTCAGTAAAATGAGAACCCAGATTGTTGGGGGCAATATGCTGACTCTGTAAAACCGCTAAGAGACGGCTGTAAAAAGCACTGTGAAGCGGTTTATAAATCTAAATGCTATTGCTATAGATTAACTCTTAAAAGAAAAGGAAGAAACAGAATATTTTTTAACATAGGACTTGTTTTGGTTGTTGTTAGTCATGAAGTCATGTGTGACCCATCACAACAACATACCTCCAGAGCTTCCTGTCCTCTACCATCCCCCGGAGTCCATTTAAGCTCATGCCAGCTGCTTCGTGACTCCATCCAGCCACCTTCTCTTTCGTCTTCTTCTTCTTTTCCCCTCAATCATTCCCAGCATTAAGCACTTCTCCAGTGAGTCCTTCCTTCTCATTAGATAGCCAAAGCATTTGAGTTTCATTTTCAGGATCTGGGACTTGTTTTAGCAATGGTTAACTAACAGAAACAGAAGTTAGAAACTAAAAAGATTAAAAAGATAATAAAAAATTTCATAGTGAAAGTTTTTCAAGATGGATAAATTAATTGTATTATTTCTTTCTGATTAATATGGATATGTTTATTATGATTATTATGATTATTGTTGTATTTCTATCTAAAACCAAATATGCATAGATAACATTCTGTTCAGCTTGATATATAATTTTTTATGCTTATCAAAAAATGTATCAATAAAACATATATTCAAAAAAAAAAATTGGACTAGGCAAATTCAGGCCCATCATCACAGAAGCTCCTGGGTGACATTTGGCCCATCACTGTCTCTCTTTCTTACAGTGATGCTTTTTAAATTAATGAAGAGATGATGAACAGATGAAAACCCACTTTAAAATCCTTTCAAAGCAATATTTACACCCAAATGGAGGTATTCTTCAGAAATTGCAAGTTTTTTGTTGGAAAAAATATATAATTTAGTAAGACCACTTAAATGTGCACCACAAACAATCTTCATGCAGTTTCTGAATGATTCCTTGTTTTGAATGTTCCCTGAAATTGAGCAGACACAATGGATCATTTTGTGAAACGTGCTCTCCATTTAATCCAAATCAAGTATTCAGGTCATGGATCAAAGTGTTTTTTTTTTAATTTTCTTCTTCCTTTTTCATTAAAATCTAGCTTCCTTGAGGCCTGAGAATTTTGCAGCTATTTTGATTCTTTTGTGTAATTTTCTCACCTTGCATGCTTGCGTATAATCTTGACAGGAAACAGAGGAAAAGAGACTAATGGAATAGTAACAACAACACCGAAAGAATAAATTGGAAAATACAGCAAAGTTGGAGAAAAAAAACAAGTTCCTCCCAAAAAGTATGTGATAAAATTTTAATGAATACATTTATATTAGATACATTCTACTTTGTTTTCAAATTGTTTTCTAAATGTCTATGATGATACTGTTTTGCATTTGTTTCTAGAATTTTTAGACTTTTTATTAATCACACTGAGCTGCCTAGATCTCTAAATGTGGGAATGGAGGGGCAAAGCACTGCAAAGGATTCACTCAGAATTTCTCTCAGAATTTAACTGAAGCAGCTGAGGCCAGGAAAATTGTATGTTAGAGAAAGTATTGTACAAAGAAAGACAGGATGTCTTGGATACCTCAAAATGAAATAAATGCAGGAAGATCACACTCCATACAATTTTCTTTTTGAAAGAACAGATACTCCTTATTTGGAATATTGAAAATTGTTGGGGGGAAATTAGATGTACTCTTCTCATTTATCATCTTATTTATACAGCGTGTACCTTATTTTGGCAAGACCCAACAGAGATTGTTGCCAGCAGAAATGCATCATGTTTCATTCAGTGATCATCCTTTCAAACTGAACCTTCAAAGCAAATCATCAACACAGTTCAGTGCATCAAATTAAATCATCCACGTTTGCATTGATTCAGAGACTTGGGAGCATGATCTATGCATACTTATCAAATTAAATTGAATATTGAATCCAATTTAGTTTGATTCACTGAATTCATGATCCCCAAAAAAACTTGCTACTGTTTCTATTGAACCTAATGGCTTTCTGTGCATTGCTGCCTGCCATTGTCACCAAGTAAGCTCACCAAGAGACCCAACTGAAAACCAATTTTCTCAAAGCTCATTTAAAACTGCCCTTATCTCTATATCTCTGTCCCAATCTCCAGTTAGTTACCATTTATTGGATATATTAGTGCCACAACAAGATGAGGGAGATGTGAACAATATACAAGGCATGCTACAAGACTTGTTTCCCCAAAGGTTGTAAACAGCTAAATATAATGGGAGTCAGGTGTATTTTGCTGGTATGCTCTTGTAGGAATGGCCACAGTGAGGAGCATATAACAACAATCTTCTCCTAGTGGCAGTTTTAAAAGCTTTGGGATTACTAGGTGGTGAGATAAAGAGAAAGAAGGGCACAGAAAAGCATGACATGAAGTGGAGATTATTATGGGAAGGTGAACGTTCAGGGTCTAGTTTCTACTTTCTCTCCCACATTCTCTGCAATGTTTTGATTACAAGAGAATTAGAATGCTGGATTTATTATTGATTGGTTTGATTTGATCCACATCTTACTTTTCGGTCCTTAAAAAATCAAGATGGCGTATATCAATAATGAAAGATAAAGACTACTTGGCAAATCTCAGATAATTAGGGAAATGTAAATTTAATTTTGGATTCAATTTGGAAGGATGGTCAAATTCTGTTTAAACATTTGGAACCAAATAATTAAAACTGATGTGGGTGTTTTAATTAGTTTGGAAAAGATCTGTATATATTTAGGAATGATTTGCAGTATCCAACTCAATCTAATTATTTGATTTGAATTTCCAAAGCTCTCTCCTTCACTTTTGAGCAAAACATCTGAACAAAAACATAGGATAATTCTACTAATTGACTTTTAATCACTCTTTATAAATTTTAAAGAATAAAATGTTATATATTTTATGTAAAAATTTAGGATTTCATTATAGTAAGCAATATAAAAAGAAATGTACCAGATCCTTTTCTGTTCTTCTTTTGTTATTTCCCAATGTTCAGATAAAAACACCATTCACATTGAATTTAGTTGTTTTTTGTTAAGGTTAAGTAATATCAATGTAAGTCAGTGGTTCCCAAAGTGGGCGGTACTGCCCCCTGGGGAGCAGTGGGATGCCTTAGGGGGCGCTAAGAGGCAAGGTGGCCAGCAGGGGGCGCTAAGAGGCAGCAGGGGGGGCGCTGGAGGTGGGCCCCTCACAGAGCACAATTTAGGGGTGAGAAAAAGTCCCGCACCACTGCCGTATTCAAACACAGCGGTGGTGGGATGTTTGAAAAAGAGAGCAAAGCCGCTCTGGTTTGCTCTCCTTTCCCAATGCTGCGTTCAGGGCAAGGCCCCACAGGATCACCCCATTGACCCCCTTGCACCGGAGTGTGCAAGTTAATGGGATGATCCTGCGGGGCTTTGCCCCGAATGCGGCGGTGGCAGGATGTTTGAAAAAGAGAGCAAAGCCGCTCTGGTTTGCTCTCCTTCCCAACGCTGCGTTCGGGGCAATGCCCCGCAGGATCACCCCATTGAGCCCCTTGTACCAGAGGCACCTGCCCAAGCAAGACCGAATGGAGCGGTGCACGAAGTCAATGGGGTGAGCCTGAGAGAGGGAAAGAGAGAGAGGAAAGAGAGAGAGAGAAAGAGAGAAGGAAGAAGAGAAAGAGAAAAAGGACAGAAAGAAAGTGGGACAGACAAAGAAAGAGTGGGGGAATGGAAGGAAGGGACAGAAAAAAAAAGAAATAAAGATGGAGGGAGGGAGGGAGGGAGGGAGGGAAGAGAAATATAATGAGATATATCTCATTATATATCACACTCCAATCACCTGCTCCAGCAGGGTTAGAAGGGAGTGTGTGTGTTTGTGGGTGTTCTCCTTGTAATTTACCAGTACATTTTGGTTTTGCCTTCTTCAGAATTGGCACTGTAATACATTGGATCCTGTTTAAAGCCTCAACAAAATGTGAGAGCTTCCTGATAGTCTTGGCCATGTTTCATCCACAAAACTTTTAATTAATAGAATTAATAGAAGAACATTAATTAATGTTTCAATGTGCTGGCAAAGATGCTGGCAAAGATGCTTCAATGTGGAAAAGGGCCTCTAAACTAGGCCTCATTTCAATCTGATGCATCAGGTCTCTCTCTTTCGCTCTCTCCCCCTCCCCCTCCATCCCTCCATCCCCCCTCTTTCTTTGTCCCTTTTTCTTTCTTTCCCCTTTCTCTTTCTTTTCTTCCTTCTCTCTTTCTCTCTCTCTTTTCTCTCTCTCTGTTTCCCTCTCCCAGGCTCACCCCATTGATTTGGTGCACCGCTCCGCTCGGACTTGCTTGGGCAGGTCCCTCCAGTGCAGCGGGCTCAATGGGTGGACCTGCGGAGCCGGCACCTAGAATGTGGCAGTGACGGCACGTTTGAAAAGTAGAGCAAAGCCAGAGGTCAGTAATTTTTGCTGCAAAGAATCACAAAAGATTCTGGGCTGTGTACAAGAAGGGACACACATGTCAATGCAATTCAGCAACATAAAATAAAGAAATACAAATAAAACAAATCAACAAGAATTGGCAAAGCATCTCTGATTAGATTCTATTCACTTCTAGAATCTAATCAGAGATGCTTCGCTGATTCTAGTCCAATGACCTGTTCCATCAGGGTTAGAAGGGAGTGTGTGTGTGTGTGTGTGTGTGTGTGCGCGCGCGCGCGCGCATGGGTGTCAAAACTCCAAAAACAGGTTAAGTAGTTTTGGGGAGGCCAGTCATAAATTAGAACACTTGCTAAGCAACTGGTCATTAACTGAGGACCACTTGTATTTGGTTTGCCAGTCACCAAATCATGCCCACCCAGTCATGTGACCAGCAAGCCACGCCCACCCAGTCACGTGACCAGCAAGCCACGCCCACCCAGTCATGTGACCAGCAAACCACACCCTCAAATTAGGCCATGCCCACAAAAATTTGAATCATACCCCTGGGTGGGGGGCATTGAGGATGAGTTTGTAGCACCAAGGGGACAGTGGACTGAAAAAATTTGGGAACCACTGATGTAAGTGATGACCTTTTACTTCATTCTACTTATGGAACACATACATTAAAATATCTGCTGTGCTGAAGTGTGTGAGATATCTCTCCAGGCACTCTTCCAATTGGAAATAAATACCTTGTGATAGGTGCAATATACTTTGGAGGACTGGTGGCAGGTATAGAATTAAACACTGTTCCTCTTTCAGACCTAGCTATAGACTTCAAGTGCCAACACTGATGAAAAGTACTGTATGACATGGATTAATCTCAGCAAGACTAACTGCGAGAAGAAAAGGAAAAAAGAGAAAAGGAAGAAAAGTGTTAACAATAGAGATTTGAGGCTTATAGTAGCAATCATGGGAATAAGGTAACACTTATCTATAATCCTTCCTCAAGTTTACCTGAGAATTAAGGACTTAATTTCATGCATTTGTCAGGAATGTTCTGAACTAATCTAATCTCTAGTTTAAATTGGTGTAATTCATTCTACATGGGTCTTCCTTGGAAATTCAGCTTAAAATTTCAGTTAGTACAGGATGCAGTAGCATGTATGTTCAGTGGTCAATCATGATAGTAGCATATTAAAGCACTGCTATGGGAGTTCCACTGTTTACCAATAGGCTTGTGAATGCAGTTCAAGTGCTTAGCCCAACAGTACTGAGATAGCCTAGAATTTGTCTTTTTCCTCCAAGGTTCCTTCCAAGTGTTATTTTGTAGTTCTGCTTGTCATATTCAGACTACTAAGGAGCATCTGTTATGGGTCCAGATGGTATGCTGAGACAGGGTTCAACAGCAGGTATTTGCTGTAGTAGCTCTCCTCCTTTAGAGTAACTTTGCTCCTGAAGCAAGGATTGTGTCCTACCACAGTCAGATGAACATACCTCTTCTTCAAAATGTTTGCATAAAGTGTTTATCAGTGGTGGAATTCATTTTTTTTTAACACCGGTTCTGTGGGTGTAGCTTGGTGGGTGTGGCAAGGGAAGGATACTGTAAAATCTCCAGTCAGAAGTGGTATTTTCCAGATCTCCGAACTACTCAACATTTCCACTACCGGTTCTCCAGAACTGGTCAGAACCTGCTGAATAGCACTTCTGGTGTTTATGCAAAGAAACAAACAAATCACTCTTGGGGGAAGCAGAAAAAAAGCATGGAGAAAACAAGAAAGGATTTTTTATTTTTATTTTTCAGTGGCAAAATTCCAGTTATGGAATTGTTCATGAGAGAAAAATGGCTAGGTTTCAGATAACAACTGATGACATTCTGTTGATCCAGGCATTTGGAAGATAATGACGATAGCATTTATATTGCCTTTCTGATTGCTTTTTTAAATGTTTTTTTTTCCTCAAAAGCAGAAATAGCATTTTAAACATCTTTATGGACTGTTGCTTTTAACATTGTTGGTTTTCTTTAAGATTATTTGCATTGTTCTTTTGTAAACTGCTTTGGGCTTCTCTGAGTCCAACAGCAGCATAGAAATACCATCATCTACTAAACAGCAAGATTTCATCTGCATAAATACAGAACCTCAATGAGAAAGCCATTTAATGTAACAGTAATTCACATGACTTATCCTGCTATAACAGTAATGATTTTCATCAGGTATTGCATAATTCTACCTCCTGGGGTGAGAATTTCTATTCACTGTGAAATCCAAGAATAGTAGCACTGGTATGGAAAAGCTGTCATACCTTGTACCAAATGGCATAAGGATAGATGCTGTATATTAAAAATTCAGGGAAAACAAGTCAATTTGGGAAGAAGAGAATGTCTAATAGTTCTTCAAAGCTTGAGTTCCAGCCTAAATTTATTTTGGATTTAGACCCTGACAAACAGGTTCAAAGTCCTAATTCTCCACTTTAGGTAAGAGGTGAATGTCTAGTCTCTGTCTCCCAATCTACCATAATTTATAGGATTATTGTTAGGATTAAGTGAAGGAAAAATTCCTTGGAAAATTCTGGATCAAAAAATTTAATATAAGTCAATGAAACATAGAGTGATGATTTCTGAAAGAGTTCTCAACATTTAGTTCTCGACTGGCATACTTTTTCTGAGTATAGATAGTCCTTCACTTATGACCACAATAGAATCCAAAATTTCTGTTTCTAAGTGAAACATTTATTAAGTAAATTTTGCCCCACCTTAAGACCTTATTTGTCACAATTATTAAGTGAATCACAAGTGGTACAGGTGTGCTAAGTGAATCTGGCTTCCCCATTGGCTTTGCTTGTCAGAAGATCACAAAAGGGGATCACATAATCCCAGGAGGGTCTTATTCAGCAGGTTCTGACCAGTTCTGGAGAAACAGTAGTGGAAATTTTGAGTAGTTTGGAGAACCTGTAAATATCACCTCTGACTGGCCCCACCCCAATCTATTCTCTGCCTCTTGAGTTCCAGCTGATCGGCTGGGTCTTCTTTTGCTGCCCTTGAGAAGAGAAGGGAGCTGGAAAGCAGGTAGGTAAGGTGGGAAGGGAATGCGATTTTGCAGTATCCTTCCCCCAGGAGTGGGGAGGGAATAGGGATTTTGCAGTAACCTTCCCCTACCACACCCACCAAGCCACATCCACCAAGCAATGCCATGCCCACCAAGCCACACCCACAGAACCAGTAGTACAAAAAATTTGAATCCTACCACTGCCTGGGAAACATAGCCATCATAAATATGAGTCATTTGCTAAGCAGCTGAATTTTGGTCACATGACCATAGGGCTGCTACAACAGTCATAAGTGTGAAAAATAATCATAAGAAGTCACTATTTTTCAATGCCATTGTAAATTTGAATAGCCACTAAATGAACTGAACTGTTGTAAGTTGCATACAGAATGCATTTGTTTCTCATATATTTGTTTTAACTGTCAAGTAAGCTTGTCTCCTCTTTTAAACCTCTTTCCTTGACATTTTAATCTACCAGACATTTGCAACCGTGCAAAACCATTTGCTTCATTTTCTAGCCCAAGGATGTCAAATTCATGTCATTATGGCAGTGTCATGTGATGTATGTGACTTCTCCCCCCTTTGCTAAACTGGGCATGGCCAGCGCATGATGCATCTGGCCCGCAGGCCACGAATTTGACAGTCCTGGTCTAGCCCTTTAACAAAGCTTACTATATGTATTCTTCATGGCTCAGTTCTTTAGCCTATGAAAGATCTTTTCATTTTTATTGCTGCTTCTTGCTTCCTTTCTCCCTTTCCTGTGGAGTGGTCCTATGCCCACATTAGACAATATGAGATGACCATCCAAAACAATTGATGTGTCAGTATTCTACAAAACCTGAACTCCAATAAATAACTCTGAGACAGACATGTTTTCAAAGTTTCCTTTTATTAGAATAGTAAACTCGAACATCTGGGAAACCCCAAATCTGAAAGTTCCAGGTTTCCCTCCAATAAGTAAAAAAATTACAAATCCACCCCCTGCTCCTCATTCCCCTCATGCCCCAAACACCATCTGTCCCAACTTGAGACATCCTCTCAACCATTCCTCAACCAGGTGCAGGAATAATATGACCTTGACTTTAAAGAAGAATGTTATTATGTCTAACCACATACACTGCACTAAATTCCCCCCTCCCATTTTCCCAGGCTCAATAATGTAGCAGCATGGAAACTTCTGGTACTAATATGGCTTCCAAATGTGACAGTATGACTACAATTAATCTTGTAATTCATTTCTAGAAAAAGGAAGCAATAGGTGTGGAATATTCTTCCATAGATGCCAAAATAATTTACTTGGCCTTGCATACTAAGAACATCCAATCCAAGAAAGTCTACCTCCCAAATCTTCCATGATACTATTGACTACAGATTTTGTGAGCAGATTACAACTTTGAGATGTTTTGCTGGTTTTTGCTATGGTCTTGTATGATAGTGGAGAACAACAGCACTTTAGTCCAAAGTAGAAATGGAACTAATTGTCTTAGGATACTTCCTTAAATGTCCCAGTATTATTTAATCACAGAGTGCATTTTCACCAGAACCCATAAGTAAATACTTATGGATTCTGGTGAAAATGCACTCTGTGATTAAATAATACTGGGACATTTGAAGAAGTATCCCAAGACAATTATCTTCCTTACATTTTGAATCCTTCTCTAACATGGTGAGTTTGACCCTAAAGCTACTTTTTCAAAAAGCAAGTAGACTTTGTTTTTCCTTGAAGGCATTTTGCTTCTCATCTAAGAAGCTTTTTCAGCTCTCATCCAAGCTTCTGGGATGAAAAGCTAAGTGTCTTAAAGAAAAAACAAAGTGCTCTTGTCTTTTGAAAAAACACCTTTGGGACAACCATGACCTGGATGACTAAGAATCTCCATAGATATGATGGTTTAAGGTATGCATCTGGAAAAAAGTTACCATAGGTTAGACAAGATAAATAAAAATGCTGATCTAGTCTGTTTTTGAGCAATTCAGCACTTTCATAGATTTTTTTCTTCCTTGATTTAAAATCTATCATCCAAACCTATATCTTAGAATTTTTGTAGTATTCAGTATGTTACTAAAGCCAATCTCAATAAAAAATAGTTTCAGCCTTGCTGTGGGGTTGATTTCCTGATCTGCTTTACTTAGTGGAGATGACATCTGTCTTGCAAGTCTAATTGTTTGGTACTTCCTCCTACTTCTAATAGTTCAGGTAACTTGGAAGGCATCTCTTTGAGCTGTTTCTATTCTCACTACTTAAAAAATGTTTCTAAATATTATCTCATGGATTTAAAAAAAATGCTTGTCTCTTTTGCTTAGGTAACAGATCTTGTGTATCTTGTCAACCTCATCTTCCTTATTCCTACAGTCATTAAACTGAACATAAGGGCCAGCTATAAAGCAGAGAGACAGATTAGAGCCACTTTGACCCAATGCAGAGGGTATATGCTCTGTATTTATCAGGAGGGATATGTAAAAGCTAACTTACATTGTTCCAGAACTTCTGTCTTCAGAAGTATCAAAGTCAAACTTGTTAGATAAATACATTTTTTCAAAGCTTTTAGGACTTTTTCCATTGTAAAGTTTATTTGGACTGTTTTGCTACAGGCAAAACAATGGTTTCCAAAACATTATCACCAGAGAATCAACTTCTGCTTTATCCTAATGATAGGAATTAACCAGAAGTAACAGCTAGATTTTTTTCTTTCTATTTACTTGTAATGAAAAGTCGATTAAGGCAGAGGTAGATTAAGAAGAAAAGTTTGAAATCTTCAAAGGAATCTCTCATAAAATGCTCTGGAGTGGGGGATAAAAATTAGCAAAATGTTTGGAGCTGTTAAAATTATTTGGTTGAAGTTTAAATATCCCACAGGTGTTTTTTTAAATATTGTCATAATAGTATGATTAGTATGATAGCACTGGTCCTAATGGTTGCTCACATTAATTATCTCTTATCTCCAAAATTATATTGCTTGTTTATTTAATCCTCATTTCATTTGTGTTAATTAGAAATAATTACAAGTGATATGTTAAATGCTTCATTAAATGATTTATCTCCCATAGTTGCCATGATCCCTGCCAGCCTAAGCAAGCTATCAGTGGAGCACTGACAGCTTATAAAATATTTCTGGCTATCCCATTACTCTTTATCAGCAAAGTGCTAAAAACCTGGGAAGCTTTTGAAATAATTTCACACAGCCTTATTGAGAGCTTACAAAGAAAATTAAAACACAAGCTATATGTTTCCACATTCAGGTTTTAGGAGGTATGGTTAATCACACTATACAGCAAAGGAAGATAATTCATTCTTCGTGGCATTTATGTATTGAATCTGGGCTACAAAACTCTGCATAATCATAAGATAATAGTTCATTGCTAATATCTAATGATCATCTGAAACTTTGCAACCAAAATTTGGTGGCCTAAACAGCCAGCCACATATATACGGTAGTATATAGTTTTCACAATTGCAATCAACAGTAAAGTGCAGTAAAAATAGCCTTGCTGAAGGACACCAAAGGCAAATCTAATCCATTTTCCCACAGTAGCTAGCCTATATGAAGTTCATTACATAGGACTTGAAGCAAAAGCTCTCTCATGCTGTTATTCTCCAAGAAATCAGTATACAGAAACACATTGCCTTAGATGCTGGAGGCAAAATATATCAACTTCCTGACACTCATGGCTATGGAGAAGGATACTTTTAAGTGAAGGAATGGGTAGAATGTATGCTGGGCACGTCAAAGCTCTACTCCAGATTAAGCTCTGGTATTTCTACTGATTTACATACCAGTTAATTGGGGGAGGAGTGTAATGGTGATAACATCTATGTTTCAATGAGACCCTGAAGAGCATTGCCACTGAGAATAAGCACTATAGAGGTAGACAGGGAAATAATGTAATCTCATATAAAATAGTTTCTTATGCTCTACTAACTAGGAAGAGAACTGATGCATCAATAATGAAAATAAAACCAAATGTGGATTTCTAGATGGCATTACATCCAATATACACTGGTCTACTGGAAGATTGCTAATAAGAATGCTGAGTGTTTAGTTCTATAACATCTGGAGAAACCACTTTCCTTTAACCTAAAGACATACTAAAAAGTAATTTTATATGTGTCACTATATGCTATATTGTGATATTTGTCTATTGGTCATGGTATTTTTAAGAATGATCATTGAGTGAGATTGTAATGGAATTGAATGGGCCATTAGACCTTATTACTTTGTGCTGGACATGAGACAGTATGATTGCCTTGGTTACCGTTGCTATGGAAGGGAGCTTCTAGCTGATACTATGAGAATGTCTTAGAAGATAATGAAGTACCATTAAGATTAGTAGACATAAAATCTATAAAGAACATTATAGAGATTATTGACAGGAATTTGAAAGATATGCATTAACCTAAGATACCTGTTAATATTTTTATCAACCTGAATCTGATCTGATTCAAATCTAGGATTTAGTGTGGTGTAAATCATAGATCAATTCAAAAATTCAATTTACAATATCCAAAATAACATGAAGAACTTGGTGTAGTTATGGCGTTATATTAGAAACATCAGTTCTAATCCCATCCTAGAGACAAAGGAAGCTGGGTAACCTTAGGCTAGTCATTTTCTAGGAAGAAGGCAAAGGCAAATCACTTCCAAAGACCTTGCCAAGAAAAGTGGTCACCAGGACTTAAAAATTAACTCAAAGGCACACAGACCCCTAATAATAATAATAATAATAATAATAATAATAATAATAATAATAATAATAATAATAATAATAATAATATGAAATGAAACATCACAATTAGAGTGATTGCATTTGAGCCAAACTGGGAAGTTTAAAAAGTATGTGTGTGCACTTATTGCACACTAATTGACATGTATAATGTACCATCAAGTCACTGTCAATTCCTAGTGACTAGACAGAGACCGCTAAGAGTACCCAATTTGAATTTCAATCTAGATAACCATTAGATGGTAAAAATAGATACTTTTTGATGATCTTGATTTTTTACAGCTTAGCTATGGTAGCTTTAGGATGTGAAAAGACTTTGGAATTAATCCAAATCAAATCAGTTTGGAAGTATTCAGTCTAATTTGATGTTTCAAATTGTCATTTTGATTTAGAGACCTGATTTAGTTCAGAGGTTTAATCATGTTTAAACCAAATCCAATATTCCCAAAACCTTTGGTAACTGGTGATAGTTCACAGAGGTATACAATGGTCAGCTGTCTGCAATGTGCAGGAAAACCAGTTAAACCATTCAAGGAACTTTCTAGCACCTTCTTAAAAATCTCCAAAGATGGAAAACCCACACCCACCAGAGGCAGTCTATTCCACTGTCATATAATTTGTATTGTCGGGAAGAAAGCTCAGAGCCATGAAAAACTGGAAATACTCTTCTGGAAAAGTGTTGGCAAAAAATAAATAAATCAGAAATATGGAAGCACCTTTCTGATTATCAAATCCTGTTAAAAGATTTGCATTATGCCTGACTTTATGCTCTTTAATAACATTTGTTAGTTGGAAGAGATGTTATCTTACTCCTGATTTTTTGCCACCACAGACTGACACAGATTTTGTTGTCCTACAAAGTCTCCAGCTTCAAGCTGGTCATTATGGTAGCAGGGAGCTTGCTCTATAAAGTACTGGTAAAGCTTCAAACAGGTAATAAAGCACAGATTCAAGAGGTCTAGTGGGAATTTTGGCAAAGTGGAAAATGAATCAACCTAGAAGACAGAGGAAAGGATTGCAGACAGAAGAAGAGTGTTACACAATATTTGTTTGTTAGTTTGGCTGGACTAGAAATTTGGAAAAGAGAAACTAAAAGAAAAGCTACTGAGCTAAAGAGAAATTAAGAGAAAAGCTATGAGTTGGGGATACTACCCTTAAATAATCTCATTGATAACTAGCATGCAAAATCCAATTATAGTTAAGATGTACAGAACTTAAAAAAACCACACGTCTTCCATTTTAATTCCTGGAATAACCATTGCATTGCAGAAGATTCACTTTGTTTGGGGTTGGTTTTGTTTTCTTGTTTTGTTTCTTTCTTTTGTTTGTTTGTAAATTATAGATCAATTCAAAAAATCAATTTCCGATATCCAAAATAACATAAAGAACTTGGTGTAGTTATGGCATTATATTAGAAAATGGAACCCATCAGTTCTAATTCCATCCTAGAGACAAAGTAAACTGGGTAGCCTTGGGCCAGTTATTTTCTAGGAAAAAGGCAAAGGCAAACCACTTCCAAAGACCTTGCCAAGAAAATTGGTGCAGAACTTATAAAAAACAAGTCTTCCATTTTAATACCTATAATAAACATTGTATTATATTGCAGAGGATTCGCTTTGTTTGGGGGTAGTTTTGTTTTCTTGTTTTGTTTCTTTCTTTCTTCTCTTTTGTTTGTTTGTCCTTGGTGTGATGGTCAGTCTGATATCTTCACCATAGGGACAAATATTAAAGTTTTATAAAACACAGGGACATTATTTTTGTGTAACTGGTAGAGGTTTGTTGCTAATAAGTAGGTAGAATACAAAGTATTTGTGATATAGATGCAAACTTTAAAGTTTTAAATAAAATACAGTTGGGACATGAAGGCAGTGCTGAGATAATACATACAGTTCTTTCATCCAACTTCAAAAACTGAAAATTAAATTGTGAAGTTAGTAAATCAAATAAATCTGCCCCTCTCCCCTCTTAATGTGTTTTGAAACAGCTGTACAAACACCAATTTATATATAATGTGAAATCTAGAATGCTTCAACACATTACCCATGGTGCTCCCTACTGGCACAATTCATAATATTTCCATTTTATGCATAATTTTCAGGTACCTAATGCCACCTACTATTTAATTTTTTAATCCTCCTGAAATAAATGTAATAAACATGGACTACATTCAGCTCCCCAGTCATGGATTTATTTTGCATGGGACTGCTTTGAATGTCAAATTCTAACAGAACTATTTGAAGTTCATAGTGAATAATGCCTTATGCATTTTCTCTGTTATCCTACTTACTGCTGGCCTAAAATTATCCTTGTAATTCTCAAACATTTCATAATTGCAGCATGAGATCAGTCTGTCACCACATGATCCTAGACAGTTGGAAACTGAAACGAAGTTGGAATTTATATTTAAGAAGCAATAAACCTAAGAGAGACTAGTGATTTTTTTTTCCATACCTCCTTTCATGCCGTAGGTTTCCTGAATATACAAGGGACGCTGCTATTCCGAGATGTTATAAATTATAAATTATTATTATCTATTTCATGTATTTATACTTATGGGGATAGGAGAATGCTATGGAAAGTACGCCATTTGGAACGACATGCATACCAGTAATTTTCAGAGGGTATTACACAAGGAAAAAGACTAAATCAGCCTAGTCCAAGCAAGGGCCAGCTGGACTTTCTCATAGCATCCAGGAAATTTTAAATTTCAAGATTCAAATAAAAATATCCAAGCAGGCTAAGAAACAAGCCTTGTTGAAAGAAGTATGATTAGGCAATGATACATCTTACTACATTTTTATATTTTTTTTAGAAAAGCACCTGGTTGGAATGGTAGGAAACAAAACTGATTGATTATAATAAGTCTAAAAGTAATCAGTGAATGGTCAACCAAATGGCAAGTGTGCTTCAATTCAATGGGCAACAGTTCTTAATTTCAAATGTATATGGATGAGGATATCAGCTCACGTTATAATTGTATAATTATAATGAAGTATAATCTGTTAAAGTACTAGGGGAAATAGATTCAAAGAACATTTAAAATCACATCTACTATGATAGTTCTTATCATGAGACCAATGTTTGAAGAGCCACATCTACTTACCTTTCCCTAATAAAATGAATATATATTGTACAAGAGGAAGCCATTCTATAGAGAGCAATAAATCTGTCTCAATATAAACCAATTTCAAATCTCCAATGCAAATGACATCATTCTCATCTTTGTTCCAGATATTTTACTTGTAATATCTTGGTAGTAAATGCAAATGACTGTGGTAATAAAATCTTAAATGTTAATGTAATATCACAGAAAAAAGTCATGCTTTTCTGTTCTAGTTTCTTTAAATAGTAGATTTTTTTAATTTTTATTTATTTGAGATTCTCTATTAAAAGATATCTGACCCTACACCATGTTTAGTTTTCTATACTACCCTGAAATATACTTTTATTAGTTAATAATAGAGAAGATTGAGCAGTTTTTGAAAAGGATTTACAGTATGGAACATGATTGGCTACACCAAGCTATCACAGTATGAATGGATTGAGTCCCAAAATAAATAATGTACACTTTCATTTTTCTGATTACCTGGAAAATATTATAACATCCCCAGTTATAACTGTATTTATGAGAAATGAAGCAGTATTCATGATACTTCTAAACTAATGTTCTGAGGATTATAACCTTAGGGCACAAGCTTCTAGTGGTTTTGAAGGAGAAGCAGATGGAGGTATCCATACTTATATTTTCCCTTTCAACATGCAGAAGCTGTGAAATGAGAATTCTAACTCCTTTTAAGCATCTTACTCAAACAGTACATTGTGGGATTATGCTGGCATCTAGACATTATATGCAGAAATCTCTGCGGTGGACTGTTCAGTATTTGAACAAGGATGAAATACAAACATTTATCAAAGATGCTATCAAAAATCATTATGATGGCTACACTTTACTTTAAGTATTGGAGATAATATGTATTAAAATTGAATGTATTAGATAAAGTTGCATATTAAGCACATATTAGAAAAAAATTCAAGCGAACAGCTGTATATCAGGGAAGATATATTAATATTATAGAATGATAATGAACAGAAATGAACTGATTATCCGTACATTTCCACTTAATGGAGAATATAAGTGAAAAACTGCCTGTCACTCATGTTCAGCTTGCAGACTTTGATTGACCACTATGAACTTTTGTTTTGATACAGCAGAATATTTTATGAGTTGTGTTTTTTTTTACAGAATATTGTTCTGTTTGTAAACTAAATAGAAGTCCTCTGGAAATTTTATTTTGAAAAATGAAAGCAGTACCATGGAATTAAGATATTAAGATAAACAGATACCAGATAATTTCAATTCCTATATTCTTTCAAAAAGTAGCTTGATGCTGTTAGACAAAAATATCTTTTACTAATTAATTGTCCTAGCTGAATCATGGAAATGGGCCAAAGGCTTATATATGTACTCTACATTTAGAATCCTGTTTGTGAGTAAGTGACTATATAAATTGTTCCTTCCTGATTTCAATAATTATTCAAGGGACTTCTCATTGTGAAAAAATATGACGAACAAGAGTCTCCAAAATTATAAATGTTGATGTGCTTTAAGTTACATCAATATCACATTGTCCCATGATTGCAAGTAAAGAATACTTAATGGCTGATTTCTATTAATTAGAATTTGCTTTTGGTTGAGTTATGCATTATTAAAAATATCAAAATCATAAACACAAAGTTTGTCTATTTTATTATGCTTTTATTGATATTAATGCTACACTAAGAAAATATTTAAAAAGCTAGTTAAAAGGGTTGAGATTCACATTATGTTATGATGTCAAAGATAATGTTTACAAAATGATGTATCGTTGGTACATGATACCAGAGAAATTATCTAGAATAAAGGCACTTCAAATATATGTTGAAAATGTGAACAACAGTAAGAGACATTTTATCATGCTTGGTAGACATGCAAAAAAGCTGGGGTGGGGAACCTGGATTCAAATCTATACTTTTATACAGAAGATCTTAAAAATTGATAATGAATTGAAAGCAGGATTATTCCTTTTAGGATTAATGGATAAACAGAAAAAAAAGTCATGAAGATTATTTCAACCTATGATTACTTAGCAAATTATGATGTCCACAAAGATAGAAAGATTTGTCATTAGCCACCAGGGAGGAATGGAGAAGTTGATAGAGTTTTGTTACCTGATAAATAAACTTATTTTATCAGGTAGGATATTATTTCATTTATTGCTGACTGTAAGACACATAAAATTTTTGTAGAAGCATGAATTTGTGACATATTTATGTATATTCCACCTTTATTATTTTTTATAAATAATCAAGAATTAAAATCATGTGAAGTGTTAATACTACTTTGTAATGCCTTGGTAAGACCACACTTGAAAAACTGCATCCAATTTTGGTCACCACAATGAAAAAAAGATATTGGACTCTAAAAAGTGTGCAGAAAAGAGCAAAAAAGATGGAGGCTAAAACATATAAATTGGGTATTGGGTATGTCTAGTTTAATGAAAGGAAGGATTAGGGGTGACATGATAGCAGTGTTCCAATATTTGAAGGGCTGCACCAAAGAAGATGGGGTCAACTTGTTTTCCAAAGCACTGGAAGGCAGGACAAGAAGCAATGGATGGAAACTAATCAAGCAGAGAAGCAACCTAGAATTAAGGAGAAATTTCCTGAAAAGAATTAAGGAGAAGTTTCCTAGAACAATTAATCAGTGGAACAACTTGCTTTCAGAAGTTGTGAGTGCTCTAAAACTGGAAGGTTTTAAAAAGAGATTGGACAAGCATTTATTTGAAATGGTATAGGGCTTTCTGCTTGAGCAGAGTGTTGACAGGAATGGGATTCTACCAGTTCGGTCTGGTTCTATAGAACCAGTTGTTACAGTTCCCAGTAGTTCAAAGAACCGGTAAAATGGGCCCCTGGCTGGCCCCACCCCTCTCCATCTGCTCCTCCGTTCCTGACCCAGTCCGTCATTACTGCGCATGTGTGACATTGCACACATGAGCAACAATTGCTGATGGCATTCTCCCCCACCTGCCCTGCTCTGCTCCACCCAATCACTTCTTATAGCGCATGTGCACTACGCTTCACACATTTTCCCACCCACCGCCATCGCTCCCAGCACCAGCCCAGCACCAGCACCAGCCAGCCAGCCAGCCAACCATTGCTGCTTGCCTTCTGCTGCCCTACTTGATCTGGGTGAGTGAGGGCAAGCCTTGGTCACCACTATCGCTAGCCACCCTTGCTATATTATTAAAATGGTAGAATTTGAAGAATTATTCCTCTATTCCTCTTCATGAACCTACAGCCAAGCTGAGCTAGTGACAGAAAGCCATGCAAGCCATTAATTCAGAAACAATTGGATGTTAAAGTGATTGTT
This sequence comes from Notechis scutatus, assembly GCF_049901735.1. Taxonomy (NCBI): domain Eukaryota; kingdom Metazoa; phylum Chordata; class Lepidosauria; order Squamata; family Elapidae; genus Notechis; species Notechis scutatus. The sequence goes on along the minus strand of NC_142012.1, from coordinate 147,769,244 downwards.
TTGTTTTGGAATGATTCTTATTAGCTGTATAAATACATTGCTTGTATAAATAAAAAGCTTGATTTAAAAAATAGAGTATCTACAGCAGAAGATAAAATGTTCCTTCAGGGCTTGACTCAAAGCTCAAACAAATCTACTAAATATTTTTCCTACCATAATTTAGACAGAGTTCTGTGATTAAAAGTTTTAGTTATCAAAAGTCACAACAGCAGAGGCATTGGTTTATAAGTTGTTTATGAAAGCCCATTTGGTCTAGTGATTAAGGCATTAGGCTAGAAAGCAGGAGTTCATGAGTTCTAGTTCTGCCTTTGCCATGAAAGCCATCTGGGTGACAGTCACCATAGCCAACCCACCCCCAGGGTGATTGTTGTGGGGAAAACAAAAGGAGGAAGGTGTGTTGGATATGTTCACCTCCTTAAATTATTTGTAAAAATAATAAATATGAGATACAAATTAAATAAATAAATATAGTGCGGTAGACAAGATTGCAATGGGGCATCTTGCCATGGCCAACTCGCCATGGCCAATTCATCATGGGACAATTCACTATGGGACAATTCAACAAATACAAAAGTTAAAATAATTTCAACAGAACCATGGTCAATAATAATAAAATAAAGAAAATCAGTCCAGATATAAAAGAGTTACAATAATTTTAACTAAAGCATGGTCATGGTCACCAATAATAAATGTAACTGAATGAAATGATTAATACAGCATTTAATTATCCCAGGGTGACTGTTGTGAATTGGTATTTTCCCACGTCATTGTAGTTGTTCTTTTAAAGTTGTAGCAACGTTTCAGCAGAATCTCATCTGCCATCATCAGGCTTCTGTATTGTGTCCATCTGTGGGTCAGACTTTTACAGTGGTTTCAGATTTAAATTTGGGGCAGCCTATTGCTGTGCCAGAATGGTTTTTTCTTCATCCTGATTGGTTGGGAGTCTTGGTCTGTGTTTATTGGTCTCGGAGTTTGCTGTGTTCTGCTTGATGGGTGTTTCTGATATCTTCTGTCTGTTTTTTGGCTCTGTAAAAGTCTGACCCACAGACGGACACAATACAGAAGCCTGATGATGGCAGATGAGATTCTGCTGAAACGTTGCTACAACTTTAAAAGAACTACAATGACGTGGGAAAATACCCGAACCAAGCCGAACACCATACATGTAAGTACCCGCGAAAATATATATATATTTCTTACTCAGGAAAAGGCAAGTTTTCTTTAGTTCAGTGTGGATGAGTACTAAATAATTCATTATAACCTTAGGCTCAGGCTAACTCCATTGACATGACAGGGAAAGAAATCAAGGTTTTTTTGTTCTTATAGAATACCTGCAAGCACACACAATCAATTATTAGTTCATTTTTATATTTTATTAAGGATATCTATATCCTTCAGGTAATGCAAACGTTGAAATTCTTATGTAAAAGAAAATATCATCTGATTCCATTTATAGTATCAGATATGATCAAACTTTATCATGAAACTGCTTTTCTTTTATTTAATATAAAATACTTGCATCTAAGGAAAAATATAAAATTGCAGAATACTATATTTATATATATTATTCATCACAGGCAAAGATTAGTTTTGGACAGAGTCGTAACTACCATTTTCTATTTCATATATTTTATTATTATCAGAACTAACTTATCAAAACAGTTAAAAGATGAAGGGGTCTTTAAAAATTTCTTGGATTTGTGTTTAAAATGATTTAAAATGATTTAAATCTGTTTAAATCTGTTTAAATATTTAAAATGATTGAGTTGATTTTCAACTGATTTTTGAGCAAAATCATTATTATCTGTGTGAGAGAGCAAAGATACTTTATACATGGGTATACTGTACTTGAAAAGAATAAATAAAATCTGAGTATTAAGAATGTGATTCAGTAAAAATGAAAACAATGAACAAGATCTTTAACAATCTACAGAATATAAATAGTGTAAATAACAAATGAACTGGAAGAATAATTTATAAAAAAAGCTTTAAAATAAACAAGCACACACAGAGACATCATAAGAAATAATTGCAAAACTAACAGAAACAGAGATGTATGCTAGAATGCATAAGGCAATAGAAAGCAGAAAACAGACTGAAACATCAGCATTTATACCAAACATTTTCATTTTCATTTTGTGTTTCTATCAATTCGTAATTGTGACCCTTGAAAGGAAAACATAAGCAAAGTTTCCATTTATTTTGAAGTTTAGTTGGTAAGTCAGGCAATAACTGTCAGTTGAGATTCTCAATCATCCAGGTCATGTTGTTCCAAAAGTGCTTTTTAAAAGGCAACTGGACTTCAGAAAGAAATAGTCAGTGAGAGAACAAGAGTTAAACAAGTTTTTCTCTGTCACACTTAATCTGGATTTCTAAACTTAGAGTTCAGTAGAAAGAAATTTGAAACCTCTCTCTAGCAGGCTGAAAACTGCACATGGGAATAAGAGTAAGGATTTGGGTTTTTTTCCTAAAATGCAAAGAATATGAAATTGAAAACATCTGAATAGTGAAGAGCCTGAAAATTGTTTGAAGGCAGAAAGTTTTGTAGGATGTAAAACTACACTCATTTATGGCCATGTGGCTTATTTTTTTTCTGACAATTTTTTTTAAATCTTTAAAAGCTAGTTACAGCTGGGCACAATAGCTAGGGACATTATGACCTTCCCTGTGCTAGGAATAGCCCTACCTATTAAATTTGGCTAGTGCACATGGGTAAGAATGCCAATTGGTTCTTTTTATTATGAATGATGTTTATGCTTTATCACAAGCAGAAGAGAAAGAAATGTAGATGTAGGGAAACATTTTAAAAATCTGAACATTTTTTTTTTAACAAACAGACGAATTTATCCATCCCTGCATAGCTGAAGATAAAACAGGAGTTACCAAGAGCCTACTGAAGAACTAGAGCAGTAGTTTCTTATTCTGTAGGTAATTACCCCCAAGGGAGTACTTTAGGGATATTCTGGGGTAATGGAGCAATTTCTAGCTGTTTATTTTCAAGTTGGGGATCCAGTTTGGGAATGCTACTGCTGAGATAGTTGTGCAAAACAAAAATGTCTGGGTTTTTTTCTCAGGGTAATGACGTTATTTGAGACCAGGAAAAGGACTAATTGGGTCAAACAGTTGAAGAACCACTGAACTAGAGCATGTCTCCTTGCCAATAGTTCTAAGGAAATTGTGCTCATTAAACTGGGTCTTTGCTACTTCTGAAGAGATCACATAATGTACTAATGAAACTTCCTTACTTTATCTCCAAGAATATAAATTATTCCAACATCTGTTCATCAATACTGCTAAAAAGCTGCTTATCAACTGAAAAAGAGATAGGATAGGAAACACCTTGCAGGTTGTTTCTAAAATAAAGCAAAGACAATTTGGAATGATACTATATTTATCTTTAAATCTGATCAAACTTTTGTGAAAGTTTGCCATTTTTTTCATGCAAACACTCAAAATGTGCACAAATGTTGATGATGACAAAGTGTGTTTGAATTGTGCCATCTAGTTTTTAAAATAATTGATGCGATTGACGCGAGGCTTTATCTCAAGTAGCAAGCTTCCTTGGATCAACATAGAGAGTGTCAAATAACCTGAGTCCCTGTGGATTATATCCTTACTCAAATTCTATGGAAACCACAATCACACCACTACAAAATTGGTGTAAACATGCTTGAATTCAGTAATAACCTACTCTAGCATCTTCCATGAAGCCATATTGTTATTCCTGAAAAAAAGTCCAGTGGCCAATAAATTTAAATAAGAACCAGTAGCCAGGTCACTGGAAATTGGGAAATATATATTTCTTATAAAGCTGTAATAAAAGTAAAGTCTGTAGTATTATCATATTCCCATTCTTCCTGTTTGAAGCTCTCCAAAACACAAATCATATCTGATTTCCAAAGCAAGTGAAAGTAGATTCCAATTAAGTTTTGTAGGTTTTATTGTTCTCTAGTCTTATTTTGTGTTTTTTATGCGTACATCATTTAGTCTCGGGTTTTTTATTTATTTTGAGTAAAATATAGCGTCTCTTCTCAGCCATCTCTGCCATTCAAAATACTACTTTAGCAAGCTTTTCAGAATATGAATGCAATAAACATTGAAATGTAGACAGATTGGCATTGACTGACAGCAGAGACAAATACTACTGCTACAAAAGAGCTGTCCTTATTTTAAAATGTGCATTTAAATGTGTAAATAGTCACGTGCTAATTTTAAGCAAGTTTCTCTGATAGGTGTCTGTCCCATTTCTTTTAATTGCTTAGCTATGCCCTCAGGTTACAGTTCATTGTAACACCCCCCCCCCCAAGAGAGCCAGGGTGGTTTAGATGCAAGTCTAGGAACTAGGACACATAAGCTCTAGTTATTCTTAGGCACCAAAGCTAATTGAATGACCTTGAGCTAGTTATAATCTCTCTCAGCCTACATCAATGTGAATCTATGTGACTATCCTGTAAAACAAAAACTCTCATCAAGTCATGCACCATGCAAAAACAATAGACTCTGTAAGTATCTACAACAAATTCTAAGAAGAGCAAGTCATTCTATGCACACCTAAATAAAGTAAGTCAGTGGTTTCAATTACAGAATGTTTAATCTGGAGCTAGATTTTTTTAATAAAAGTTTTATTTAAGTTTTCACAAAACATATAAATACAAATAAAATATCTCTTTTTGAGAACAGCGTGCCCCCAGGTTATCACTTCTCCATACAGACATAAACTCAATACATATTTATCTTATGCATTTTAATCCATATCTTATAACTATTTTTGCAATTTTTTCAATAGTTTTTCCCTTTCTTTACTTCCTATAGCCTTATTTTAAATTATCTCATTCCTTTCTTAATTCAATTAAATATCTTTTTCTAATTTTTAAAATCTTTCTAATCAATGTTTTTATACTTTCATCTGTCCTATTTACAATTTCATATTATCTTTTCTCATAAAACAAATTTTTCCCTGTAATTACTAGACTGGAGTGTAACACCTTTGTATCTTTTTTCAAATCTTTTTTAAAAATTTAAGTTACACCTTTACAGTTAAAACATTCATTTTTTAACCTCTATTTTATAACACATCCCCATTTTCAATTGAATTCTGCTTGGTACATTCCCTTAAAAATACACACTAAATTCTTAAAAGAAAAAAAAGTATATATGTATATATATCTGTGTATATATGTATAAAAATAGTAAATGGAATAATTATTCTATTCAAGTACAGCTCTGCCATTAATATTAATAACAATCTTTTACATTTCTATTTCTTGTAACAAACATTACCTAGTAATATCAGTTGTCTTTCACTTTAATAATCTATATTTCATATTTTACTTATTACTGTCTTTCAAAACAATAGTTATTATCTTTCACTTTAATAATCTATATTTCATATTTTACTTATTACTGTCTTTAAATAAAAAACAAAACAATAGTTATTAACAGTAGTCAATAAAATTATTATTCTTATTCAGATTCATATTTGTCAACTGATAAAAATCTTCCATGTTTCTTTTCAGTTTTTTTTAACTTTCTTTTTAAATCATTGAGAGCCTTATTCTCTTTACAAACAAATATTCTATTACACATCAATACAATTTTTTTCTATCACTTTAATCATCTAAACATATTTTCTAACCCTTTTCTATTTCTAATATAACAATGCTATGTTCTGCAAGGGAATGCACCCTTGCAGAATCTTCTCCTTAAGTTAAATTTTAACCATTGTCTCTGTGTCTTTTAAATAGGTTTGTACCTTTAATTCTTGTATGCTTTTTCTGTACTTTTATATTTTGTTTCTGTCCTTTATAGCTTCTTTTCCTTTCCCTTTTCCCCTTCTTCTTCTCCCTCCCCCTTTTATTCCCTTTTCTATCTGATTCTCCCTTCTGTGATCCTCCCTTCTGCTTCTTCCTGATATTATGATTGCTTTTCAAATTACTCTTTTTTTTTGGTTGTTGCTTCAATGCTTAATTTTTAACTCCCTTTCCCCCCTCTTTCCCTTTTTTACCCTGCTTAAAGTTGCTTGGTCATTAAAGATGGCTTCTTCTTTATCCCGCCCTTCTTGTTCTACCAGCGTTTCTTGTTGTTTTTCATAGTTCAAAATCTCCATTTCTAAAAATTGAAATATGAAGCCAAAAGATCCTCTTCCATCTTGTGCTTCTTCTTTTCGTTCTTTGAGTCTCATTTTTAACTCTTCAAGGAGTGATGCCATTTTTAAAAAAATTAAACAACCCCCAATTGATATTATTTTGTTTCATTAGGATCCACCATCCAAAATTCCAGGAATCATCCAATAAGCCAAAACTGTTTCTTCTTTTCTCACTTTCTCTTTCCAGGGGCTTCGTTATCTTGTAACAAAGTTTCAGTTACAATGTATCTTTTGCAAGCCTTGTTAAAATTCCACTATTGATTTTTTTAAGTTCCAGGTAGTCTCCTCCATTTTGCAGATTCCACCGTTTTGTTTCCTTTTTCCCTCCTCTGCTTTCTTTCTTTTTTTATAGAAAATTTTTAAATTATCAGGTTTGAAGGGCTTCAGCGACAGACAGAAATCTGCGATCATGCACGGTTTCGGTCTGGGCTCACTGCTGGAGTGCCCCGAGCCGGCTGGGGACTAATCCACCCCGTAGAGGTGGTGAAGAAGGGGGAGACCACCAGCAGGGTTGAGGAGAGCCGCATCTCTTCTCCTCAGCTGGACATTACTCCCTTTCCCAAAGGCGGTTGCAGCGGTGGTCAGAAATGGCCACCACAAAGAAGAACTTGACCGGAAAAGAATGTGCAGGAGGAAGATAAGAAGTGAAAGTTTTGGCTGACTGGGTTAAATTGTAAAAGCAACAACTAAGGTACCCTGGAATTTAAACTTACAAAAAATAACATCGCTCCCAAAGAAGAGTCGGAAGCAGCGAAGTAAAGTGAAAAGGGAAAGGTTTGGCTTTTTTTCCCTTCCCTCTCCTTCCCTAAACTGACAACTAAGAGACTTAAATAAGAAATCGGAAAAATCCTCTTTGACATCAATAGGCAATTAAGCTGAAAATAAAACAAAAATGCCAAAGGGATAATAAAGATTTCTGGACACTAAAATTTTTTTTTCATAAGCAGGAAGGGAGAGAAAAAGAATAAGGGCAGGATCTGGAAGAGGGAGGAGACTGCCTGGAATTAAAAAGAATCTACAGTAAAACTTCAACAAGACTTCTAAAAGATACATTTTAACTGAAACTTTGCAACTAAATAGTAACCCCAGGAAGAGAAAGTGAAAAAAAAGAGCAAAAAGAAACAGCTTGCGTGTATTTGGATTATTTGGTGATCTTTGGATTTTTGGTTATTATATTTGAATGACTAAAATCAATCGGGTGGTTGTTTAAAAATTTATACAATGACACCACTTCTGGATGAATTGAAAATGGAACTTAAAAAGTACAAAGAAGATGCACAAGAAGGGAAGTGTTCTTTTGGCTTCGTTTTTCAATTCTTAGAAATGGAGATTTGGAACTATGAGAAACAACAAGAAATGACTGCAAAACAAGAAGACTGGGACAAAGAAGAAGCCATCTTTAATGAACAAGCAATTTTATGTGGGGAAGAAAAAGGAAAGGTGGGAAAGAGAATGGAGAATTTAAGACTTAAAAAACAACCAAAGAAAAGAAAAATAATTCAAAAAATAAGTATAATACTGGAAAGCAACAGAAAAGGGGAATACAGAAGAGAGAAATAGAGGTAGAGAGACAAGGGGTAAAGGGGGAGAGAGAAGAAGAGAGGGAAGAAGGAAAGGAAAAGAAGTTACAAAGGACCGGAGCAAGATATAGAGAAACAGGACCTATTTAGAAATAATGGTTGAAAATCTAACTGAAAAAGGGATTCTGTAAAGGTACATAAGATTGTATTGTTATATTAGTAAGAGAAATAACTTTAGAAAATTGGAAACAACGTATGATTAAAATGAGGGATAAAATAGTTAGTGTAATTTAGTGAAATGTTTGTGAATAAAATAAGTGAAATAAAATAAATGAGAAAATTGAATTAGGAAGGAACGGGAACATTTTAATTAGTTAATGTTTTATAAAATATAAGTGAAGGAGGGGGGAATTAACTATGGAAAGCTTATAATTGTTCCCATAGAAGTATGATATTTAATGGAAAACTAATGTTAAAGATGTTAAGACTTTAATGAATATTAATATTAATGATAGAATTGAATTGGAATGGAATGTTGTTTTAATTATATACATTTATAATTTTTTCTTTTTTTAAGAATACAGTGTGTATTTTAAGAATGTACCAAGCAGAATCCGAATGGAAGTTATGTATTATATTGAATGTTACAACTTTAGGGAAAAGATATAAAGGCGTCATACTCCAATCAGTAACTACAGGAGAAATTTTGGTTAATGAGAAAAGATAATAGATAATTGAAACAGGACAGACAAAAATATAAATACAATTATTTGAATTGAGATGAGATAATTAAAATAAAATTGAGAAAATTAAAAGAGGGGAGAAGCTATGCAGAAAATGTAAAATAGTAATAAGGTATGGAATAGAATATAAAAATGAGCATGAACCTGAATTTGTGTCGGTACGAAGAAATGTAACTCGGGATTATGCTACTTTCAAAAAAGATGTTTTATTTGTATTTTTTTTCTCTTTGTGGAAACTCAAATAAAATTTACGAAAAAAGAAAAATTTTAAATTATCCAAGAATCTTTATCCCTTTGACACCTTATTTTCAGCTAGAAATAGCCTATTAATGTCAAAGTGGATTAGTATCAATTACTTATTTGAATCTCTTCTTCTTAATGTTCCAAGTCAATTAAAACTGTCAATATGAGAGGAAAAATAGCCAATTCCATTTCCTTTCCCTTTCTCTTTTGCCAGTTAAGATCTTTTTTAGGAATAGTATTAGTCTTTAAAATTCAGGTCCCAGGTATCTTAAATAGATGTTCTCCATTCAACCCGATCTGTCACACTTTCTCCTTTAAACTTCCTCCTGCACAATCTTGTCCGGTCGGGTTCTTCTTTGAGGTGGCCATTTCTGACCACCATTGCAACTGCCTTTGGGAAAGAGAGTAATGGCCAGCCAAGGAGGAGAGATGTAGCTCTCCTCAACCCCACTGACAGTTCCCCTTCTTCACCACCTCTATGGGGTGGCTTCAGCCCCAAATCTGGGTAGCTCGGGGCGCTCCAGCAGCGAGCACAGATCAAAACCACACACGATCGTGGATTTCAGTCCATCGCCGAAGAAGCCCATACTGGAAATCCTGGCTCTAGATATTTTTGTTTCTTTGGTACAGATTTACTCACAGAAAGTAACATGGCCATTTCATTTGAATTCTGAAATTCCAATTGAACTCTTGATTAGCAGACTTGTAATAAAAGCAAAGCAGGACTGAAGCTGCTATAGTTATTTTTCAGAAAGTTGAATAGTGACAGTGAATGCCTTTTGATATGATATAAAAATATTTTGCTGAAAATATTTAAATGACATTCATAGAAGGGCATCCCCACCTGATGTCTGGTGTTGAACCCTGCTTTTTAGGATGTGGTTGTTGAAGAAGATGTATTCTGATCTTTTGGTTTCATTCTTAACTTTTTATTGTCTTCTTTATTGCTAATTCATGCTTCCATATAGTTTCCCTCCTCCCCCTCTCTCTGTGTGTATAAATCTAATTTATATATCCATAAAAGTTAGGATTTGTTGAAATTTCAAGAATACATATTCTGCTCATTTAAAAAAAAATATATGATTAACTGGTTTGTGTGGACCCACAAAAGAGATTAATTGAATAATTGGGATAAGCATGTTATATGTAGGCAGACAATGGTACTGGGTTTCAATCACTCATCCCTATTATAGAAAATTGTGAACTAAAATATAGTTTTGTTACTTGATTTTTTGCATAAAGTTATCTTGATATGATACAGAGGATAAACCAGTAAATCTTATAAATACTATTAAAGAATGTTAAGATTTTTTTTGTAAATCCTCATCAAAAGTGAACAGTATCAAGAAATGGAAGATTGATCCATAAGCAGAAGACATAGATTAATTTGACTTTAGGTTAAAATAATGCAGTCAGTTATTGATGACTAAGATAATAAGTGCCCAAGAGATTTTGTCTGACATTGTATTTGATATATAACTTTTGAAATATAATAGTGATGTTGTTGTTTTTCCAAGATAAATTGTACAGGCTTGATTTCAAAAGAAGATAAAGATCATTTAAAAGATAATAATTTGGACAAATGATCAATTGAATATTTTTCAGAAATAATAATTATGTGTTAAACATATTATCAGGGGCTAGTATAAGAAATATAGCTAATTATATTACTTTTTATATGTAATAGCTTATTAAAGAAAATACCACCTCTGCTTTGGAGCGCCATGGTCACGTGATCTCATTTTGGTTGCTTGACAACTGCTTCATGTTTATGGCTGTTTGCAGCATCTTATGAACACATGACCATGATCTGTAATGGTGTCTGCAGGTTTCCAAAATTTACTTCCTGTTTCTGGCAAAAAAAATGCCCATTGGGGAAAATTGATTCCCTTAATCATGTCATTAACTTAACAACTACCATATTTACTTACTCACTGCAGACCACTTCAAAATATGACAAAAAAAAAAGGCTCTGGTCATGTGATGCCTCAACTTACAACCACAATGTGTTGAACAATAATTCCAGGTTCAGTTATGATTATAAGTTAAGGACTACTTGTAAAGGAAAAAAACTTGCAATTTTGTACATTCATCTCATCTTTTTCTCTAGATTACCCACCTAATTCAAAAAGAAACCCCAACCAAAATCCAAGACAGAGAACAAGAGAACGGCAAAGCCCTCCTCCCATATATAAAAGGCACTACAGACAAAATCAGCAAGATCCTCCAAAAACACAACATTAAAACAGCATTCTGCACAAACAGAAAAATATCCACCATCCTAAGAAACCCTAAAGACAAAATCGAGTTAGAAAACCAAGGAGTATACGAAATCCCTTGCACCGCCTGTCCCACCACATACATAGGACAAACTAACAGAAGAATAAGTGCGCACATTGAAGAACATAAGAACTCAATCAAAAAAGAAGAACCAACCTCTTCCCTGGTCCAACACCTCAAAGCCACAGGACATGAGATTGACTTTAAAAATACCAGAACTATCACCAAAACTGAACACTTCAACAACAGAATAATCAGAGAAGCCATACAGATAGAAAAACGCCCACACAGCATGAATACACGAGATGACACCTCCTGCCTACCAGCCATTTGGAAACCCGCCCTCACAACAGACGAGTACCTAACATGAAGAATGACACCAGACCCACACCCACGAGGACCACACAAGATGCTACCACCACACTTCCACATAGAAAGCAGACTCACACCCACACAGAAAATGAGACACGACCACGGACCAGAAGCCGCACTGCAGCTGCATCACTACCCACTTCAAACCCCTCCGGGCCATACATGAAGCGAACTGACACCCACCATGAAGATGCAGTACGACCACGAATGCAAAGCCAAACAGCAGGATCACAGCTCACCAGCTCAAATCCCCCAGCAACTAAGACTAACCTGAGCACAACCAAGCCCCCACCTGAACAGAACACACCTCCAGCCAATCAGAACATGGCCAACCCCCCAACCAATCAGAACACAGCCAAACCCCCAACCAATGAGAACACACCCCCACCCAATCAGAACACAGCCAAGCCCCCACCCAATCAAGTCACACCCCCACTAGCAGTTAAAAGGAAGAAGCAGCTACAAGCTCACATTCCTCTGAGAAACACAGAGCTGAAGACACAAGCCTGAAGATGATGAATGAGACTTCATCGAAACGTTGCCTAGATACTTCCAAGATATTTCCTTTAGTCCTGGTGTCTCCATATCCTTTATTGCTAGTAATCACCCATAGCTTTATCTTTAAGGAATTTGCCTGGTTTTCTTTTTAGGTGGACCAAACTGGTAGCTATGTCTGTTTTCTGATAGAAAACTCAATAGGACCTTGGTGATACTTTTAAAAATAAATATTAAAAAGTATAAAAGTACTTTTTTTAAAAAAGTAAATACTTACCAATCAATACATTTTTTTATTAATTAGGGCATTTAAAAACAATTAACATGAATGAAGGCAAATACACGTGTCCCAGGATAATGTTGTAAGAACAAATCTGGATCGGTCACCGAGAGCAGAGTTTTACTCTTCCAAGCTTTCAGACTATTGCTGGAGCCCATCTTCAGGGAACTTCTCTCTATTGAAATAGAGAGAAATTCCCTGAAGATGGACTCCAGCATTCATCCAAAAGCTTGGAAGAATACATCTCTGATCCTGGTGACCAACCCAGATTTGTTCTTCAAACAATTATCAGTTTATGGAGACAGAGCAGCAAGAACATTTGTACCTGCTATGCAAGACAACCAATTTTTTTTTTTAAAAAAAAAACCTCACAATCTGTAAGAATTCAGCACACTATCCAGTTCAATGAGACAAGGGTAAGGAATTCAGGAGCATATTCAGTTCAGTGAGAGAAAGAGGAAAAAGAAATACACAGAGAGAAGAGGAACTGTTGGAAAAGGTGGCAGTTGGCAGATGCCCAACTATTAATATTGTAGCTAGCTAGAGATGATTCTGTCACACTGCCTTTTACACGTATCAACTGTCCGCAGCCAAGGTAAAGTGGAACTAAATCTAAAAATGCCACAGTTCATCACATTAATCTATTGCTCTCCTTCCCATGAAAAGATTATAGCAAAAGGATTGATGCTGATGGTGCAAATTCATTGAATGTCCTATACTTGAAATTTTATACTAGGCTGAGTTTGACACAATAACACTAAACTGAATGTAATTCAGTGTGATCTCTCTGCCATTTAAAACTCATGGTCCATTCATGTGCAAATGCACAAAGTTAGGGGAAAATGTTCAGAACTATCCTTGATCCTTTCTTTTCATTTTTTTTTCAGTAGTATCCCCTTGGCCTTTAAATACCGTATATACTCGAGTATAAGTCGATCTGAATATAAGCTGAGGCACCTAATTTTTACCACAAAAAACTGGGAAAACTTATTGACTCGAGTATAAGCCGAGGGTGGGAAATGCAGCAGCTACTGGTAAATTTCAAAAATAAAAATAGATACCAATAAAAACTTTCTAGGACAGCCTGCAAGTAGCTTCAGAGCTCAGAAAACAACGCGAGCCACCACCACACCACCACCTCCTCCTCCTCCTGAGTGGACTGAAAGCAGCTGGGGCTGAGGAAACGAAGCCAAGTGGAGCTGAAGCCACCTCGGCTTGCATTGTTTCTGAGCCCGCGAGCCTAGAGCCAGGGCGCTTTTATTGCACGGCGGAGCTTGTCTCGGGAAACACCGAGGCGCCGTTGCTGCCCCCTGAGGGAGGGCGAATCTAGGCTGCGCGATTGGGGGACTTCGTGGCTTTGGGTGGGAGCGAGGACGGCTGGAGTCCACGAAGTGGGGCTTGCCTGCCCTTGCTGGCTGCCTCTGCTTCCTTAGGGCGGGGAAGGGGGCTCATCTGGACCAAGGGTGAGTCTCCCCTCAGTTTCCCCAGAAGGATCTTCCGTTGCTTTTGCCTTCTCCCTACGTCTTCCTCTGTTAAAATCCCCACACACACACACTTATTTTCGGGAGGATAGATTTCGTGTCTGAGCATTCTCACATGATGGTGGGTCTTTCCCCTAAAAACAGTTAAAAAAAGAAAAACAATATATCCTCATGCAAGAACTTTTCTGCTTCCGATTATCCCCATGCTTACAAGTTGCAAAGGAAACACGGAAGCAGGAAGCGGCTGCCCAGCTCCAGAGCTCCACACCATTTTTTTTCAGAGAGGAATCTGACTCGAGTATAAGCCGAGGGGGTTTTTTAGCACAAAAATGGGCTGAAAAACTAGGCTTATACTCGAGTATATACGGTAAACTTCTTTCCTGAAATCCTGTAATACTCATGCAGTCATTTAATGCTGAAAAGAGATTAAATAGACCTTTTAAGAATCATCAAATTGTTTCAAAGGTACATCTGAAGGATTGGTAAAATAGCTATACACTAATATTGAGAGAGTAGGAAATTTGTCAGGGTTAGGGTTAGGGGGTTAGGGTTAGGGTGGGGTTAGGGTTAGGGTTAGGGTTAGGGTTAGGGTTAGGGCAAAATCTGTACTTCTGTATCTGTGATCATCATTTCTCCCAAATTGTATTAAAGTAATTTACCCCAAAAACCTATCTAGGGTATCTTCAACAAATGCACAAAATGTTAGGTGTCATCATTTTTAATATTTTAGTGGGACTTTCAAAACAAAGTATCATCAATTCACAGATTGATCTCAGTTTTATCCTAGCTTTTCAGGCTCAGCTATCCCACAAGCTGTGCTGATTCTTAAAAGGAAATAACAAAGATAAGTTTTAGAAAGAAAAGGAAAGATAATCATATTTATCATTTATGTTACCTTTGATTTTATAAATGGGTACCTTTTTAATATCTAATGTCTGTGTCTCATTTTTTTTTTTTTTTGTGATTTCATCTGACTAGGTTTCCTTATGGCTGCTAGGCAGAGGTGGTATTCAGTCAGTTCTGATCAGGAGAACTGGTAGCAGAAAATTTGAGTAGTTCAGAGAACCGGCAAATACCACCTCTGACTGGAGATTTTACAGTATCCTTCCCCTGCCATGCCCACCAAGCCACGCCCACAGAACTAGTAGTAAAAAATTTAAATCCCAACACTGCTGCAAGGAAGATTTAGAATAAAAAGGAATCACACAACGAGGAACTGCTACAACAATGGGTTGGGATGTTTGAGTGTATTAAGATGTTACTTCTGTCTATAGAGTCACTTTTAGAAAATAATGAGAACCTGGGACACTCATTAAAAAAGCAAAAGTAGATTTCCTTATAAACTGGAGAGAAAATATTTGCATAAAGCTAACTTTTATTTAGGAAAAGAAAATATAAAGACAAATGTTAACACTTACTGTATGTGGAAGCTGTTTAATTTTGGGGGAAATTACACTAATGAATATTCTAACTAATGCAGATTATTAAGATACTGGTGTAGACTTTCTAGATTGAAACAATGTGAGGGTGATGCCTACAGATGACTGTTACCTGTAATATTATTTTGTACCAAATAATTGTCGCTGTGTTTCTAGGCCCAAGGATAATAAATACAATCTAAACATGTGTTAAAACATCTTCTGAGAGGCCTCAGAAAAATGGGTCAGGATGCAAAAGGAAAATTACAGATGTTGTTGGAAAAATGTCCATTCATCCTAAGAGTCACTGTATTGCTAGATGTTAGTTTGAAAGAGGAAAACATCAGGTTAGGAGATAACATTTTAAAAATGCAACAGAGAAAGTTCCTTCAATCAATCAGGACTTGCTTTTACTCATAATGTACAAATGTACACATCATTTCTGCATTTTTTTAATTTTTCCCCTATTTTCCTTGCTCTTATTCCACTGCCTAATATCCAGTGCTATTGACTCAGTTCACTGAGCAAAACATTTATTTCATAAACAGATGAAGGCTAAAACTTTGAAAGCCAACTTAGGGATAATATAATAATGCCTTAAATGCAGAGAGTTTAAGATTATGTGATTATATTGGGAAGCTGCTGTCAAATAAAATAGATTTGGCTCAGTATTTTCACAATGTCAATAATGTGATTATTGTAAGAAAGTTATGAATAACTTATATCATATCTTCTACTAATGCTAAGTTCACCCTATTTGTTTCCTAAACTTTGAATGTTAGTATAGGCATTTGAGTCCTTTATAGGCCTTGGGCAGTGGTAGGATTCATAAAATTTACTACCTGTTCTGTGGGTGTGGCTTGGTGGGAGTGGCAAGGGAAGGATACTGTAAAATCTCCAGTCAAAGGTGGTATTTGCCAGTTCTCTGAACTACTCAAAATTTCTGCTACCAGTTCTCCAGAACTGGTCAGAATCTGCTGAATACCACCTCTGGTCTTGGGTACATTTCTTATATCTCCTACGTTCCATCCTTTCAGTCACTCTCTACTTCATTATGGTTTTTTTTTATTCTTTCTCTTTATTTCCTACCTCCTAATGTGATTTTTTATCTAGTGGTTTTTGCTTGGTATTAGGTTCTAAAGGCTGTGAAGATTGCACCATCAATTTTAGTTTATAGCCCTTTTGATAAGATGATCCAATTGTTTTCCAAATATATTCTTTTCAGTTCTTGTGAGGTGCAGTCTATCCCTTGCCAGTAGCCCTTCATATAGGTAATGCAAACCATAGTTTAGGAAGTTGAAGTTCTGTTGATAATATCAGTTTTTAAACAGTTCATTTCTATAATCCTTTGCTCCATCATAGGTGGTTTGCCTTTTCTTGGAAGTATAGATGAAAACACCACTTGTGCTCCAAATTCTTTAATTTTCTAAAGATATTATAAAGATATTTATAATATCTTGTTATTGTTTTCAGATTCACTCTTGTGTCATTGGTCCCCACATATAGGAAAAGAAAGGGGTAGTAATCCATGGAGTTGATTATTTTAGTAAGGTACTCAGTTACATCTTTGATTTTTGCTCCAGGAAGACCATATACCTCCCTAGATTGACTACTGGTCTGCAGACTATAGTTTTTATTCCCCTAAGAATTGAATCTCCTATCACCAATATTCACCTTTTTTTCTTAGGGAAGTCTGGGATACTTATTTTTCCTATTGCAGGAATGCTAGGTTGTACCTCTTTTTTAGAAATTATTGATGAAAGCTGTTTGTGGGTATCTGTATATATTCTTCGGGGGGGGGGCTCTGAAATAATATATAAAAAACCAAATAAAACTATAAAAAATCAAAACTAAAACAACCCATCTGTTCTTATCCCCTGATATATTATTTGGCCAAACATTCTTCTTTTGTTAGATGACACAGTGTAAGAGTAGGATGCTGTTGCCATACTTAAAGATGAAGCAAGCACGTAAGCAGGGTGGGAAAAAGCCAGAAAAACCTCCAATGGGCAAAGTAGTTAAGAAGGAACCAAGTCATTAAGGAAACAAAGGAAAAATGTCACCTGAACCAGAAAAAAGAAATTGGGCCTCAATCAACAAAGCAAGAACTTTGGGGAACAAAATGGGTCCTGAAGTCTGTCCACTTTTGAGTTATCCTTGGATTTAGACTTGATGTCTTTTATCCCTCTGGCTACTGCCTGCCTAGTTGAGGATGTGGGTAAATGTGTGAGTTTGTGTGTGCATGTGTGAAAGAGCAAATTTATATACATTGTAAAAGTGGTGGGATTCAAAAAATTTTTACTACCGTTTCTGTGGGTATGGCTTGGTGGGCATGGCAAGGGAAGGATACTGTAAAATCTCCAGTCAGAGGTGGTATTTGCCGGTTCTCCAGAACTGATCAGAACCTGCTGAATGTCACGTCTACATTGTAACCAGTAAACATTTTGTTGTTCATTTACATTCACTTGGTCTCTGTGTCAATCCTTTATGTGCCTCAGGGTTTTGTTGAAAGTGATTAGAGTATAGATATTTGCCAGGGCTGTGAATGGGTGATCATAAACCAAACCTGGGAGCATGTATGTAACAATGGACTTTGGCATATAAAGAGATATCAGTTTTGATCATGCAAATGTCAAGAATGGCTTGAAATGAAAGGTAAGCAATGGTGGCTTATTAGTATAAAGAATTCATGTCAATCAATAAAAAAACTACAAGAAGTCTTCAAAGCTACTGTATACTATCTAGTCTATTTCATCTTTCATGATTTTGAAGGCTTACTCTACATTTCATTCACCCAGTGCAAAACTCTTTATCTTCCTTCTGCCTTACATCCTTAACTTTCTAAATTATATTTTTGTAGTCAAAACATATTCTCCATTCTTCCAAGATGGCACATGTTCAAACAACTCACACTGGAATGATCTGTCATGTTTCATTACATAATATAACAGATAATGCAACATGCTAAAGGAACCTAATATGACACAAAGGAAGTTTTTTTTCCAGTAAAAGGAGGGAAACGGAGGGAAAATTGCCAAGAAGCACTGTGTATTCTCTTGTGCTGATATTTTGGCAGAAGCTGCAAGCCAACCAGTCACCAGTTATCAAGGATACTTTTATTTGCAAATCCTACAGATTGTTGGAAGACCAAAACAACAATGCAAAATTATCTTGATGGATTGGAGAAATGATTGATAACAAATATGTAATATACATTTTTTACTTGGTGACCAAAAAAAGTGACTCAAATTATTAGGAGAGCAATGGAGTTTATTTAGAGCAGGGGTGTCAAACATGTGGCATCAGGGCAGCGTCACATGACGTATTGGGATGCTTTTTCCCTTCACTAAACTGGAAAGGGGTAGGGCCAGCATGTGACCCACAAGTTTGACATTCCTGATTTAGAGGGTCTCAAACTTTTTAATTTGCAGCAAATGTTTAGTGTACTGCTGATGTTACCTAGTTTGGTAATGAAACCTCATAAGAAAACCACTTAGCTCAGAGGACACAGAGTACCAGGGGTGGGATTCAAATTTTGTAACAACCGGTTCTGTGGGCATGGCTTAGTTGGTGGGCATGGCTTGCTGGTCATGTGACTGGATGGGTGTAGCCAACTTAACATCACTCACATCAAGGGGCGCTTCTCCTCCCCTGGCCTCTCATGACAGTAGCGATGCTGTAATGGTTGTAAGTGTGAAAAATGGTCATAGGTCACTTTTTTTCAGTGCCATTGTAACTTTGAATGGTCATCAGTTTTAGACCAAAACTCAAAAAGGGTATGTAAACTCATGTTTGAATGTCAATCTTTCTAGGTAGCCAAGAAGCCTTGCTGAATATCACTCATCTTGGTTCCTTGTCATTAAAAGCTTCTTTCTGTCAGCTCTGCTTCGTTATTCAATTATTTCTTCAAAATGCTAACTCCAACAGGGGAGTATTTCCTCCCAACAGCAGTGTAAAAAGCTTAAAACAACCCTTCCCCTTTAAGAAAGTACCAGCAAAGGGGGAAAAAAACCTCCTTCTGAGACAGTAAGTCTAGGTATACTGCCAAGAATTAGATTAGATTAGATTCAACTTTATTGTCATTGCCATGGATACAGGCAACAAAATGCAGTTAGCATCCAACCAGAAGTGCAAAACTACAGTAAAATATAAATATATGTATGCAAATATGCAAGGCATCTATGAATATGTCAATGGAAAACAACAAAATGTATGTACACGAGCACACAAGGATAAGTGTGACTGCACATATATGAACATATACAACTGTACAAAATGTTTATGGAGACATTGAATATAAGTATAAATGCACAGAGAATTATACAAAGTACATCATATATTATTATGGGAAGCATCAGCATATGTGTGGGGACAAACGAACTGAGGAGTTTAGCAAGGAAACCGCTGTGTGGTAAAAGCTGTTCTCTATCCTGCTGGTCTTAGACTGCAGGCATCTGAACCTCCTTACAGATGGAAGAAGAGTAAACAGTTTGTGGGCTGGATGGAAGGGGTCCTTAATGATGCTGTGGGCTTTACACAGGCATTGTTTCCTCTGAATGTCCACAATGGCAGGAAGTGGAATCCCTATAATGCGTTGGGTAGTTTTCACCACCCTCTGTAATGCCTTTTTTTCTTTTATTGTGCAATTTCCATACCAAACTAAGATATAGCTAGTTTAGATGCTCTCGACTGTGCAGCAGTAGAAATTAGTCAGAATAGCAGCTGAGGAGAGGTGATTCTTCCTCAGTAATCTCAGGAAGAAGAGCCACAGGTGAGCTTTCTTAATCAGATTAGTGGTGTTAATCTGCCAGGACAAGTCCTCAGAGTGGTGGATCCCCAGGAACTTGAAGCTGGTGACACGTTCTACTATTCTCCTGTTGATGTATATAGGAGAGTGTGTGTGACCATTCTTTTTCCTGAAGTCCACAATGAGCTCTTTGGTCTTGTTAGTATTAAGTAATAACGTTCATCAGCATACCACATAGCTAGGCACTGCACCTCCTCCATGTACTCTAAATCATCATCATCGTTGACGAGTCCAATTACCATACTATCGTCTGCAAACTTGACAATGGTGTTAGAGCCATATACAGGCCTGTAGTCATAGGTGAAGAGAGAGAACAGGAAGGGGCTCAGCACACAGCCTTGGGGTACGCCAGTACTCAGTGTGATAGTAGATGAAGTGGAGTTGTTCAACTTGACATGTTGTGGTCTGTTTGTCAAAAAGTCTAGTATCCAAGTACAAAGAGTAGTGTTAATACCAAGGTCACCAAGTTTAGTGATCAACCTGGAGGGAATGACTGTATTAAATTCTGAACTGAAGTCAACAAACAGCATTCTAGCATAGGTATTCTTATTGTCCAGGTGTGTTAAAGTGGTATGTAATGCTATGGAAACAGCATCTTCGGTATTCCTATTTTTGCTGTAGGCAAATTGGTAAGGGTCCAGTGTAGTTGGGAGGCAAGTTTTGAAATGTGCCAGGATTAGCCACTCGAAGCATTTCATGATTGTAGGTGTAAGTACTATAGGGTGGTAGTCGTTCAGACACTCTGGGTTGGAGTGTTTAGGCACCGGCACGATGGAAGTGGTCTTGAAGCAAGTTGGTACAGTTGCTTGGGAAAAAAAGACAGATTGAAAATGTCAGTCAAAACCACAGACAACTGTTCAGCACAAGCCCTAAGTACACATCCTGAAATGCCATCAGGGCCTGCAGCTTTATGTGTGTTGATCCGACTCAGAACAGCACAGACTTCAGTGGTAGAGAGTGTGAAGGGCTGTAAGTTTACAGCGGGTCTGATGTTGGTAACTATCTCCTGGGTGTCTTGTTCAAAGCAAGCATAAAAATCATTTAACTCATCAAGAATCGAGACATTAGCAAATGAGGGAGTAAAATGGGCAGGCTTGTAGTCAGTAATATTCTGGATGCCCTGCTACATGCATCGAGGATTGGAGTTAGCAAAATGATCCTCAATACTTAGCTTATAGCTACATATTGTTTTCTTAATACCCCCTTTCTTAATACCCCTATAATGCACTATAGGCCTTTCTGTCACCGGATCTGAAGGCAACGTCTCGAGCCTTAAGCAAGAGACGGACCTTCCTATTCATCCATGGCTTCTGATTAGGATATATGATGATCTGTTTTTCAGTTAAGACACTGTTGATCGTGAAGTTAATATGATCCAAAACGGAGGAGGCATATTTATCAATGTCCTTGTGAGAGTCAGAGGTAGCTTGAGAGGCAAACATACTCCAGTCTGTGTGCTGAAATCGGTCCTGCAGAATGTAAGAATGTAAGAAGGGTGGAAAAAAACAAAAACTCTGGTTCTCCGAACTGCTTAGAAAGTTAACAACCGGTTCTATTGAATAGGTGAGAACCAATAGAATATCACCTCTGCTGAGTAACCCACACTTCTTAAGGATTCATTTCACTGTTTTACTCTATTTTCTGCCCTACTGTCCCACTTATGTGCAAAGCTAAACTTTTTCAAGCTTTTGCCATTTCTTATGGTCCCAAACATACTAAAATAATCAAACAGTTGAAATCAAGACCTACCAGCCTAGCTTCTTATTTACTTTAACTTTAATTATCAGTGTAATTCCTTCACTCATCACATTAATGTAGTGCAAATATTTATCTTTGTGCTTCACTTAATTTGCATTTGAATTTAGACTGTTGAGCACTAATAACGATATTTTTTTTAAAATTTCAACTACTTTTTCTCCTTCCATTTATTGGATTGTGCTTCATATGTGTTCCATATAAATATGTATCTATACATATTATATATAGGTATTTTAGTTGAAATTGTTTTAATTGAAATGTAATTCACAGACATTGTTTTAAACATTTCTTAGTAAATATGCACCAGAAGCAGGTTTCGGTCCTGAGCTTCTGAGTGTTTAACTTTGATACGGTTGATGCAATTGTTCATTCACTAAGTCACACCTGACTCCTTGCATGCCCATTCAGCGTTCCAGGCCCTCTGATTAATGCAATAGGAAAATATAATTTTAGGTTGCAGAGACAGTATTGTTTCAAATATTGGGAGATATTAGTCTTACTGTATTCTCTAGGACTCTTAAATACTGTGTCCAATTCTAAATAGCACAGATTTGGTACTATTCTGGCAAAGTGAAACTGGTGAAACATTTCTTTTTAAAAAATACTGAAATACATTTTTAAAAAGTTAATAAAAAGTGTAGAAAAAAGGGAAAGAAAAATAGAAGAAACCTCCCTTTGTTCCTCAGAAATTATAATCAATATTAACAACTTATTATTGCCTCTTAAATAGAACCAAACACCTCTTCTTTCCATACCTCACCCCATTCTCTATAAGCCAATCTTTAAAACCTCATTTCTCCATATTAATCAGCAAACATTCAGTAAGAGTTATCAGAAATAACAATATTAGTATTACAAATCATATTTATTACTCTGAGATTGAATCCTTCCTTTCTATCTAAACTAACCCCATTTCCTATCTTTAAATATTGAAGTTAAAAACAACTATACCAGAAATAACCATTATCATCCAGTCCCAATCCAAATTTTGTTAAACATCACCAGAAATAGATACCCATTATTTTAACCTTGATCAGATAAACAAATTCTTGTTTTTTATTCCAACATTCAAATTCATCAAAGTTTTAATATCTGTCTTTTCATCTCTTCTCTCAAAATTCTTGTCATCTTTATCAGTCCCCTTTGTAAATATAGTGTAGCAGGTCCCACAAACCCCTTTTGTAAATCAAGTGCAAGAAAATAATCTACATTGCTCTTCTAATTTATCATTTGTATATATTTTAAGATTTTATGTCATCCATCCAATTTCATTTAAAAATTCATTCCTACTCTCCACAAATTTATACCCCTTCTTACAGGCTGTAATTTTTAAATTCACCTGTAAGTCTTTTTTTTTTCAATAACACCTTCTAATTCTAGTACAGAATTAGATATAATAAATAGCTCAAACAATTTCTTGTACCTATAGATCAAACACATCTTTTATGGGAGCAATCTGGAGTCTTCCAGTTATCCAATCTTGAAAGTCAACAGTTTCAGAGTAAAAATAAAAAAAAGAAAAATTCCCACAAGAAAGGATTTTTTCAACTGATTTCAAAGACTTGATTTAAGTCCGTCTGAGCCCTTAGTCTCCAAACTCGGCAACTTTAAGATTTGTGGACTTCAACTCCCAGAATTGCCCAGCCAGCATGACTAGCTGAGGAATTCTGGGAGTTGAAGTTCACAAATCTTAAAGTTGCCAAGTTTGGAGACCCCTGCCTTAATCCATTTAAAACTTTCTAAAGACAACAATAATCATTCTTTTGTTGTGTGTTCCAAAAAGTACAAATCTTTAAACTAAGTTAAACTTTTTAAAAAGCACTTAAAGGATTTTCAGTAAAACTTGCCAGTCTGAAAATTCTCAATCTTTAAAAAATATAGCCGCCAAAATAAACCCAAAGTAATTGAGATGAGCCTCAGTTGAACTTCCAAATTCCAAATGGTCAACGTTAAGCATGAGGAATCTTGTGATTGCAGCCAACAACAAAAACACAGTTCCTGCTGACCACTACTACCACCCATCAGCTATATGGAGTACATGGGGATAATCTTGTGATGTTGCTTTAGTCCAGAAAAATTTCAGCAGCCCAATCCTGCATTCAATGTCCCTTCCAAAGGAATATCAGTTTGCTATAATGGCTCACCAAAAGGCAAAACTAAATGCTATGGAGAGACTTGATATAAAGGAGCTGAGTTCAAATAACTTAGTGTGATACAAAATGTGAGTTAGCACAAAAAACAGATAACAGATAACAGATAATCAGAGTTGGAAGGGACCTTGTAGGACATCTATTCCAACCCCCCGCCCAAGCAGGAGACCCTACACCATTTCTGACAAATAGCAGTCCAATCTCTTCTTGAAAGTGTCAAGTGATGGTGCTCCCACAACTTCTGAGGGCAAGCTGTTCTATTGGTTAATTGTTCTCACTGTCAGAAAGTTTCTCCTTATTTCCTTATATCTCACTGTCAGAAAGTTTCTCCTTATAAATCTCTCATTCAGTTTCCATCCATTATTCCTTGTCTGGCCTACAGGAGCTTTAGAAAATAGCTTGACCCCTTCCTTCCTGTGGCAGCCCCTCAAATATTGGAAGACCGCTATCATGTCTCCCCTGGTCCTTCTCTTTACTAGACTAGCCAAACCCAGTTCCTGCAACCATTCGTTGTATGTTTTAGCCTCCAGTCCCCTAATCATCCTGGTTGCTCTTCTCTGTACTTTTTCTAGAGTCTCAACATCTTTTTTTTACAAAACTGGATGCAGTACTCTAGGTGTGGTCTTACTAAGGATTTATAGAGTGGTATTAGTACTTCCCTTGATCTTGACTGTATCCCTCGGTTAATACAACTTAGGATTGCATTAGCTTTTTTGGCGGCTGCTGCACACTGCTGGCTCATATTTAGCTGGTTGTCCACTAAGATTCCAAGATCCCTCTCACAGTTACTGCTATTAAGTGTGGT
This sequence comes from Notechis scutatus, assembly GCF_049901735.1. Lineage (NCBI taxonomy): Eukaryota > Metazoa > Chordata > Lepidosauria > Squamata > Elapidae > Notechis > Notechis scutatus. Next base: position 147,744,747 of record NC_142012.1, on the reverse strand, counting down.
TTCACCCAGTCTATATGTGTACTTTTGGTTTTTCTTGCCTAAGTGTAGGACTTTACTTTTCTCTATATTGAACTTCATTAGATATGGCCCAGTGTTCTAGTCTGTCAAGATCCATCTGGATCTTGAGCCTATCTTCTTGGGTGTTAGCTATTCCTGCCAGCTTAGTATCATCTGCAAATTTGGTAAGTTCCCCTTCTATTCCCTCATCTAAGTCGTTAATGAAGATATTGAAGAGTACTGGGCCTAAGACGGAACCTTGTGGCACCCCACTGCTTACTTCCCTCCATGTAGACTTAGACCCATTAAGGACTACTCGCTGAGTACAGTTTGCCAGCCAGTTGCGAATCCATCTAGTGGTGGTGCCATCTATTCCACTTTTTTCTAGCTTACTAAAAAGTAGGTTGTGGTCTACTTTATCGAATGCCTTGCTGAAATCTAAATATATTATGTCCACAGTATTTTGCTGGTCTACTAATTTAGTCACTGTGTTGAAGAATGAAATAAGATTGGTTTGGCATGATCTGTTTTTAACAAATCCATGCTGACTGCTAGTTATTACTTTACTTGTTTCTAGATGTTGGCAGATCTGTTTTTTTATTATCTTTTCCAGTATCTTCCCGGGTATTGATGTTAGGCTGATTGGTCTATAGTTTCCTGGGTCTGTTTTTTTTTTCCTTTTTTGAAGATGGGAACCACATCAGCTCTTTTCCAGTCCTCTGGTAGTTCCCCGGTGCTCCAGGATTTTTGAAAGATATGGTGCAGTGATTCTGAGATGACCTCTGCCAGCTCCTTTAAAACTCTGGGATGTAATCCATCAGGCCCCGGTGATTTGTTTTCATCAAGATCAGACAGGTATTCTCTTACTATTTTTTTTTCTTATTTTAACTTTTATTTCTGGTCTGTCTTTTACAGTTATGTTTTTGGTGGGTTGACAAATTTCTGTTACAGAAATAAATGTCAATCTCTTAGATCAGAACTTTCCAAATATCACGATGCATAAAGTTAACCAGCATATTTTAAAATAAAGGAATATAATCACAAACCAGAAAGTATGAATTCTGCTGCTTGTCTACTATCGGAAATATATGCATTGTATAAATATGGACTTTAGCTAAATATGGGCAGATGTATGTGAACGGCTGAGTTAATTTGTAGAGAGAAGGTTTTGCCATGTCCTACCTGTACATATGAGAGTTTGCTAATGTATTATCTTTTTAGGTGAAATGATCACTGCACACCTGCAAATTTCAGTTCCATTTTTTTAATAATGGGAAAATAAATTATCCTTTTTTCTTTCTACCACCTCACATTCAGTTTGATGAAAGGGAAATTGCTTTAGAAATTATTTCAAGGAAGATGAGAAGTTTTAGAAAAATCCTGTACTGATTTAGTAAAAGGGTATTTTTTTATTTCCCTCTTTTTCATTATGCAAGCATATCTCACTTGCTCTGCAGCCTCCATAAGTCCCAGTATTTCATACTTCAAGGAAAGACATTCTGAAGAAACTTCTCCTATGATATTTTTTATTTCAAAAAGTAAATGTGCAAAAAAAAAACTGAGTTTCAAGATGTCACTAAGTGCAGAGGACTATGTTCCAGGAACTAGCCTATGAAGAGTTTCAATATCACATGCTTAATTGTGTTGCTTAGCAACCAGATTATTTTCCTAGGAGACTGATCTCTACTGCTTCAGTTTATATCTTGTTATCTTTTACCAAGTCTCTATCTCATTCAGCAGAGCTACACATGCTTGTTTTCTCTGACAACTTTGCTTAATGCATTTTTTAAGAAAGGCTATTGATCCTTTTGAATTATACATATGAACAGGGCTACCATATTTGGGTTGCAAAACTCCAGATGACCACTGAATAGGACCAAAGAGATTTTAAAAATCCTGCTATTTGGTAGACTTTTGGGTGTTTTCATCCTATGTATGGTAGACCTGTGAATGACAATTGACTGGTCAATAATGAAAAATAAACAAACTTGCACTGCGTGCAGATCCAGGTTCGGTTTGGTTTTTATTACTTACCAAAAAATCTGGAAAGTATCAAAATGGGTTTCAGGACAAATCAAGCTCTCAATATATAGACTACTCAGCTTCTTCAATAGTAAAAAAAAAAACCTTTTTTCAACCCCTCCGCCTCTTCATCTTTGATTATAGGGTGGTTGATAAATAAACAAAGATTATATGCAATGACCCTTCTTCCCATTAAACCATTCAACAAGCATAATCTTGTACATGAGAATAGCCATTATTGACAAGGTGATGGAAACATTGGTGGCATTATGTACATTATCCAGTGGCCACAGGTCAAATTAAATTTACTGAATCAGGTGTACTGAATTAATGGATCAGTCACTGGTCTGTAAGAGGAAAATTTATGTGAAAAAGTTGCCCCATTAAGCAATCTAGACAACATTTCTCATGCTTTATTATGCAATTCTCCAGCCATTCTGAGTGCTCCAGGCTGTAATGCCTGTTACTGTCTGAAAGGTACTATAATCAGAGCATCATATGAGCAATTTCAACTTTATCTAAGACCCATATTTCAAAGTGGTTTTTAGTGAGAGAAGAGATAGTTTTCTGAGATCTTTTCAAAATACAAAAAAAAATCCTGAATTACTAGATAAAAGTTAGGCTTTCTTTGGGTGGTTACTAAGCCTTGGAGAAAACTTCATTCCCTCAGAAGTTGCTCTAAATAAAGAAAAGAATATTGTGTCACTTTTAAGGGGGAAAAAATCCCCTGGCTATAAACATAGTAGCTTAAAGAAACATGATTCAATAATCAGATAAGAATAACTAATCATTATCTATAGATTCCTTGAAGGAAATTCCTTTTCTTCATTAGACAAAATGGTAAGGAGAATGTAAGTGCTAAATGGTGAGTTTTTTTTTTTAAAAAAAGTCTCTCCTTTCCATATTTCACACAAAATTGAAATTTATAAGTGAATTTAAAAGAAGGCTAGAGAAACCTCAGTCAAGGGTATTACATTGCAGATGCTACTCTCTTAAAATTTATACTCTTAGCAAAAATGACAACATTAAGGCAGACAAGGTATTCTCAGTGTTGACCATAACTATAAATACTTCTAAAATGTATGTTACGTCTCACAATATATGTCTTACATATGGATTCCTTGGCTCAATTTTAGCCAATATATCATTTTTTTGTTATTGAAAAGTTAACAGATATAGTAGGGTTGGCTAGGCTTATTAGGCAAAATAAGGTGGCCATTTCGGTAAATTATTTGAGGTATCTTGACAGGGAAGCTAATTTTTTTGGTCATTTTTTATATTTATGCATACAATTTATGATAGGAAAGGAGCACACCAACCAGAAACATCAATTCTTACTCAAGTGTACAATAAATAGCAAGATTAGTTAACAGCAGAGATTGATTGGTTCTGCTCAGACCTAGATCAGGACAGTTATACTGATAAATGGCTAATATGAATGTATACTGAAGACATTAAAAGGCACTGTGTAAAAGACACCTTGATAAAAAGAAAAAATACTTACACTATATGTGGGGTGCTGATCTGTTCTCCAGAAATTTTATTTTTCTTTTAGTTGTATTTAATTGTTTTTAACAGTTGTTTTGTTTTAACTTGTTGTTTACTGTAGGCCACCCAGAGTTAGGCTAGTGAGATGCGGAAAAAATAAAATAAAAACAAAAATATCCTGTTCTTGAAATATGAATTCAGGGATTTGATGTTCTCTCTTTGACCTCAGGACACAGAATCATAGAATAACAGAGTTGGAAGGGACCTTGGAGGACATCTAGTCCATCTATTCCAAATGTTAGCTTCTGCCTAGGATTGAACTCACAGTGTCCTGATTGTGAGGCAAGAGCTCCACCTCTCTCTCTCTCTCTCTCTCTCTCTCCATGTGGGAAGGACCCTAAGAAAGAGTCACAGCCAGAGGAACAGTCAAACAAGAGGCAGATTAGCCTGTAAAAGATATGTAGGTGTGGCAAACATCTAAGAATGAACCCTTCCTAGTTTCTTGGGCTATAAAGGTGATGGGAAGAAATATACTATGCAGCTTCCAAATTCTGTTACTATAGCCTTAAATTAAAGAAAATAATCTATCTACTCAAACTTCCTATCTGGATTTGTCATCCCTTCTCAGGTAAATCCGACCTGATGAGCTAATTCTGCTTTATTGTAAGGCTACATTAATTTAAGTTTGCAAACTTGAAAGTTCACATATTCTACTGTCATTTTAAACAGCGTGATCAAAAACTGGGAATGTCTTTCCTACATTTCTTCCTCTGGACATTAAGGCATACTCCTGTTTCTCTTGTCTCTCTCTAAGCAGCATTTCTTCCCTTCCCCATCCCACAATGTCATTCTCACATACCATTACGGTATTATCTCTCTAGATTAACATCAATGTTGAAAGTCTAAAAGAAAATATATTGACTAGTCATATGGCTGTGACTCTTTCCCCTGCCTCCCAAAATCATTTCCACATCCAGGGGTAGATTCAACAGTGTTACTACCATTTCGGTGACTACGTTTTGCATGTGCCAGACATGCGCATGTGCATGTGTAAAAAAAACCCTTAAGCTGTGCTGCCCGCAGAGCTGAAAAGCGCAGTGCGCAGGTGCACAGTGTTTGAAAAGCCTTTTTTCCCCTGCTTTTTCAACCTCAGCTGTGCCGCGCAAAACAGCTGAGGTTGAAAAAGCAGGAAATAAAGGACAAGTAAGAGTCCGGGCAGGCGGGCAGGCCAAACAGCAGCAAACACAGAACCGGTTTGGTGTCTGCTATGCTTCAGAGCTACTGGTTCTATAGAGCCGGGCAGAACCAGTAGCATTCCACCCCTGCCCACATCCCATTATACAATAGATATATATAGATAATGCATATATGCATATTGGAAAATCTTTGTAGTTGATGAATAAACTCCCCATTTTTATGACCTTATAAGTCTTTAATTCAGGGTAGAATCAGGGCAACTTGGATGGAGCTGAGCATTTACTAGTGCGATGGCCTTCCTGACACCACATGGAGTTCATAGCAGATATTTTTTTTCTTTGCATCCTAGGAGAAAAATAGCTGCTGCTACCTAAGATTGAACTTTCAACCTTCCAACTGGGAGGTAAGTGTTTTTACCGCTAGGCCACCACAGTGCTCTATGTTTATGGAGGATACAGATGACATATACTTATATAGTTTTCTTCTTCTGAGATTTAAACCTGTTTTAGGAAATTTTAATAGAAGGGCCATAGATTTGAACAAAACAAAATATAGGTTCCCTTATCTTTATTGTTTTATGGAGCTAGATCTTAAGTTATGATAAGTTAAAGATATTCACATATACCTTTTAATTACAAAGAATGAAATCTTTAGGACATTGATTCCAGTACTCTCCCAAGGAGAAATTTGCTTTGTCTCTTCCTTCTTTAATTCATTCTGGAGAAACAAACTCTAAAAAAACTAGATGGGGAGGTAAAGCATAGACAAATGTAGTGTTACCTTTTTGTAATCTTATCCCTTATTTCCTCAACCTTCATTGAATACCTGACTATATTCCCACTAGAATATATCAGTAATGAGAGCTTGTTTACTTACTCCAGTGAACAATTTTCATCCAGATTGCTGCACTATATACAGGCTCCTGGATCACATCTAATATTGTATCTCATTAGGTTCAATGCATGTTGCTCAAACATCGCTAAATATATTTGCCTTATAATTGATGAATCCTCTAATTCATATAGAGGCTGATCACTCACAGATGAGTGAACAACTCTAGCAAATGTCGGTTCTAACCTTCAGAACACTTTAAGGAATAGAAGGTACAACAGCTGACGTTCTAATCTTCCTCTAAGCAATATATTTTTACTTTGACATGAAGTCAGTAATAACTAGTTTCTTTGTTCCTCTACAGCTCAATTTTTAAAAAGCAGTGAATACTTTTTATGGTTCAAACATTTAAAACTAATTTTAAAATATTGGATTCATATACTTAACATTCTACAAATAATCTTGTTTTGTGGTTATCCCTTCTTATAAAAAAAAATCCAAACCCTAATTAAAAATAGGAAAATATTTTCTCTTACTACAGAGTCCAAAGAGCTCAAGGCAAGATTTAGTTCAATGTTTATCTAAAAAGCCACATTCTTCAAAAAGACAAAATAAAAGAAACTCCACAACACAACATCTTTCTGGTCAATTCATGTAAGTTAAGTCTGTTTCTTTGCCATGTGCCGGATTTTCCAAGAAAAATTTCCACTGGGAAAATGATACTGGGAAAATGTTTCTCCAAATGTTCAAATAAATTACTCCAAATCTAATAAATATTAATTGATAATTAATTGATTTTAAATAAAGCACAGATTATTTAGTATTATGAAATGTTTTGCTGTAACATATTTGTAATATTGTCCTTTTAAGGATCAGTAAAAAAGGGTGAAAAATACAAGAGAGAAAGAAAGGAAGGAAGAAATTTTTACAAAGCAAATTGAGAGCAATGTTATCTATATATCCTTATTCATCATACAGCTATTGCTCTAGGAATATAATTTTTATCTTCATTAATCACATATCACCACAGTGATGGATAGATAAAGCTATACATTCTGTTAAATCAGTGGTAGGAAAATGACTCATTTCTCCAAGCAACGGGGCTTAATTTCAGGTTAATGTGCCTAGAATTTCCATTCCCATTTGTGCTGGTTAATAATTCAAAATATATACTTTCTATTCTCATTCTTACTATCTTCATTTTTTTAATGAGAATGTATATGAGACAAGATTCTTAAAGACCACATAGATTTTACATCATATCCTTTAGGGCAGGGGTATCAAACTCGTGATGACACATTGTCATCACGTGACATATTGCAACTTTTTCCCTCCCTTCACTCAACCAGGAGTGGGCATGGTCAGGGCATGATGCATCCAGCCCGCAGGCCATGAGTTTGACACCCTGCTTTAGGGCAATTTTCCCCCAATAGAAACTTAATAATTAAACTACCAGTTTTACCATAAACAAGCTTTCTTGAAGGTAAATTGTCATTTACCTTTACTTAAAAAAATCTTAATGGAGTAAGAGAGAGATGGGAAACAATTATTTGATACTATCTAATAGTCTAACATTTAAAAAAGGAGAATATGGTATAGTGTGCCTGAAGTATGTCCTTTTGAATGTAATGACATAGTATGTCTAAAATGATTCCATTTCAATGTTGATAATGTACAAGAACAATTTGATGCAATCAATGACCTCTTCAGGAAAACAACCTAAGATTGTTGCCAGCAATGTAGTTTCCAGTCAGCTCATTCCTCTGTTAACAAATGTGGAGAAACTATTAGGCTTTCAGTGAACCCATCAACCTAGAGGCAAACTATAGACTGTTTCCAAATCTTGGATATCGTCCAGTTTCATAATGATTAGTTTACATTCACTAGATAAAGTGGAAATAATTGGTGATGGAAAGATCTGCTTTTGCTCCTGTTTCCAAGCTATTATGAAAATGAAATTTCATTCTCAGAATGACAAGTTGCTTTGCTCTGGTTAAAAATAAAAGCCTGCTCTATCCCCAAACACATCATTTTCTCCTCATGTAGATAGGATCTTTAATTACCAGCTGCTGTAAATGATCTTCTTATGATGATTAGCTGCCAAACCCTGAAACATCATTCATCTTACTGCCCTCTGTTCAAATATTCCACCTGTTTTTGATTAGTCAAACTACCAAACTCTACCTACACTAAGCTTATTTAGATTATGTGGTACAGCTGCTTATTGCTTCAATCCTATAATGTTAGCAACAGTATCATGTTGTTATTACATGGCATCTATTTTCTTCACAACTGCTGCAACTGAAATGTCTTTTTTAAAGAAAGTCAATATTCAGACTCATTAAACATATGAAAGAATCTGATTACTTCAATATTTAAATAGTAAAATTTCTCCAGATTGTCTGTTATATGCCGTAGAATTGATTTGGTCTACTAGTCAGATTGTGGGAATGGAAACAGACTCTTGTTCTGATTAACACTTGACTATTAAATTCGAGTGAAAGGCTCACTGTTGCTAAGTTGCTATCTGGTTAGGCATGTTTTACTGAATAAACCACAGTCAAATGAAATAAGGCACAATCTTCAGCCCAACCTATGCATATATACTGTATATTTCCAGGACCATAAAATGGGATGAAATTCCTGTATATATCACTTTTAAAAGCAAATAAAATGAATATAGAAATTACTGAGTGTTCTTGGAACAATCAATTCTACCTTTTTGTAATTCACTGATATTTAACAATCTGAAATAATCTTACAGTATCCATTTTTTTAAAAAAAAAAAAAGGTTCAGAAGAGGAGTTTTGGACAGCGCAGCAGAAGAATACTACTTTCTTCAAGCAACTAGGACATTTATAGGTCTAAACCTGAAAAAAATATGCTGCTGTTTTGATGAGCTTGGTGAATTTGTCTGCATTCATGAGAAAAATATTCTGACAAGTTCCTATAACAGGAGGCTTAAAAGAAGCCAAAACTCTAGCCACTGAAAAAGTTGCTACACCAGCTTAAGATTGGTTAATGTCCAAGAGCAAAGAGTATTATAAGCCAAGAGTGTCTATAAGCAAAAAACAAACAAACAAACAAACAAACATATATTTACAGATTTGTGGCTTTTCAAGGAAAATATATAAGGTTCCAAATACATTGCAACTGAGCTAGAAATAAATGAGTTCAGCTGCCAAACCCAGAGTATGTAGTCATTCAGGTGCAAAACTATACAAAGACCAACCTAGATGGAAGTCTCCAAAGAATATAGCCTGGTTGTTGCTAGGGGTTATTTAAAGTGTAGTTGAAAAACCTTTTTTAAATAGAAATATTAAAAATAGTGTTTAGTGTTTGCTATTAATGAAATTATTTTACAGCTGTTTCTTATTAAGACAGTTAAACCCTTTTCAGCTTTAATGTTTAGTAAATTCAAAGTGAGAACCAATTTGATATAGCAGTTAAGACATCAGGCTAGAACAAGATATCATGAGTTCTAGTCTCACCTTAGGCATAAAACCAGCTGGATGACCTTGGACCAGTTATACACTTTGCCCTAAAATATGCAATGGCAAACCACTTCTGAAAAACCTTGCCAAGAAAGCTTGTCTGAGCAGAGTTCCCAAGAATTAGACAGACTTGAATGGAAGGGGAGGGAGTTCAAAGTACTTTTGGGTTTGTGTTTACACCATGGGTGTCAAACTCATGTTGTCATGGCAGCATCACATGATGTATCAGACTTTTTTCCCCTTTGCTAAACCAGGCATGAATGTGGCCAGTACATGACACATCCAGCCCACAGGCTGGGAGGTTGACAGGCCTGGTTTACACATTATGCTATGTCAGGGTTTTCTTTCCATTAATTTCTTAAATCATTTTTTTGATTGGTTTACCCATAATAATAAGCAATAATGGATATTCAAGTTGCCTCATTTCTGCTTTTTACAGTCCCTTTTATGTCCACCGCACTGAAAATAATTATTTATTTGTTTAAATAATAATTTTCCACTATTTTTAATTGTGAAATCCATTACCATATAAGCCAAAACTGAATTAATAGAATTAAGATGCATGTAGATCCATCTAATTCAATCTTCACTCTGCCCTTACCCTATACCACTAAATGCAACTTCTCTCCAACTTCTCTCTGCAATTTTCTCACCAGAAAATAATCATTCCATCAAGTAAAAAATATGGCTTAGCATCACATGTGAACTAGGCATATGCATCATAAGCTTGCTGAAAAGTCTCTAAGCATATCTAACTATTTCTATTTGTATTATGAATTTCTATAAATAGAAGTATTTATAATTCTAGTTCTATACTATTTGTATGTGAAACAAAGCATATACATATCCACATATAAAAACAAAGTATTTTTTCCATAGGTGTAAAAACCTTGAGTTAAGGGGGATGATGGTTACTGAAAATGTCTACCTCAATAATACGGTATATTATATATAAGGTCATAGCATAAGAGGGTATTCGTTTCTTTTAACTAGAGTAACTCAATGGAAATTCTGCCTTAGAAGAGCCTAATTAAATTTTTTAAACACCCACACATTTTTAAAAACCCACATACTTTTTTTAAAAAAAGTCAGCCAATTAAAGACAAACACCAAGGAATATGTAAAAGTATGTCCCAACCAATTCATCAAACTCCTTTCCACTTATGCTTTTGTTGTGAAGTCTTACACATTTCTCATAAAATAAAAAGAATTCTATGAAGAACTCTTTAGTATGTAGATTGTCCACTAAGGAGTGATTAAAGTTTTCAGAGGTTTCAAAGCTATTGATTATAAATATGAAGGAAGAATGATTTAAAACTGCTGTTCTCATAGATCCACTGAGTGTTAAAATTGAGGATCAATCTGTACTTGCATGAAGGACAACAACTTGAGTGAGCATGATCTCCCAAGGATTTTTCCTATGCAAGCATTAAAATGATTGAGAGTTTCATAAAACACAAGGAATTCCCATTGGATTGTGCAATATAGTTTTTAGCATTATGCAAAATTTATAAGAAATCTGGAAGCATACCTGGCATAAAGAATTTAAGGTAATTATTCCACTCAGCTTAAAGCTGAAAAAATAGCTTAAAATAATGAAACAAATGTATCACTTTTTAAGAATGCACACTGTTCCACCAACTGGATTACAAATTTCTTAATTCAATTAATTCAATTCTGTTGAATTCAGTTCAATTGAAAAAAGCATGTTGACTTTTTAGCAGGTTTGCAACTTCTTCTAGAATTATTTGTCATTGCCATAAATTACAGTTTTCTTCTGGTTGGGAGAAATTCAGATGTCAGAGAAATCTTAAAAACATTTTTCGATTTTCACAGAATGGGCTCTAATAGCTTGCTGGTCTCTTTGTCTAGCATAAAAGAATAAAATATATGTAATAAGTACAATTGATTTTTTTCCCTATGTTTAGAATTTGTATTGCTAGAGAAAGTTTTAAAATGTATCACCTCCTATCACAAAACATGCCTTTTAATGGTGGAAAAAATAATAAGATGATTTTGCCTTCAATTCCTTTGTGAGGTTGTTGAATGAGACCCTGGAATGGACCACCTGGGTTGGTCCTATAAAGCAAGACAAGGACTGCAGATTGTTCCATTTCCACAGGGCTTTCCTGAAATTGTCACCTGGCATGACAAGGTAGGTTTCTTTTCATCTGTAAAGTGTCCAGATACAGGCCATTAGAAGACAGTTCTAGGAAATGTGTGGGGAAAGTGTTGATATTTTAAGAACAGGCTACTACTTTAAAAGTTTAAAGGGAAAAAAATGTACTTTTTCCAGGAGTAGGTTGAACCTGCTGCATTAAAAATATTAAGTGCTAATTAATTGCTAAAGTTGGCGCTAATGAAAAAAACATAAAAGAATATATGCTGACTGAGTACTTCAGGGAACTTACATTGTCTTTCTCCTAAGGATGAACTGGGAGCTGCTGTTTTAATTTTTTTCCATTTCTTCTAAGGGCATTTTCTTAAGTTTTTAAAAAAATGTTTATAACACATATTTTTTGGTCATTTTTTTAAAAAGTTGGCTGACTAATAGCAGTTAATATATATAGCTATTCCACCTATTACTGAGGCATTGGGCCAAAAAACATAGGAAGCAAAAAACTCATTCTCTTATACTTTACTACAAGCAGAACATTCAAGAGCTATCTTCATTTCTCTTCATTTTATTTTGCCATGGCTCAATGCAACACATATTAATATGTGAGTGACTGGCATTACACAAAGTCAAAGGATGCTAAAGTCCTTCCTTAAGTACTCAATGGGTCTGTGGAAGATAACACTAGAAGTCAACTCAAAACTGTTCAATGTAGCATATACCAAGATGATGCACTGTACCTGCTACTGTTCTGCATAGGCTTGAACCCATTGGTCCAGATAATTACAAAGGATGGGTGTGGATACAAGGACTATAAACTGTGGTATAAGTCCAAAACCAGCTTTTCAAACCTTAAATGGAAAAGCATAAAATCCAGGGTAAAAATTGGAAAACGTATACAGTGTTTCCCCAACCTACTCTGAAAATAAGTCCTATTTGATTTTTTACACATGCTCCCAATATAAGCCCTATCCCCGCCCCCCCCAAAAGCCCTAATTAAGATCTCAGCCACATCAGGGTGCATGGATGAAAATTAAGCTAGGGTGGGAATGGGGGGTGGAGCTGCCCTACTACTTACCTTTAGATAGTTGCTGCCAGGCCTAACACACATCAACCCATTTCTTCTGCAGCCAGCAAGGCTTTCCTAAAAGCCTCTGTTAGCCAATAACAGAACTCCGGGTTGATCTGGAGCTCTGTTATCAGCTACAGAAGCCTTCAGGAAAGCCTTGCTGGCTTTGCCAGCTGAAAAAGTTCCTGAAGGCCTCTGACAGCGAAAAGGAGGATGGGGTGACAAGCGCGAGTCAGTGGATGACATCCCTCCCTCCTGAAAATAAGACCTGGTGCCTTTTTTGGTGATATATGTATGTATGTATGTATGTATGTATGTATGTATGTATGTATGTATGTATGTATGTATGTGTATATGAGAGCACAAAGCCAAAGACACAAGCCTGAAGATGATGAATGAGACTTCATCGAAACATCGCCTAGATACTTCCATTTTATGCGGAGAAAACCCGAATAACCATATAGATATATATAGATCTTTGGTTATTCGGGTTTTCTCCCGCATAAAATTGGAAGTATCTAGGCGACGTTTCAATGAAGTCTCATTCATCATCTTCAGGCTTGTGTCTTTGGCTTTGTGCTTCTCAGAGTATACACACACACACACACACACACACACACACACACATACACATATATATATGACAAGATCTTATTTTGAGGAAAACATGGGTAACTCTATTGTATTTCTTTAATTGATAATTAATTGATCAAAAATGAGACAAGGTGTTTTTGACAATTTTTAAGACAATAATTTATTTGTCAGAAATGAATGTAAAATGTGAATCTTGAGACTAGGTCATAAGTTATTAGTATACACTACACAAAAAACACTAAATCATAAACATAGTTGTGGAATGTTCTTTTTTTTGCCTTTGATATGAATTTCATGGCTCTTTAGCAAAATGAAATGATTTCATGAATATATAAACATATACTAGATATTTTGTTGCCTACAATACTTTTCTTTTTTTCTTTCTGGTTTTGTTTTTCCGGGTTTTGGAGATTTTAACTACTTGCTTCAATATTATTGCTTCCATAGCTAAAGGTTTACAGTCTTATTTGAATCCCAACCTATTTTCTTGTCAGTTTTTATACTTTTCAGATTCAACAGCAAAAAGGGAGTATGGATTCAGGATTAGAGCCATTAAAATAGCACATTCTGGTGAATAGAAAGCAAGGTCTGGTTTTGATTATGAGCCTCAGACATGAAATACTAATTGGCCTATAATTTTCATGAATTAATGAAAACATAACTCACACACACAAAATTCTAGCCTGAATCTATATGCTCTATTTTCTTCCTATCAATCTATCTATCTATCGTGTGTGTGTGTGTGTGTGTGTGTGTGTGTGTGAGAGAGAGAGAGAGAGAGAGAGAGAGTGGTTGTGTGTGAGTGAGTGAATGAGAGAGGGGGGAGGGAGGGAGGGGAGGGAGGGAGGAGGGAGGGAGGGAGGGAGAGGGAAAGGGAGGGAGGGAGGGAGAGCACAGAGAGAGAGTGTCAAGGCTGAGTCAACCGTGAGCTGTTCAGGATCGAACTCCTGGCAGTGAGCAGAGTTAGCCTGAAATACTGTATTCTAACTACTATGCCACCATGGATCAGATATGAGCTAAAAAGTAGACTGCAATGAAGTGGAGTGAAGTGGAAAGGAATGGCCATCAAAAACTGCAGTATAGGAGGAGATGTGCGCAAAAAGTAACATTAAGATTCACATAATATTTAAACAGTCCAATTTGTATAGAAAGTTCCAATAATTTATAAGACATCAAAGTACAATGAAAATCCTGCTATTTTATAACTTGGTCTACAAATTTTCAAAAACCATGATGGAAATCCATGACAAAAATATACTTGAGAACTTCCTTTAGCAATTCTTTTTTACAGACAGTCATGTATTGATTATTGGACTGAACTCTTTAAAAAGTTCCAGATTTCCAGCTGACCAAATTTTCAGCTCAAGAGTAAATCTGTGTCTTCATTTTCGCTATTTTACTCTATAACTATCCAGCGAGTAGGCTCCCTTTTTATGTACTTTTGTTTTCAATAGCTTTGTGATAAAGAAGGAAGAAGAAATGAACATAAAATGGGTCTGCTTTTGTCAAGAAGAGAAATTTCTTGAAGACTGACAGAATAGCCTTTTCAATCTTTTTATAATGCGATTTGAGTCGATTCTTTGAACTGAAGTAAGGCTCTTGAATGATTCTCACTAGAATACTAGTGGTATATTTCTAACGCTATATTTGGGGAAGAGGGAATGAATAATGAAAAAGAGACAACTAAAGCATCTCTCAAGAGAGCAAGTGTTCCTTAATAATAAACTAAAAGATTGGGGCTATCTTAAAAATTATTAGAATGAAATCAAAAGGAGTCCCAGTGTAATGTAATGTGGAGTATATCCCATTAAATTCAAGAAAGTAGATAAAATATTAGTATCTAATCCCTTAGCAACCCCCAAAACAGCTTGACAATGCCAAAGTGATTAACCAATTTATTATGGCATTTCATTTCTACATATTGCTTTAATGCTGCTGGTAGTTAAGGGGCAAGAATTCTGGTTTAATTCCTCTTGCTCTAATTTTCTCATGAAACTGCACTGACATTTTAGCCAACAAAACTTTAGAAGGCAACCACGTTTATAACAAATGTTTAACTATTCCCTTTAAACTTCAGCAAATGAGTTCCAGCTTTACTGTGGAAAAGTCATCCATCTCTTTTATATTATCAAAACTTTTCCTTATTATCAAGAGCTTACAAGCTAGAGTGTAATAATAATGGCTAACAACATTCTTTCTGTTCAGTTACTGAACTAACTCCCTGGAACTCTGAAAAATTAATCTTTTAAGTTTGATAGATTGGAAATCGTGTAGTTTCAGTTTTACCAATGGTTACTGCTCTTTTTGTGAAAATAAGCTGCTTCATCAAGCTTCAAAGCACAATACTGCAAATCTGTCTAGAAAAATACCTTGCAAAGTGTCCCTCTGAAAAAAGGTAAAATCATCACCACTTGCAGAAATATTGTAGAAGTACTCTCAGAGTGAAAGGGAGGAGTTAAAAGAGACATCAGTTTAGAATCAATATGTAGCTGCAAGTGAATTAAGTCCACCCCCTTGATTGCCATTGTCCTCATCTACATCCAACCAGGTCCTGACCATTAGCTGAGAAGATTCCTGTGCATAGCCTTTTCATAATAAATTGGTTAATTTGAATCTTTATGGTGGACCTAGTTTCTCACATCTGACAAATATTTTGTACATATATCTTTAGATATTTCTTGCTCAAAGCACTCTGCAAAATAACTACCATTGTATAATCCTACATATTCAGAAGAGTCAGGCTTCATAGAAAAAAATGGTGTCATGCTTCATTCTTTTTAACCCACATCACTCCTTATTTTTGGCAGCCCTCTAGCTCTTTCTGTCCCTACAAAACACCATGCTTAATTACTTAGAGACAATATATAAAAGGTAACATCCTATCCTGGCTGCTTTTAAAAAGTTAAGTGGGGTTTGATTAATTGCAGTGCTATAGGCTAATCTCAGAAGATTAAAAAAAATATTGAAGGGAATAGAAAACCACACTATATGGCTGCCAAAAAAGCTACATGGAGTAGACTATTTACTTTTTAAAAAAATAATAGTTATCTATTGATGAGGTATGAACTGATCTCACAGAGGCCTTTAACATTAGGCTGAGGTCCCAGTGACTTTACCACATTCCCAGTTTAAACCAATTAAATACATAGTATTAATGGTTCAGTCAGGAGGAACAATCAATTATAATAGTCTCAATACTGCTATTATTTCTTTCCACAAATGTACCTCAGAGCATCTTCAGGTCTTAGCATCTGAAAAGTGCCTCCTTTCAAACCAGGTAGAAATGAGGCACATGGGATAGTTTCCATTTCAGCATTATTGGGAGCCAAGAAATAGAATTCAGACAAAGTTTCTCCGAAAATTGAATTTCCTTAAAAAACTTCTAAGAATTCTCTTTTTTTTCTTTTCCCAATTAAATAAAAATTGCTTTGCAAAACATTCTGGTTTCCGTCGCTCAATTTTTAATGGTACCAACAATTTATTCCCACACAGACAGAATACCACACATATAGTTGTATTGTGCAAAACAGTGGCCTGATCATGGTGTTTATCATGTAGAGTGCAATAATTTCACTTCTTCCTGCAAAAATTAGGAGAAATCATTGTCCTCTCCCTCAAAAAGTTTTCGGAAAATTTCTTTTCCCTCCAAGAATTAAGTAAAGTAGGTTCCTCCAGTTTCCTAGAGTTGTTGTGGATGCCAAAAATTGGCCATAGCTCTGAAGGGGAAGATCATATACTTAATGAAAGCTCAGAATTATATGTCAAGCTAAGCCAAGAACAACCTTGAACAGTTTGATCTATTTGTTTACGTATAGCAGACAGAATCTTGCCAGATGAAACCCTTACTATTCCCAGCTTATGGAAGTTTCCTGTGAGATTCTAGTGAATAGAATAGAATAGAATACTTTATTGGCCAAGTGTGATTGAACACACAAGGAATTTGTCTTGGTGTAAATACTCTCAGTATACATAAAGAAAAAATACATTTATTAAGAACCAAGAATCATAACGTACAACACTTAATGATAGTCATAGGGTACAATCAACAATCAAATCATACTAGGAAACAGTCAATATAAATCATAAGGATACAAGCGACAAAGTTACAGTCCTACAATCACAAGTGGGAGGGGATGGGTGATAAGGAGTAATGAGA
The DNA here is from genome assembly GCF_049901735.1 of Notechis scutatus. Classification (NCBI taxonomy): domain Eukaryota; kingdom Metazoa; phylum Chordata; class Lepidosauria; order Squamata; family Elapidae; genus Notechis; species Notechis scutatus. The sequence goes on along the minus strand of NC_142012.1, from coordinate 147,727,783 downwards.
AGATTAACAGTAATAGTAGTGCACACTTTGTAAATAGTTGAACAGTGTTGAGGGAATTATTTGTTTAGCAGAGTGATGGCTTTTGGGGAAAAAACTCTTCTTGTGTCTGGTTGTTCTGGTGTGCAGTGCTCTATAGCATCGTTTTGAGGGAAGGAGTTGAAACAGTTTATGTCCAGGATGTGAGGGGTCTATAAATATTTTCACAGCCCTCTTTTTGACTCATGCAGTATACAGGTCCTCGATTGAAGGCATGTGGGTAGTAATTGTTTTTTCTGCAGTCCTAATTATCCTCTGAAGTCTGTGTCTGTCCTGTTGGGTTGCAGAACCAAACCAGGCAGTTATAGAGGTGCAGTTGATAGACTCAATAATTCCTCTGTAGAACTGGATCAGCAGCTCATTGGTCAGTTTGAGCTTTCTGAGTTGGTGCAGAAAGAACATTCTTTGTTGTGCTTTTTTGATGACGTTTTTGATGTTAGGTGTCCATTTTAGGTCATGTGATATAGTAGAACCTAGAAATTTGAAGGTGTCTACTGTTGATACTGTGTTGTCTAATATTGTAAGAGGTAGTAGTATGGGAAGGTTTCTTCTAAAGTCTACCACCATTTCTACAGCTTTGAGTGTGTTCAGTTCCAGTTTGTTCCAGTTATACCACGAGGCAAGTTGTATAACCTCCTGTCTGTATGCAGATTCATCGATGTCTCGAATGAGATCAATCACTGTTGTGTCATCAGCAAACTTCAGTATTTTAACAGATGGATTGTTTGAGATGCAGTCATTGATATACAGGGAGAAGAGAAGTGGAGATAGCACACAGCCTTGGGGGGCCCCTGTGCTGATTGTACAGGTATCGGATGTGATTTTGCCTAGCTTCACCTGCTGCTTCCTGTCTGTTAGGAAGCTTATGATTCATAAGTGAGTGGCTATCCTTAATCTCTACCTCTGTCTCCTATCCAGCTTTGGGCTGTGATGTCTCTTGTCTACCTCGCCTTTCTGGAATGTACTCTTTCCTTCCTGGGAAACTACAACTTCACTGTAGTCCATCATCACAGTTCCCCCTCTGTGGTGTGGGAAGCCCCCTCTTAAAAGAATGAAATATTTTGTGGAATATTTTAAAACAAGGCAGAATATTATATTTCCCCGAAAGAAAAATGGAGAAACATGTCTTTAGAGGCAGGAAGCAGCCGCAGTCTTGCTGCCCCCCAAGCAGAAACTGAGGAGGCAACTTTTAGAAACTTTTAAATCCATTCGAGACAGGATGTTTTGAAACTCCCTGCAGCAAAGTCTGAACAAAGGCAGAAGGGTAAGATTAGAAGCAACCCATCTCCCAAGATCCAAAACAGGATGAAAGACACAATAGGAATTGCCCAACTCCCTTTCAGAACACAAGCCCTTCATTGCACTACCCCCAGAGCAGTCCAAACTTCACCAGGGGGCTACAAGCACCTAGGATTTGCATTTGCTCTTTTACCAAAGCCAGCTATGACCCCTACATAACCCCCATATGACCCCATAGGAATCTGACAACAGCCAATAGAATACATGTTCTTGCAAGGAACAGCAAGTTCAAATACAAAGCCCAAAGAAAGTATAACACCCTCCCAAACTCCATTTTGTCAGCTGCTCAGAATCACACATGGTGGTTCTGCTTCATCGTTAAACCATCTTCCCAATCAGCTTTCATGTTTCCAGTGTCTTTCTCCCAGCTTGGAACTGAACCGGAGGGATACTTCTTCCTACAGTGGACACCAACTCTCACATTAGAACCTCAGAGGCACAGTGGTTAGAATGCAGTACTGCAGATGGACTGCTGGCAGACTGCAATTTGGCAGATCGAATCTCACCAGGCTCAAGGTTGACTCAGCCTTCTATCCTTCCAAGGTGGGTAAAATTGTTGGGGCAATATGCTGACTCTGTAAAACCGCTTATATAAAGCACTATAAAGCAGTATATAAGTCTAAGTGCTATTGCTAAGTGCTGTTGCTACTTCCTTTTTTATGTGAAACAAGCTGAATAATCCAGTTTTTATAGTTCTAATTCAATGAAAGACACACTGCAATCAAGCCATTGCCTTGGCCCAATGCCTGAAGCATATTGTTTTCCAAGAGATGAGAATTTTTAGAATCTTTTCCAGAGCTGCAACCAGCATTGTATTCAAATCTTTCACTTTTCTTGGTGAGAAGCAAATATCAGAATTGAATTAGTATTAATTGAATGACCAAATAACTTCTGTTCGCTTAACATTGCTTAATGATTCATATAGTTAGCCAAGTACATGAATTATGTCACAAAGTTATTCATTATCTTCAACCCTGTTGAAGTGCATTACCATAAAAATCTAGAAAATAGCAAACATTTTACAAGAATCAAATGGATTCATGGCATATTTCTGTCAATGGCAAGCTATTATATTTTTCTTTCAAAGACCTTGATCTATTTCAAACTGACAAAGAAACCAAAGGTGAAAATTAAAAGACTGACTTAGTCTGTTGTGACTTCCAGAACACTTGTGATGGTGGTGTTTTTCCTTATTTACATAACAAAATAAATGCTCCAGGCAATAATTATATATATATATACATCAACTCCATCAACCAATCAAGAAATAACAACACAGCCAACCAGCCCGCTTACAACAGAGCCAGCACACCACATCTCCCCACCAGTATTTATAGAGAGACGGCAGCTGCGATCATGCTTTGCTCACACAAGCACGAAGCCAAAAACACCAGCCTGAAGATGGTGAGTGGGACCTTATCAAAACATCGCCAAGATACTCTCAATTATATATATATATATATATATATATATATATATATATATATATATATATATATATATATATATATATATATTCTTACGTTTTCACTGGTATTTATATGTATGATATTCAGCTTTGTTCGGGTATTTTCCCACGTCATTATAGTTGTGCTTTTAAAGTTGTAGCAACATTTCGGCAGAATCTCATCTGCCATCATCAGACTTCTGTATTGTGTTCATCTGTGAGTCAGAAACCGCTGTGAAAGTCTGACTCACAGACGAACACAATACAGAAACCTAATGATGGCAGATGAAATTCTGCCGAAACATTGCTACAACTTTAAAAGCACAACTATAATGACGTGGGAAAATACCTGAACAAAGCTGAATACCATAGATAGATAGATAGATAGATAGATAGATAGATAGATAGATAGATAGATAGATAGATAGATAGATATAGATATATATAGATGTGTGTGTGTGTGTGTGTGTGTGTGTGTGTGTGTTTTCTTAAGTTTTCACGGGTATTTATATGTAGGGTATTCAGCTTTGTTCAGGTATTTTCCCACATCATTATAGTTGTGCTTTTAAAGTTGTAGCGACATTTTGGCGACTTCAATGCCACCAAACCCTAGCTACTCTAGAAAACCCCGGCTACAGAATCATCAGAGAAGCCATAGAAATTGATAAAAGACCTGAAAGCATGAATAGAAGAGATGACTCCACCAAACTATCAATCATCTGGAAGCCTGCACTCACAAACAAAAAAATATCTATACCACAATCCAGGCAAGCACCTGGACACAAACAGACCACCCCATACCTCCAGCCCAAACATGGCCCAGCCAGCTACCCAAATAAAACCTAGCTTCCTAATAAATAATTATCGACCATTCACAAGAAACCAAGCTGCACTAAGAAACCCCAATCCACAGAACACAATGTTGCCAACTAATCAAGAACACAGCAACTCAAAGACCAATAAAAACAGACCTAGACTCCCAGCCAATCAGGATGAGGAAAAAAACATTCAAATAAAGCAGAAAGCCAGCACCAAATTCAAACAAAAAACGGCTGCCAAGCCTGACACACACGATTAAAAAAGAACCCAATACACAAGCCTGAGGATGGCAGGTGAGATTCTGCCGAAACGTCGCTATAATAAAAGCACAAATATTAAGATGTGGGAAAATACCCAAAGAAATCTAAATACCATACATATAAATACCCACAAAAACATAAGAATGTATACACACACACACACACACACACACACACACACACACACACACACACACACACACATTGAAAACCAGATGATGCTACTTGGCATTTTGTAGGAAAAATTACAACCTCTTTTTGATATTCCCTACAATCGCATATTGAAAAACTGAAGAATATGTGATTAATCATCATTATGTCTGCCATGCTCTCAACAGCCTGCATTAAGGGGAGAGAGAGAAAGTTATGATACCCAATTGGCCTCATTTATTATAGCAGTAACTGCTTACATCTCTGCAGTTTATTGTCTAACATTGCCCTTTACTGAAAATAGAAGTATGGGAGATTGCAACTTCTTTAAAAAACACCTTTGGATTAATTAAGGGGATGGAGGTGTAGACGTTCAGTTCCACAGGCAACCTGGTGACTTGTTAGAGACCATAATTGTGGACATCTACTGCTACAGAGATGAGTTTATTTTCTAATGAGATGTTCCTATTTCCGACCAATTTGTGTTTTTCAAGAACTGTGATATAGACACTTTCTTGCAGCTTTGTAGCATAATTGGTACAGTCAAGAGGATACATATCATTGTTAAAAATACTATGGAAAGAGACTATTTTATTCTCGATGGTCACATCCCCCAAGAGGGGGGTTGCATAACAGGCGAGACTGAAAATGTAGTAAGTGGTATCAGTGTGTGTGAACATTTTCTTTGGTTCTCCTTTTTTTTCCTGACAATTTCTCTTTTCCTTTTAGCATTCTGTCTTTTTTTCTCCTGACATGCTCAAAATAGTATGCTCTTAAAGAAGCTACAGATATTACATAGTTTCAGACATTCTCTTTTTTCTTTCCCTTTTTCCGTACAAATTTCAGAGTGCTTGTCTATTGCTGATCATCTAATGCTAAGTTTAATTTCGGATTTGAACATTTTAGGCTCTATTTTTATTTCAATGTAGATAGCTTTGAGTACAGGTAGTCATCGGCTTACAACAGTTCACTTAGTGACAGTTCAAACTTACAACTTCACTGAAAAAAAATGACTTATGATCATTTTTCACACTCATGACCATTACAGCATTCCCATTGTCACATGACCAAACTTCAGACAGTTGGCTGACTCATATTTATGACAATTGCAGTTCTGGCATCACCTTTTGCAATCTTTTGACAAGCAAAGTCAATGGGAAAACTAAATTAAATAACAACCATTTTACTAACTTAACAACTGCAATGATGCACTTAAAAACTGTGGCCAGAAGATCTTAATGAAGCAAAATTAACTTAACAAATGTCTCGTTTACAACATAAATTTTGAGCTCAGTTGTGGTTGTAAGTCAAGGACTACTGTACTCAGCAGGGTAGGAAAATGGTAAAAAGATACCAGCATCTTTGCATTCAGAATCCATGACCTGTTAAAAGTATAGAAGTAGAGCAACAATATGGAAATATTTTGACATCTTCTTCTTCCATGATTTTTTTCTCTAACTTTCTAATTTCTAGTGCCCAGAGATCCTAATGGTTTCCCATCCAAGAATTATGTATGTCTGACTCTGCTTAGTTTGTTTCTGATCATCAGTTAAGCTAACCGTTAGACACAGATGCAGAAAGGCAGGACATATTTTCATAGTTGTGTTAACATACGTTCCTTTCATCCTTGAATCCTGATGTATCCATACTACTTTCAAAATATGGAGGGAGAGTTTCTTACCTGAATGGCAAAAACTGGACACAAATGACAGAAAATGAACAAGAAGGATCAGCTTTCTCCCTAAGAAAGAAGGCCCATATTTTCTTAGGATGATGAGTTATGATGGGGATGGTGATATTGTATTGCTGTGGTGGGAAATACATTGTTTTCTTTGAAAGATGTCAGACTGTTGTTTTATCTTTGTGTGTGTGTTTGTTTGTTTGTTTATTGGTTGTTGTTGTGAGCCACCAAGATTATTGCATTTAAGATGGATGACTTTGTGAGAGTCAGCTTTCTATTTGTGCCTTTGCCTTTTATTGGAGAAAACTAAAAGTCTGAATTTATTATAATTAATGACCAATTGTTCTTCTTTACAATAGGAGCCATGCTCCATACCTATATAAAACAAAGAGAAAAGTCCATCATCTGCATAAAATAATATTGGAAGTTGTTTGTCAGATAGTTTGTGTATGTGGGTGTCAACTCTTTCTCAAGTTTTAAACATTAAAGTTAATGTCAGGGTTCCAAGTAACAGTTCCACATCAAACAAAACTCCATGGCAGGTAGATTCCTCAAAGAATAGCTTTATTGGAAATATCATATCTGGAGAAAACCAACTCTGAAAGGTCCCTCAGTTTTCACCTAATTAAAAATGAAAGTTTTCCCCTCAGTCCCAAACAATCAGTCACATGGCCCAATCAAGGCAGTGTCCATTGGTCTGGTGACATCACTCCTCCTTCCTCTGGCCAGGTATGAGAACATCCTTGGTTCCCAAGAGAAAGTATTTTATTTTGACTACACAACCCAAGCTATCTCTAATGGCAATACTGAAGCTCCAAGATGGCTTCAGCTAGGGCAGCTTCCGGGTTGACAGTTAGAATATACTTTTAAAAAATGGAACTAAATGCATTCGTATTTCATCCCCTTGGATGACTGAATGAAATCTGAAAGATGCCCTTTTGAGTTGAAAATTGGTTACCTTGAAACAATTTTTTCATATAATTTATCAATTAGGAACAAGATTTATTTATCTATAGATCAATTGAAACATCCTAAAGTATTATTAAAGACATGTAATTGAACACTTTTTTAAAATCAATCAAGGCTGCATATAAAGTAAGCTCAGAATGACTTGCATATTTATTGGCCAGATGTTGTAGTGCTAAACAATGGACTACAGTACATCATCCTGGTTAAAAACCCTGCTTGCTCAGGATTAATTATTCATTTATCTACCACTGAGATATGGAGTTCAGTAAATAGATTCCTGTCATTAATTTGTTAATGAGGTTCAATGGGCTGATTGGCCTACAATTAGTGAGGTCATTTCTGACTCATTTTATCTAAGAGAACCATTATTGCTATTCCCTAGTTTGTTGGGATCTCAGCTGTTTGGTTAATGTTTGTACAAGCAAATCTCAAAGTTGTATGTATGTATGTATGTATGTGTACATATGTCTGGGAAATAGAAGGGAAGGATTTTGGTGAGGAAGAGGTTTTGAAAAAGTTTTCAGGACAGAAAGAAACTGCACAGTGATATGCCTGAGAGCAAATATTAGAGGCTTTATGAGGGATCTTGCCTATGGCCCTCAATCTATCAGCACAGCTAAACTTCCCACAGCATCAGCTCTCTAAGGATTACTCCACACTGAGCTGTAACATTTTAATATCTTATAAAAGAAGAAGTTGGTAATCCTAATAAGCATGTTGAATAACAGTAACATCCACAGTGCTCAGGAGGGTTTATTTCTATAAAAGAGTGCATAACTTTATAACCATTGTAAGCCTCAGAATTATATCTTGCAAGTCCCTGAAAACAATCCAGTGTAATTCACACCTCAGACAAGTCAAATGACCACAGAGAACAGAGCATGAAATGAGCCAGAATAGGAATTATTGCCAAGCATGACAGCACATATAAAGACAAATAACAAATGCTTGGATGCTGAACAAGAGAAGATAACCTCCAGAGAATAGCTGGGTGCATGTGTGATTATGAACTAAAAGGCACTTATACCTAGGAATCTTTCATATTAAGCTATTTTCTATGTATCCTATAATTATGAAAACATGCATAATCATATTTTAGAAAGGTCTAATATTTGGCTGACTTAAATATCTTTTTTGAATGGTCCTGAATGGAATAGAATAGACATGATCTACCTTACTTTATTAGGGGAAATAAAACCGCTTAAATAAAGTAGGGTACTTTTCCCTTGGTCCATGATAATGAGTTTCAAAAAATCATTTCTGTTCTCACGTTATTGGCTTCTAGAAAGTGAAGAAAGGAGAGCCTGAAGCAACATGTTAGCCAAGTTTTATAATATTAAAAGATACAACCAAGATCACTATAGTCATGCATTCTAGCAGCTAGTATTTATGAGGCATATATTACTGATTTAGCAAATTTCTGCCCATAGGCTTATAATTTAATTAAAGACAAATTACACAAAATGTAAAGATAAAAGTTAAGATAACATTTCACTAAATGTACTTTTTAAGGAAACAGAGTGCAAATGATTGCAGGATATTTAATGTCTGGAGGTATAGCTGGGTTAAAGGCAAAATAACAAACAAACAAACACACACACACACACACACAGAGAGAGCACACACACACACACACACACACACAGAGAGAGAGAGAGAGAGAGAGTATTGCAAGCTAATTCTGCCAAATGCCAGCAATTCAATTCTCACTGGCTCAAGGTTGACTCAGCTTTCCATCCTTCCAAGGTCGATAAAATGAGGACCCAGATTGTTAGGGGTAATATGCTGCCTCTAAAAACCACTTAGAGAGCGCTGTAAAGCCCTGTAAAGTGGTATATACATCTAAGTGCTATTGCTATTAGCATGTTAAATCTAAATTTCAGTATTAATTACTGTATATTAATTGTTAATTACTGTATATTAATTGAACTATATTCTCACATAAAAGTGAGAATGGACATTAACAACAATAGTGGACTACTATGTCAGTATTTTACTTCACTTTGAGGCCCTTTCTGGAGATGTTGACATCTGGCAAAACCTAGAACACATAATTTCTGTGTAATGGTCAAAGCCCCATGAAACTGTCTTTCCTCTGAAATCCAAAGAGCCCCTATCCTTTTAGCCTTCCAGAAGGCTATGAAGTATTGACCATTCCCCAAGTACTGCATTAGGATGGTTGAGCTCAGAAAATATACATCTGGAATGATGTTATTATGATGCAATGGCACAAAGTTTGATTATATACTGCTGTCTTATTTTTACATTTTATTGCTGTTGCTATAAGCCATCCTATCAGATAGGTGGCCACATAAGTCCAATAAATAAATACATAAATAAAGTTCTGTAGTATCTCCTATGAACTGAATCTAAAGCACAACCCTAATTGGATCCTGGTTGCCTCTTATTTCCTTTCCCTGTTTTGCTGTTACATTTCCCCACTTTTTTCTACAATTTTACTTTAAAACAAAATCTTTAAAAAACAATTGTGATTTTTATCACTGGTGTAAACCATAGTAACATATTACAATGTATATTTTTAACCCATTTCTTTCCTGGCAAAAAACCAAACAAACTGGTGGGCTATACAGAAATATGTCACACAAATCCCCAGATTATATTTTTAAAAAGAAAAACACTCCATCAAAATTGCTAGTTTATACCTAAACCGAATGCAGCTATAATCAGAGCAAAGATTGCAATAAAACCAAAGTCTTTCAAACAGTAGATAAGCAGTAAAAAGCAAAGCATAGAATTCAATGTGAGATTGGTAAATGCTGCTACAATGTTCAAGGTTTCAGCTTTGCACTGCCAGTTTTTTAGTACAAAAAATGAGGAATGTTAACAACCAGAGATAAAAAAATGATTCACAGGCAAATATGGATGATGATGATGATGATGATGATGATGATGATGATGATGATGATCTTTTTCTTACTATCTCATGCAAAATAGCAATAGCACTTAGACTTATATACCGCTGCACAGTGCTTTTACAGCCAGTGGTGGGATTCAACCGGTGTAACAATCAGTTCAGTAAGTGCGCACTTTGTGCGCGCGCCCAGCTTTTACAAAATACCATTTTTAGCTATAATACTTACCTTCTGCTGCAGCCCTGGTAAGCAAAACAGCTGATGCGCGGCAAACCACTCTGCCGCGCAAATCAGCTGTGTTCAAAAACAGGGAAATAAAGCACATGAAAGGGTCACGGATGGGCGGGGCCAAATGATCACTGGAAGTACTGGTTCGCCTGAACTGGTCTGAACTGGTAGAATCTCACCCCTGTTTACAGCCCTCTCTAAGCAGTTTACAGAGTCAGTATATTGTCCCCAACAATCCAGCTTCTCATTTTACCCACCTCGGAAGGATGGAAAAGTTGAGTGAACCCTGATAAAAGAATCTTAAGAAGGATAGTAAATTGCTTGAATCAAGCAGAACTTTTGATTTTTCACATTTTTATTTATTTTATTTAGTTTAGTTTGTCAAGCATGTATGAGAAAACAAGTATAAGTATGAACATAATATATAAACATATAAGTATATACATAATAAATGACTACGAATAAATGGGAACAGTAGGACAGGGACGGTAGGCATGCTGGTGCTTTAAGTGGAGCTAGACTTTTAGAATCTATATATCCATTTAGTTTCCACTGCAATTGCCTTATTCCCTAATGTTTTTGCAACTGACCAGTCTTGGCATCATTTGACCTGAAAACGCTTGAAAAATAATTCAAATATTCTTCAGACTTTGCTTGAGGACGGTGTCCCTTTGCTGATCATTAAAGCTCCTTTTCCTTTTTTTCAGTCTTCTTCAAGCATCTGAAAAAAAATGATGCTGTGCCTTTAAGAAGTTGATGCTGTCAAATTAATGTAATTCTGGAAAGTGTTACCTTTTTTTTTCCTTGGCCAGGGCAGAAGTCTTTTTAAAAAAGAAAAAAAGAAAAGCTGCTTAACTAAATAGCAGAAAGGTGCTGTGCTCACTCAAACTACAAAGTGCTTCTTCCAAATCATGTTTGAAAATGTTTATAACACTTGCCCTCATCCCTGGCATTTGTTGCAAGTTTACTATTCAGAAGAGATCTGATCTCAAAGGGGTAATAATAGCACAAATAGAAGTGAAGTCATCTTGGGGTGTGTAAACATAGCCAGAACAAGTCACAGACTCTTTTATACCTTAGCAGAGGCCACAGCTTGAGAGCTGGGCATGTGTCTAGTTCCTAACCAAGGTAGTCTATGGCCAAGTGTGAAGACTGTTAATCAGACAACTGGAATAAAATTGAGCCAAGGTTGCTCTACAAGGGGATATTTATCTTGAGTTTAAGCAAGATGAGAGTAGCTTTGGAACAAAATAAGGTATAGAGAAAAATGTTTCTCTCTTCCAAGTCAGCTATCACCTCATCCAAAAAAAAACTGCAGGTTATCATCATCTCTTCTATCTCCTGCCTAAACTTCAGTTAGGGGAGTTCCCTGTTCAGTTAGGGGAGCCCACCTGAGGCAGGGAGAAATCGCTATATGACCCCCTTTCCTTTCTCCATCAATCTTTCCTCAATGGCTACAGTTATTTTGAGGGTCCCTTTTAGAAATTTGTCTTGAACTTCTCCAACCCTGCCTAGCCTCTCAGTCCAGTTAAAATTGCCCAGTATCATAACCTTCTGGGACATTTTCAGATACAAATTTGCAATTAAGCATTGTTCCCTTATGAAACAGGATACAATTTCAAATTATTTTTTTTAAAAAAAACTACTACCATTTTCAATGCACTCATTTCAACCAAAAGTACATAATATGACAGCAATGATTTCTTTGTATGAAATACAGCTTGTGCTTGGATATTCTGCTCCATAATTTCAAGCAATAGATTCCACTCTGTTGTCCTGGTTGCCATTTTTGCTCTGAGTGAATCAACGTTTAGTAGATGGTGGCATTTGTTCATCAAAGCTCCATTAATCTAGTGTGATTGTTTATCAACCAGTGGCAACCCCCAGGGTCTTATTTATATGCTCTGTTTCAAGTACTAAAGGCTAACTATAGGCATCTCATTTTGAAACTGCCAGCCATTAAAGCTGACATTTATCCTGAGGTAAGTTAAAACCTGTCATGTTTTTGATTACCTGTGCTACCCCAGCATGCCCTCATTTGACATTTCCCGAGGGATCCATTGTTTCCACAATCAAACATCACTACAAACTCTTTGTATGCACAGTGCCCTTCCATTTGAGAGAACAATGTGCAGTCGGTATCTCCAAAGTAGTGAACTTTAGAACAAATGCTGCAAGAGCCTCCTCTGGGCTTTTATGGTTTGATCTGAGTTGCTTCTTGCTTGCTGTCAATTAACACCATTTTCCCCCACCCACGGAAGCTGTTAAAATTGAAACAACATAGTTGGTCTCTGTCTATCTCTCTCTCTTCCTCAGTTGCCATCATTGTCCACCTTCCTAACTTTGATGGACTTCGTTCAGTAAAGTTGTCCTTATAGGATAACAGCATTGTTAGATAACACTTCACCACTTTAGAATTACATGACTATATTAATGTCAGTGAAATATGCCAACCTGTCAAGCTGTTTCAATAAATCCTTCATAGCAACATTAGAAATGACAAAATGCAGAATGAGAGTTTCTCCATGCAGAGAAAGCTGTTTTGACTCCCTGTCAAAGGTTTCATTTTTATGCAAACCATTTAGCTAGAGGTATTCTTTGTGTGATAATATTATTATGGAAATTGTCACCATTACTTGACTGTTCCCATTTCTGACATACAACCATGAGTTAATTCTCCAGAAGGCTCAATAAGAAGAAAAATAACATTTCATATGGTTCCTGATGTGCCATCCCAGAAACTAGAATGTTATTTAGATTTCTTCATCATAGTTCTTTTCCATCTTAGCTGGCTCTTTCCAATATCAGGAATGGATGTCTGAACTGATGTTACAACTGATGTTGTGACGGCACAAAAGGCACCATAATAGAAATTGCCCAGGGGTGGTTTTGGAGTGAGGATTCCATGAAAGGATTCCAATCTTTTTTTTAAAAAAAAAAGAATATAGTGTGTATTATAAGAATGTACCAAGCAGAATTCGATTGGAAGTTATGTATTATGTATTATATTGAAGGTCATAACCTTAAGGTTAGGAAGTTTAAATAAGAGTTGAATGGATGTAATTAAAAGTTATAAAGGTGTCATACTCCAATTAGTAACTACAGGAGAAAATTTGTTTAATGAGAAAAGATAATATGAAATTGAAACAGAACAGACAAAAGTATAAATATAATGATTTGAATTGAGATGAGATAATCAAAATAAAATTGAGAAAATTAAAAGAGGGGAAAAACTATATAGAAAATGTAGAAGAGTATAATATATGGAATAGAACACAAAAAGGAGCATGAAATTGAGTTTTGTGTCTGTATAAAGAAGTTCAACCCGGGACCACGCTATTTTCAAAAAAGATGTTTTACTTGTATTTTGCATGTGTGAAAACCCAAATAAAACTTTATTTAAAAAAAAGTTTGGGAGGTTTCAAGAAGAGACTGGACTGCCATTTGTTAGAAATGGTGCAGGGTCTTCTGCTTGGGCAGAGGGTTGGACTAGATGACCTACAAGGTCCCTTCCAACTCTGTAAATCTGTAATCATTCCCATTATGGAACATTCTCCTTCAAGAGGTTCTGCCAAACTTGGTTCACCCAAATCAGCAAATAAACACATCAACAAAACTTGCATTCCTTTCAATTATATCACTTCTCTGGTTTTTGGTTTTTGTGTTCAATTTGGTATCTACTGAGATAGCTTACAGACGTCTAGACTAAGAACAGGTTCTCAGCAAAGAAATCTATTTACCTTCTCATGCTAGAGATAAGGCAATTACATCAGCAAGCAGTCATGCTATTTATTTCAGGCTATTGTTCAATTAATACTAAAAAGAACAGGACAAACCAAACTTGGACTGTTCTAATTGCTAGGAAACTAATTGATTATACTTGAGAAATGATATGTTCGGGACAGACTAATTTATCCCTCCAGCTACCTACTACATCATTAAAAGTCTTCTCTTATTCTCAGTTGTAAAACGTAATGTAATATGTGGATCGCTGTGTTATTTAAATTGGAAATCAGATTATTGCCTTTCCAAAACTTTGATCATTTATCTTTCTAATATTCAGAGTCAGCTGTGGAAAGTGAAAACAGTTAATGAAATCAACACATTAATTGCCTGAATTTCACCAGTGAAAATGATAATACAGTTCGCTTTCTTCCTCTTTTCATTTGCCTTATAAGATTCCGATGTTTCCCTAACAACCATGACAGCATCAGAAATAAATAATACTTGAAATAGAGATATGAAACAATTCAGCAACCTGTCAGAGTTATATGACAACAAAGCTGTACTGGCTGCAAACATTCTGAAAGCAGAAAGTACCCTGAAGCCAATTTTTTTTTAATGTTTTATATATCTGAGGAGGTAGCCCAGTCTTAAACCTTGTCTTCAATGACACCTAACCTCAAAGTAATTATGCCCCAGGCAATTTCTCTTTTTTATAGCCTTGTCTTCATTTTTTAAAATCTCATTCCCAGCCCGTAAGACATCTTAAGTTATCCTTAATTATACCAGAGTTAAAATAGTATATTCTCCCTTATTCCAATAATGAGGTGGACTCTGACCCTTAGGAGAGCTGGATTGATAAGACAGGATAGGGATCAGCAACATAGTTTTCTTCCAATCCTAGGATGGATGGATTCAATGGACTCTCATTCTGACTACCACTGTAGGAGAGTGACAGGGCAAACCACTTGCATATAAAACAGAATTAAACTCTACTGTATTCTCGCACTGATGATGTAATATCAAAGTTTTTTACATACAGTATTTTGATTCCTAGTTGTAAGCCAAGTCTTATGGAAGTTGAGGACCAACAGATTAATTAAATAAATGAATAAATATTTGTGCACTGTAATGTATAGTACTTGATTAAACAAAATATTGGTTATATTGAAGCCATACCAAAATACTGGATAGCTCAAGTCTATTTTTACTCCATGGTACTTTTATGTCACTTCAATAAAAAGTTTATTCAATCTCATTTTCTGTCATTTTTTAAAAAAAGGCTAATTTAAACCACATGAAATTTTCTCTCTGGAGTACTTATTTTGATGATTAAATAACATTTTTATACAACTGAAATAAAGAACTGAATTTACAAAACCGAAAAATATGTATTCCAAAGGACAGCTGTATTCATCTGTCTGGAAGTAAAAAATTAGACTGATAGAGCAAATTAGTTCTCCAACTAGACTGCATCCATCAAACTTTGTAAAGTTAATGTTAGAGTTTATTGCAGAAATCAAATCCAGAAAGCACACACAGATGACTGATTCAGCAGGATTCATTAACTGCTTTATATACATAATAATGTATGAATAAAATGTACAATACCAATAGTAGATTCTTCCAATGTGGACGTAATTACAAGCAAAATACAAGCAGCAGCTTCAGTCACAACACAGAGAGGAGATAAAAGCTATACACAGACTCTTTAAGTTTCAGTTTCTAATTCAGCTCCCATTGTTGCCATGTCTCTGTCAGTTCATGAATATTCTGACAAATGTCTCATGTACTTTAGATGGAATCACATGTTGTAATTGCTAGGATACTTCTGAAATTCTCATCTGAGAATTTGGACTTGAATTTGGACTTGAAGCTCCCATTATCCAATCTTAATGATCTAGGTGATGCCATTTTAGACACCACGATTTATGGATAAAAGTCTGCATTGTGCATGAATATAAAGAATTAGGGAGGAAGAGAAGGAAAATGATTACCTTTTCTTTATTTACATTATTTTTGAATTAGGTTTCACAAAATAGGTAGGGTTTATATGGATGGTGGGAAGGGAGCAATTTGAATTGGAACTTGATAAGAATGAAAATTAGGTAATCTTTCTTTTCCCATTATGCTTGCCATAATTTACTTTACTTTATTGTCACTGCACCTCGTACGAAATCAAACACCATCTTCAGAGTGCACATAATGATTTGTATAAGTATGATAAGTATTGTTGCGATGTCGGGGGTTTTCAGTTCAATGTGTGGACGGTGAAGGATGTGTGTTTGTGGAAATAAACACAAACACACATCCTTCACCGTCCACACATTGTACTGAAAACCCCCGACATCGCAACAATACTGCGCTATACAACAGAATTCCAAAGAGCTACTGCCCTGGGATAGAAGCTGTTTTTCAGCCTATTTGTCCTTGTTTTTATTAGTCTGTACCATCTGCCAGATGGTAATAGTTCAAAAAAAGGGTTCCCAGGATGAGATGGATCTTTGAGAATGTGGATCTTTGAGAATATTCCTGATAAACAGTGCCTCTCAAGTCACTATTTCTCTACTGATTGTACTAATACTATGCTTGTTTTGCCTTACAGTTTATTAAGTTTCAATCTCTACTTTCTTTTACACGCTGCTTCCTTCATACAATCTACTATCGTAATGCCTTATCCACATTCATTTGTGCCAACCCATTCTAACAGCAGAATGACATTGCTGAAATAAATTTATTCTCCCATTTATTTGAGAGTTGTCCCTCAAATACCATTACTCTATGTGGAATCTGGACATCAAATCTTTTCAAGTAATCTATGGTGGTTCAAAAATACCTCAGTGATTAGTACAATTGACTAAGATATCCTAAAGCATGGGTGTCAAGCTCACATCATCACGGCGGCATCATGTGATGTATTGGGACATTTTTTCATGACACATCCGGCCCTCATGATGCATCCGGCCCATGGGGCGTGAGTTTGACAGCCCTGTCCTAGAGCTTTTGTTTTCCTTGCCATCAAGGAGGTATTTTAAAAGAAAAAAGAGTTCCTTGGAACATAATTTGAACAATATTAATATATCCTCTGATAATATTTTAGTGGTAATCTGAAATCATATTTAATATTGTATTTTCATGGCATGCTTCTTTACACATTTGTCAGAGTCTCGTTATATCTATCACCTCCCTTCAGTTTTCAGATGATGTGGAAGTTATTTCATTCAAACACAATGAGATTTCCAGTGATTTTCAAGACATTAGTTCCCATCAGCTGGGCTATTAATCAGCCATTTATCTAGCAAAGAGAGGTTGGCCCACAGCCATAACAGCAATTTAAGTAACATGGAGACTTCATATAAGAAGTCCAATAAATGTATAGCAATGATTACACAATTGAATCCTAGTGCACCTGTTTCTACTCTGTTCCATGGGAGATGATTCTAAAAGAACCTTTTGGCAACCAGCTCATTCAAACAGACAGGTAGAGAGACAATCACCTTTGATTGTTGAAATGTTGCTTTTTTTTCATTTTCTTCTCTTATGTACCAGCTGGGAATTGTGAAGGCAAGTTATATATTACTGTATAAATGTACTATTTTCAGAAACTCATGATGTTTCCAATGTCATCATTAAATGGCCCCTAACAAGCGGAATGCTATTCCTAACATTCCTTACATAGAACAGGAATGCTAACAAGCATTTATTGTTTTCATTGTT
Organism: Notechis scutatus; assembly: GCF_049901735.1. NCBI lineage: Eukaryota > Metazoa > Chordata > Lepidosauria > Squamata > Elapidae > Notechis > Notechis scutatus. The sequence goes on along the minus strand of NC_142012.1, from coordinate 147,710,581 downwards.
GTTGTTATCTGTAGTCAGTATGAAAAAAGTTGGAAGTTTAATAAGTAAGGACAAACACATAATTTGTATCAATTTGAGGTGTATATTTTCTAATTTATAGGTCCTTGCTATAAAGATGAATTGAAAGCACCAGCAGGAGGAATTAAGGATACGATGATCAACCTTGTATTGTTCTGCCACACTTGTTACCCATGCAGGAAAAGTTGTTCCTCTTGCCAACAGCATCTATCTTAGGGAAAAAAATTAATATTCAATAGAGCTGCCATAGCTGTCTAGCAAAATTAATCAGTACATCTTAATTAGCTAGAGCTTTGAACATTTTTAGCAGACATCTTAATCATTCTTTGAAAGTGATCTAAAGAATTTAGAAAATGGGAAAGAAGACACTAAGATTTTTATAGCAAGGAGATTACTTTTTGGAATAGAGAACCTGCTGAGACTCCTGCATTTCAAAAGCCACAACCAAACACTAATATTCTAAAATAAGTGAGAGACAGAATGTTGCTATCTAGAATAATAAAATAATAATAAAAACAAGGACAAACATGCTGAAAAACAGCTTCTATCCCAGGGCAGTAGCTCTGTTGAATTCTACTGTATAGTGCAGTGTTGGTGTGGTGTCGAGGTTTTCAATTCAATGTGTGAAGTGTGAAGGATGTGTGTTTGTGTTTATTTTCATGGTCATGATTGCACTGAAGATGGTGTTTGATTTTGTTGTACGAGGTGTAATGACAATAAACTAAAACTAAACTAGAAAGAAGGAAAGATAACCCTAAGCTGAGTGATCATGTTGTACCAAGCAGAAATATAAATAATTTATTGCTTGATACTTTAAGAAAAAGGACATGATCCATCAATATGGGTTCTGTTGGAGCATGTTTTTAATAATACACAAGTAAGTTATTACAAGTAAGCCAGAAGTACCTGGTCAGTCTAATACCCAGCTGGTGAAAGAGGGGAAGAATAAGTTTTACTTCAGTGATGTGGGAAAATTTCTATTTAAGATGTTGCAACACACCAACAGAGGCAGTTGGGATACTAATTTAAAATAGATTTTTTGCCTTTTTATTTTTTAAAATAATACCTCCAATTCTACCCCAGCCTAGTCCCTAATACTTTAGTACTCATTTTTATCAGCCTTTAGAAGCCTTTCTGCATCTGCAGGAAGAAATATCAGTTTTCCTTATGTGTTTGAAGAGAAAAAGTCTTAGAATTCTTTTTGTACCTAAAGCTCATCAGGTTTTTTTTTTCTTTTCCTTGTGCAAAAGAAAATGGGCTAATTGAATTCAAATAAACTGTCCAGTCAATAAACAGCTAGGTTGGTGGTTAGCAAAACCAGAAGTGTCTTTTCCATCTTGGAAAGAGCCAGACTGAAGGGGATTATTTCATCTGAAGGGGGGGGGGGGGGGGGTGGGGGGGGGGGGGGTTGTCCTTCCGTTTTTGGTGTTGGGGTGGGGGGATGCTTTTGGGGTGGGGGGGGGGGGGGGGCGGGGGGGGGGGGGGGGGGGCGGGGGGCGGGGGGGGGGGGGGGGGGGGGCGCGCGGGGGGGGGGGGGGGGGGGGGGGGGGGGGGGGGGGGGGGGGGGGGGGGGGGTTTGGTTTTTTTTTTTTTTGTGTTTTTTGTTTTTTTTTTTTTTTTTTTTTTTTTTTTTTTTTTTTTTTTTTTTTTTTTTTTTTTTTTTGGTGTGGGTGGTGGGGGGGGGGGGGTTTTGTTTTTTTGTTTTTTTTTTGGTTTTTTTTGTTTTTTTTTTTTTTTTTTTTTTTTGGTGTTTTTTTTGGTTGGTTTTTTTTTTTTTTTTTTGTTTGGGGGGGGGTTTTTTTTTTTTTTTTTGTTTGGGGGGGGGGGGGGGGGGGGGGTTGGGGGGGGGGGGGGGGGGGGGGGGGGGGGGGGGGGGGGGGGGGGGGGGGGGGGGGGGGGGGGGGGGGGGGGGGGGGTGGGGGGGGGGGGGGGGGGGTTTTTTTTGGGGGGGGGGTTGGGTGATAAAATGTGAGGATACAGGCATAGGGCCTGGGTTAAAGGTAAGGAGTTAAATGTTTGAGATATGAATGACTAATGTACTGTAGATCCAGGCTTGAGACATGCTAATCCACATTGTAATGACATCATCAGAAAGGTGCACACCCATCTAGAGAGATGTCAACTAAATAGTAAATCCTGGACTTAAAGAGAACACCTATTTTTAATCAATGGTTTCACTTGGAATCAGATATAGGGGAACTTGGCAGCCATTAGATCATATCAGAGAACAGAGATGGAAGGGACCTTGAAGGTCTAGTCCAGCCCCCTGTTCAAGCAGCCCAGACCAGACAAATGGCTATCCAATCTCTTCTTAAAACCTCCAGGGACAGATACCCACAACTTCTGAAGACAAGCCATTCCACTGGTTAATTGTTCTCACTGTCAAGAAATTTCTCCTTAGTTCTAAATTGATCTCTCCTGGATAAAAGTCTGTAGAGATTCTCAGTCATTCAGGTCATGGTTGTCCCAAAGGTGCTTTTTCAGGAGGCAACTGGACTTTCTTGTTTTTTCTTTTGAAGTCATTTCACTTCTCATTCAAAGAGCTTCTTCAGCTCTGACAGGATAGTAGGGAATGGAGGATTTATATTCCTTGCAGACAGCTGGTCATTTGCATCCTTTTAGAGGGTCATTGAATCACTTGGTGGTTTATTTGTATTCTCAGGGTCACCCGAACAGTGCTCCTGGTCCTTTTAGTCTGCCATTTTTTTCTCTGGATATCCATTCCTATTCCCACACCATTCAAAAGGTGTTCATCTTAAATTGTATAGCTAAACATCTGAAGAGATTTTTGAGGCTTGCTGTCTGTGAGAAATATAAATCCTCCATTCCTCACTATCCTGTTAGAGCTGAAGAAGCTTCTTAGATGAGAAGTGAAACATCTTCAAAAGAAAAAAACAAGAAAGACCAGTTGCCTCCTGAAAAAGCACCTTTGGGACAACTGTGACCTGGATGACTGAGAATACCTACAGACTTTTAATATACAATTTGGGATGAATACCCTTTGAATGTGGGAGTAGAAATGGATTTCCAGAGAAAAAATTGTAGACTACAGGAACCAGGAAGCACTACTCAGGTGACCCTGAGGACACAGATAAACCTCCAAGTGCTTCAACAGCCCTCTAAAAGGATGCAAATGACCAGATGTCTGCAAGGAATATAAATCCTTCCACATCCACTATCCAGTCAGAGCTGTAGAAGCTTCTTGGATAAGAAGTGAATGTCTTCAAAAGAAAAAACAAGAAAGTCCAGTTGCCTCCTGAAAAAGCACCTTTGGGACTCTCTTTGATAAGTTTCCACCTGTTACCTCTTGTCCTGCATGGAGGACAAAATACTTGACCTTTCACTTTATTATGTGATAGAGCAAGAAAAAGAGGATTTCCAAAGACAAAGAATGCAGAAACTTTAACAGAATAAGAAGCATTAGCCACTGCATGCCATGATTGGTGAAAGTTGGGGGAGAATCAGCAACAATCGGGCCTGATGGTTTTTGCTAAGTAAGTTCCCACATTTCTTGGATCAAACATAATGAAATTCATGCTGGGAGAGGATAAAAAAGCAAGAACAAAAATAAGAGTAGATTTTAAAGCCAGAAATAAGATTTAGAAGTAGCTTCATTTTTTTCAAATTTTTAATTATTGTTGTTTAAAGCAAAGAAAAGAAGAAGAATGAATGAATGAATAAGCAAAAAGAGAAAGAAATAAGGTTAAGAAGATGGAGAAGCAGAAGTTTTTAGCATGTTATTACAAGCGTTTGATTAACACTAGCAGAAGTAGACTACCATTCCTAAGAAAGTGCACAGCTCTGCCACTGAAGCAAGCAAAAAGAGCATAAGCAAGAAGAAAGTGGTGACTTTTAGAAATATGATGGTCCAGGTCATGGTTGGACCCGGCTCCCATACATGACAAACCCTAATAAACGTTTCCTTTATTAGGAGTGCCAGCAGCCCAAGCAAAAAGTATCTCTCTCACACACACAGCAGGCTAACAAGTCTGTCCAGCAGGGATATGAATAGTTGTCTGCCACAGCTATTCATCTCTGCCCCCTGCCTTTTATTCCCAGAGCTAGGGTGGAGCTTTACTAGCAGCGGTGGTTCTTTCATCCCAAGGACTGGCCCATAGATTTCTACTGCTCTCCTCTTCTCTGCCTTCTGTGGATCCGTGTGTCAGGCACTGGACCCAGCAATTCCTCCTCTTCCTCAGCCACTGGGGGCTGTTGACTCCTGAAGGCTGATGGATGGCCCAGGAGCTCCTCCTCAGAGCTCTCAGATTGCCTGGTCCTGACTCCCACACCGCCTCCTCATCTGATCTGACTGCCAAAGGGACAGGTGACCAACAGGCCACAACAGGACCCTTCCTAGTTTCTTGGGCTATAAAGATGATAGGGACAGATGCATTTTCAGACTTGTAAGATTCTGTTAATGTAGCTCACAATAAAGTAGAGCTAGTACCCTGGATGTGCTTTTTGTCTAGACTTTCTCAGAAGGCTGGCATTTGTACCATCAAGTTGTTTTCAACTCCTAGCAACGATGTAAACAGAGGGATAACAGCAGCAATACCAATAGCACTTAGTCTTATGTTCTGCCCAATAGTGCTTTACAACAGCAATTACCAACCTTTCTGGCTCTGTGGATCAGCAATGGCAGGGTGGAGAAGAGGGTTTTACACATGTGCCTACTGCTTGCACAAATTGAACACGCTCACCTGCTGCTTGCATGGCTCAGTTCCCAACAACCACAGCCCTGTACTGGGCCACGGACTGGGGATTGGGGACCCCTGCTTTACAGTACTCTCTGAATAGTTTCCAAATATGTTTCCCCCAACAATATGGATCCTCATTTTGCCAACCTATGAAGATTGAAAAGCTGAGTCAACCTTGATCACTATCACGGTTGAATTCCAGGCTGTGAACAGAGTTTTGCCTGTAATATTGCATTCTGACCACTGCACCACCATGGCTTCATGGATGTTGACCAGATTAGAATATCCATGGGAAATGTGGAGATCATAATTCTTCACTATTCTTATGTTTTGCCTAAAGCACCTTTTATTATTGTTACCTTTTTTTAATTGCAAGGCTACTCCTATGTACAATTATGCCCTTCTCCAACAGCCTTCTGAATATTGATTTAATTTGCTTCTCACTTTGTAGGTTTAAGTGTTATTCCTGGGAAATGACTTTGTGGTATTAACTTGAAGTTTTAACAGGATGGACTATGTTCCCACTTCATTTGAATGCTTTGTCCACAAAATGACTAAAGCTCAGTTCTAAATGGAGTCATGTATAAAGTCAAGCTGGTTTTTTTTTTTCTGCCAATAGAAACCTTGCTTGTTCTTTATGCTGGGAAGCTATGTCTAAATAAATTCCATCTGGTGTGCAATACATAGAAGCTCCTAATTTTCACACTCAGTCCTTTGCAAGGAAATTTAGAAGAGATGAGGAATTTAGAAGAAAAGCATGTTGCTGAGAAATAGTTCCTATAAAGACAATGATCAGCTCAGTTCAGATTGATTAGAGATTTCCATTGTTTGTACTACAAAGAAAGACAGAAAATGTTTAAGAATTTTTGAAGTTCTGACTGTAGAATAAGAAACACTCATGAAGCAAGAGACTATTTTATTCCTATATTCCTCAGCAAAGAATTCAACATCTCCTACATTCCTCAACAGAGAATTCAGAGGCACAACAAGGGATAAGAGGAACTGAGAGGCTGTTACTTCCATCTGTGCTATCCTAATGATCTCACCTAATTTGCAGGTTTAAATGTGGTTTCTGTTATTCTTAAAGTATTTTTTCCTCCAATGTCCAGGATTTCCAGAAATAACATAATCCTGTGGATATAGTGGATTTTGACTTGAACAAAATGGATTAAAAGTTTGTCCCAGAATCAAATGATTCTCTTTCCTTTTCTTCAACTATATGAATTTTGAAAACAGGGACTCTACAAATGACTAACTTGAAGAGCAATAAGCTATGTTTCCAGTTTGAATAGCCACTTTAATAATTGTGGGTTGGGGTTCAGGGCTAGCGTTTAAATGGTTTTGACTCTTTTGCTGCAAATACTCTAGGAGAAATGTAAGTAGCATAGGGAAAATTTAATTTACATCAGGGAATCTGGAGCGCTGCTAGATTATGAATCCTAAGAAATTTAAGAAATAAATGGAGCATTTGCATTTTCTATCTTACTTTGTTATTCTATGACAATCCATATTAATGAGGCAGACAATCAAATGTTGTCTAGAATGACTTTTCTGCATTCAGACATGCCTTCTGTGCCACTATCTGCATGTAGCCAATCTGCTTTCTAAGCAATTGAATTAGGATATCATGGATATAATTGTAATACAATGTGTGAATTATTTGGGGCAATGAGAGAAAGAGATGCTTCCTAAGAAACAAGCAGGTAAGAAAAGGGGGATCCCCCAAAGGCTTAACAGTCAAAGAAAGAAAGTTAGGAAGGACTCCCCCAATTGATCAGAAGGTTAAAAGTAATGGTGAGAGATATGTACCTTCAGACTTTCAAGATTATGCTATATAATATTAAGATCAAGCTTTTTAGTGAAGTAGAATTAGTACATCTAATTATGATTTCTATCTGGTTTGTTGGAAGGGATATCACTGATATATGGTGTCATCTCTTAACCATGACATCTCTCCTCTCTTTTTACATGGCATAATTATGCTAACAATATTTTAATTTAATTTAATTTTTACTACAATATTGTACATTGTCGTTCTGACGTAAGAACAGTTTAGAATTCCTGATGGCTTCTCAAATGAGTTTTATGAGACTGTCAAAACATTTTTAAAATAGGATCATGTGACTTCCTGATGGGACCATTCTACCTGACCTCTGATAGCTGAAGAAGGGGTCAGTCTACACTTAGCTTTACAAAAGGAAGTCATTAACAAATGAAACAGACTGTACTAAGTGTTTAATATATTTGATTGTTAGAACTAAGTGGTACTAAGGTAGTTAATGGTAGTAGTTAATATATTTGATTATGGCAGTAGTTAATATATTTAATCGACCATTAGAGACATACAGTTTCTACTCTATCTGCAGGCACAGCAGTTCACTTTATGACTTTCAGTCCAACCTACCTAACATGGATGTTGCATAAAAATCTAAAATGATGGAACACTATCTGTCAGACCTGCCTCAGCTTGAGTCTCTGAGTAAAAACATTCCTTAAGACCATAGGGTTGAGAAAGGTATAGTTTACTAGAAGCCAAGTGAAAGTCAGTAGTGCAAAGCCAGAACTGAAAGTTGTGTGCCAAAACCCCAAATGAGAACTTTTCCCCCATAGGCATTTTCTCTAGTCCCATTCCTCCAATCAATTTTGAAGATGTTTTTGAAATGGCCACTATGATTGTAGGCTGGCTTGCAACTGTATTCTTCTCATTGCAAAGCAACCTTGAAAAGCCATTTCAAGCAGGCACCTTCACTGTCTTGTTTTCCTCCTCCTCCTCTCCCTGCCCCTCCCCCAGCATTCATGGCAGACTGGTACTGAAACAATTGCAGAGCAAAGGCATGAGGTGGCCATTCTGACATTATGTTTATGCCTTAATTCCCTGAACAAAGAGGATATACATGTGCACATTTGTGCTATACATAAAACAATAAAATATCCAGGACCTTCTTCATGCACCCTAAAATTATTGTTGTTTTTAAAGAGCCATATGATGAGTCAATTACTTGGTGATGGGTAGGGGAGCGAGGGAGGGACTGTGAGGCTGGCTGGATTGAAAATAAAGTTTGTGTGATGACAGCAGCAGCAACCCAGCGGTATGCCAGCAACCAGTAGCATTGAAAGAGTGACATTTTCCATATTTCATTCCCTCAGGAGTCATGGAATCTGATTTTGGACACATTCTATAAGTTAGCACCTTTGAGGTACCTTGGTTCAAAAAATGCTGCCATATCAGTTTTAGTATTATATAGATTTTGAAACTGGGAGAGGCAGAACACAGGTGTGTCTTTCTTGCTTGGTTATATACTTACTTCCCTTTACAGCACTTTTATAGGAATTTTAAACACATTTCTTGTGGATTGGTAGTCCTGAAACTCCACAATGGAAAAAGAGAGAGAAAATTAGAAAAGAATGGCAGAAGGAACATCTTCATGGACTTTAGGTTCAGGATACCAAGCTATGAGCAGTAATTAAGGACAGTGCTAGACATAATGATTCACAGCATCGGGCACTTCAAATTTGAGAAGTGCTAAGAAATTCAAATAATGTATGTTTTTAACTAGATAAAGGTCACTTTTAATTAAGGATTTTTTAAACTGGCAGGGAAGGATCAATTAATGTTGAGAAAACATTAAAGTAACAATGGAAAATGAAATGGGAAAGCCAAGGGAAGAAGAGCAAGAACAAAAGAAGTATAGAGGTAGACTTGTCATTTTATAAAACAGAAATTGGCTATGAATAAATACAGTAGTATAAGTAATACAAGAAGAAAAGGGGAAAATAAAACAAAGGAAAATTAGAAGGTTGTCTTCCTAAAGCTAGAATAGCAGAATTAAAATGTAGCCAAGTGAAAAGATAAAGAAATGTAAATTTTAAAAAGCATCCACAAAAGAGAAGATGTGGAAATTGGTCACCCAACGCATGTGAGCCATTATTGATTCAAAGCTTTGTAAGTAGATGCCAGAACTTCAAACTAAACTCATGAACAAACTAAAACTCAGGGATTTTGAAGAATCAAAATAATATGTTCAAAGTACCAAGTCCCGATTGACAACTGATAACAGATAACAGATAATCAGAGTTGGAAGGGACCTTGTAGGTCATCTAGTCCAACCCCCCACCCAAGCGGGAGATGCTATACCATTTCTGACAAATGGCAGTCCAATCTCTTCTTGAAAGTCTCAAGTGATGGCGCTCCCACAACTTCTGAGGGCAAGCTGTTCCATTGGTTGATTGTTCTGTCAGAAAGTTTCTCCTTATTTCCAGGTTAAATCTCTCCTTGTTCAGTTTCCATCCATTATTCCTTGTCTGGACTACAGGCGTTTTAGAAAATAGCTTGACTCCTTCCTCTCTGTGGCAGCCCCTCAGATATTGGAAGACTGCTATCATGTCTCTCCTGGTCCTTCTCTTTACTAGACTAGCCAAGCCATTCTTCATTATGTTTTAGTCTCCAGTCCCCTAATCATCCTGGTTGCTCTTCTCTGTACTCTTTCTAGAGTCTCAACATCTTTTTTATAATGTGGTGAACAAAACTGGATGCAGTACTCTAGGTGTAGTCTTACTAAGGCTTTATAGAGTGGTATTAGTACTTCCTTGATCTATGAGTTTCCAAACAATTTTGAAAGCCTTAAAGAAGAACATATAGCTATAGTACAATGTGCATTGCTCCTAATAGATGTGATTACTCTGCTTTGACAATAAGCTGATTGCTCTAATAGAAAACATTTCATCACTTTGGTTTTTACTAGTGAAGTAATAAAGTGTACTTCAAGTGGAATTCACCTCCTAGTAATTTGACAGACATAGAGACACAGTTTTCTTCATAAAGATATAGAGATGGTTGCTACCTTCTTGGATGTTAGATTTTATAATCTCACTCAATCCTCTCTGAAAGTGTTTGATCCATGCCTCATTCTTCTAAGCTTCAGTTTCCAAAATCAGGTAAGGCCACTCATATTCTCCCATTTCATTTTTATAGGGCAAATCAAATTTTATTTTACCAAGGAACCAGAGGACTCTTGGCACATATCTCTAACACTTGTGGGCCTCTTTTAACAACTAAAATGCTTAACTAATTTAACCATTTTAATTAATGTACAGTAATTTAGGAGAACTGTAATTTATTCTCCAGTAGCATTTGATGCTTTCTCTCTGTGTGGAAACCCACCTTCATTCCTAGTACTCCAAAGTATTAACTCCATCCTAAAAGACTATAGACATTCTGAATACACATTTTCTTTCAGACATAGACTTCTGTACTTAAGCCAAAGTTACAACCATCCAATCCCCCCCTCTTGCCTGGGCTAAGGTAATGTAATATTCTACTACCTTTACAGACAAGCAGAAAACTGAAAATGAAACAAAATGCAAATATTAAATATCTGATAGAATAACCCTGAAATTTGAAGAACATCTATCTTTAAGTGGCTGCATCAGTTGCTGATAGCTGGTGGATCCAATTCAAAGTGTTGCTTATTTCTCTTAGCCCTTTATACTACCTTGACAAACTGGCTGTATATCACATGTATTTTTACTCCTCTCTCTACCCCTTTCTTTAAAAGAAAAAGCCATTGCAGCACTGTACAGACTGGAAGAAAAGTGGCAGATTGGTTGTTTGCAAGTATAATTATCAGTAAAAAGTGATTTTACCAAATATATATCCTCTGAAGTACAACCATAGATTAGTATATGGATATATTTAGTATGCCATATATATTCAATTTAATAGCTCTATTTCAGGAAAAAGTAGTTAAGGTGCTTCCTCTAATGTTCAGCTCTGTGTTCAATATTTCTGTTGAGAAGCATGGTAAATTGATGTTCCTAGAATAGAGGGACAATATTGCAACTGAAAACAGCACTTCAGTTATCAATTCAGGCTGCTGAAACCTCTCTAGAGAAAGGAGAGTTCTCAAGTTTAATTGCACTTTTGTGGTCAGCTTGCAATCAACTGAAAGTCACAGGATATTACTATGTTTATAGCCATTAATGTGTTTATATGGAGTCTAGATTCAATTATATTGAGTCTATATGGATTCTAGATTCAAGCAAGGTTTATCTCTTAATCACATTGGTTACTATTATTATTATTATTATTATTATTATTATTATTATTATTATTATTATTATTATTATTATTATTGCTGCTGTTGTTGCTGTTGTTGTTGTTATTGCTACTCTAACAGATCCATAACTAATGAGTTGAAAGTTTGCTACCAGCCATTCCAAACCTTTATACTTTCCCATATTTCTAATATAGTGCTACCTCAATCAGTTTAACTTCATAAAATAGGAATTGCTCTGAAATATCAGAATGGATTCTTGCAACAAACTAAGCATAGATGGAAGATAAATACATGTGGAAGATAGAAATTCAATTTGACCAAGAAGGTGAATACACTGAAAGAAAGCTGATGGCTTGCCTAATAAAAGGGTACTATGCATGAGAGGCTTCACCATTGGTTTTGGAACAGATGAAAGCAAACTGGCTTTTACAATGTGTGAATGAACCCAAATATTTTATCACCTAATATTTTTGTGCTAAAGATTATGACAAATGTATTATAGAGTCCTGTTCAGAAATTCTGTGCTGAGTTCTTATATTCAATTTTTGATATGATTCATTCTGCACAAGAAGGATATGCCAGTTAATTCCCATGTAGGAAAGGGTTAATCATTTTAAAGACATCACTAGAAGAAAAATGTAGAACATAAACTACTAGAGTTTTACACCTTTCAAAAATGATTTGAAAGAAATTCTTCAGACATCCTACAAGCATTGAATCTCTCTGCTGTTCGTTAAAGAAAAAAAATAAGGCACAGTTTTGCATAGCCTTGATAACTATGTCAGAAAGAAAACTAACTCATAAGTTTATGGTTAAGTATCATGATTTTCCTAAGAGAATTATCACAAAGCAATGTCATTGTGTACAAAACTGTGTGGGTAGTAACTTGGGAAAAAAAAGTAGCAGCAAATGCTAGCTGTGTAAATTAGTATTTAATAAACGTAACTTCTTATATGTCAAGAAATGCATATTTTAAAACAAATATGCATCTCAGAAATGGCATAGTCACTAAGATTAATATAAGACTATTTTCCAAAGAAGTCAGTTTATTTACAAATATATATAACATCAGCAGTAACAACAAATGTGTTAGGAAATATTTGTTCAGAAACAAATATAGAATAGTTTAAACTCTGTACAGTTTAAACCTGTACAGTTCAAGATAAAACTTTTGAAATGTTGCCCCAATAACTGTAAAGTAGCAGTTACATGACAACAGAACTGGAAAATGGGATGGGTACATTTTATATACCTTTTCTTCCCCAAGCCAAACTATTCATTTTTTAATCATGCCATTCTTTTAGTCTTATAATTTTATTGAGTTTGCATTGTTTTCTTATTATTAGCTACACTATTTTATTTAGGTACTAACTTTTTAAAATAACCATTATTGACCCCTTCTTTTTTAACTTATCGATAATAACCAGCTGAAGAAACATCCAGCAAACCCCACACACACACACACAGGCACAAGTTATAAAGTTAATTGTAAGAGTTCTACAGTATGTAGTGATTCTGAAAAATGCAGGCAAGAAGCCCTTTTCAAGGTGCCTTATCCATTGCAGCTTGTCGAAGTCAAATATGTCCTCCAATAGAATACCAAACTAGATCTAACTTGACAATGGAAGCGGGAGAGAACATAATAAGGTTCAATCATTCAGAAATATTACACTGCATGTCAATGAAGAATGGGCTCCCAAAGGACTGAGATAGTACAGCAAAATTGCTTGCACAAAGAAAGCAGTTATTCATAGCCAGCCAGCTGAGAGTGGGAGATTAAAAAACAATCTCATTGAAAGAAGCTAATTAGAGACCAAATGGAAGATCTTATAAGTGACAGGAACCCAGTCACAAAGATTGTACCCAGGAACTGATTCCAAAGATCTTCAGATTAAAAGGCCTGAACGTGCCAGTCTTCAATCCAATATTCAAAGGTGTTCATTAAGGATCGATTTCTCAAATAGTGTGTCCTTTTTTATGGCATGACTGAAACAAATTCCATATTACCTTTATTCTTTATATTAATAATAGTTTTTACTACTTCTAAATGGAACAATTGCAGCTTTGTATAGTTTTACTCTAATAAAAAGTAAAATAAAGTTTAAAAAAACATGAAGCAGTTCAATTGAACATCTGCGGACTGAGTTAATATCAAGCATCAACATCTATGAAGCTAAAGTGCCACCTTGTGGATAATGCTTAAATGCATGAAGAACTATTTGAATTATGTATACACAAATATACACAAATGTGTATGTTTACACATATTGTATGTGTAGGATGGATGGATGGATGGATGGATGATGGATGGAAGATAGATAGATGGTAGGTAGGTAGGTACGTAGTCTCTCTTATACATATATACATACATACCGTAATTTCATATATCTAATGCCATGCACAAGGTTGAGAGAAATGATAGGCACTAGATCCCACTGTGAACAGTGAGAGCTGAAATGAGGTTTAGACCTCCTTTGGTTTTCTTTTGTGATGGAATTAAAATGGTCAAAGCTATCCACCTGGATGGGCTCAGCATTCTTATAAGTGACATTGCTGGATCATCTAATGCAGAACACAAGAGTGTCACAGGAAATGTCACTAAATTGGGCATGACATTGTATTGTGATGAAAATTAAATGCTGGTGAGTCCAGGGGTGGGATTCAATTTTTTTAACAACCGGTTCTTTGGGCGTGGCTTAGTTGGTGGGTGTGGCTTGGTGGTCATTTGGACATGGCTTGGTGGTCATGTTATTGGCTGGGCGTGGCCAACTCAATATCACTCACATTGAGGCACCATCTTCTTGCCTGGCCTCTCATGACTGTGGGGATGCTGCAACAGTCATAAGTGTGAAAAAAGGTCATAAGTCATTTTTTTCAGTGCCATTGTAACTTTGAATGGTCACTCCACACAAGCAAAGTACTAGCAAAGGAGAGGGGAAAAAACTCCAGAGAAGTTCCAGAGACAGGAAGTCTAGTCCTGCAAAGAATGTAATAAGGGTCAATGGAGAGGCAGTTTCTGTAAACAACACCAGAATGTTTCCTTCCTACCTTCCTTACAGGATTAGGCCAGTAACTTCTTCTAACAACTGGTTCTCCGAACTGCTTTAGAATGTTAACAACCGGTTCTAGCAAATAGGTGTGAACTGGTAGAATCCCACCCACGGGCAAGTCCATCTATATGCTAGAGCAATCATCTATATAGGTCAGAAATTGTGGGAAGAAGATGGGATGAGAGAAGAATTTGCTCAATATTAAAAGTGGCAATACAGTTCAGAAGCAACAGTTCTAGGAAGAAGAAATTCTAACTATATTAACTCACTATAACTCTGGCTGGAAATTTACTCTTATTGTCCAAATTCGTTGTCAAGCCCCTATAGTTGGCACATCAAGAAAGCAATAACATGGACTTTAGGAAGTTACCTTTAATACTAGTCTGATTTAAAAATAAAAAGTTGAAACTATAAAAAATCCCAATTAGGGTTACAGTGTATTATATAAGATGGTGTCTTTCTATTTCTTTTGACAAATCAATAGTTTTTTTCTTCTTCTTCCTTGGAACCTCTTTTCTTATTCAAAAGGATGAGTATGGAAAATCCCTTTGTTCAGCCTAAAAGGAACGTTATGATTCATCCAAACTACTCAACTGGCCCAACCTTTACCTCTTTTTCATTTCTTTCTTTTTCTTCCCCATTTCTTGCAAGTAGGGCTACTTGAATTAGTAATATTATTTTACCTCAGAGCAGAAATGTCCTATAAAAGGAAAACTGGAATAAATTGGGGCAGTTTTAGAAAGAGCTGTTATCTTTAAGCTTTCTCAATCATTCAGCTCTCCAGCTTTTTATTTATCACTGAGATAGATTCCTTTAAATAATCTGAAGCAAGATTCCTCTTCTCCAGACATTGTATGTCTTCAATTGAGCAAATGTATGTGAAAATCCTCCATTAAATTGGGCTTGCAATTATAGTCCCAAATATATTTGCTTTACAGAATTTCAGAATGTCTTCTTAAACATTAAATGAGCATTGAGTTGTCCCAAAGGTTCTTTTTCAAGAGGTAATTGGATTTTCTTGTTTTTCTTTGAGGGCATTTCACTTCTCATCCAAGAAGCTTCTTCAGCTCTGACTGGATGGTGAGCAGGGGTGGGATTCAACCGGTATTACTACCGGTTTGGTACTTATGTTTTGCACGTGCATGCAAACTGTTGAGAGAGAAATGTGGGCAGAGGACTGCTGGTTTGAAAGAGTGGTCAAATATGTCATCTACGTCAAAACTGAACAGCCATCTCTCCACAGATGAGGAGGGATACAGTATCATCTATTTAAAGCCTACAATACAGTCTTTTCAATAGTTCCAAGAAAGCTCCACACCCATTTGCACTACTCAGATGATCCTGATGACACAGATAAACCTCCAAGTAGCCTAAATGACTCTATAAATGAATGCAAATGACCATCTCTCTGCAAGGAGTATAAATCCTTCCATACCCCACCAACCAGTCAGAACTGAAGAAGCTTCTTGGATGAAAGAAAAACATCTTCAAAGAAAAACAAGCAAGTCCAGTTGCCTCTTGAAAAAGCACCTTTGGGACAACTATGACCTGGATGACTGAGAATATCCATAGACCTAAAGTATTGGGTTCTTGACAAAGCTCTTCTGAACTGGATTTTCAAGCCTAGTAGATCCAGTTGGTTTCATTCAAATCTATGGATCCAGAATTGAACAAAGGAGAAATGTATCAAAGTCCTTCCATTGAGATGGCCTTGGTTTATAGCTTCAAGATTCAGAAAACAAGCAAACCCATTAAGCAGATCCAGTCAAAGAACAACAATCAACTATTGACAGGGACACCTGATCTTTCCTCTCCTTTACATATTGGTGGATTGATCTTTAAGGTCCAAAATGGTGTATCAGGAAGCCCTACATAGCAAATGAAAAAAGATTTGTTTCTCCCTGCCTCTCTCTACCTTCAGTACAGAATGTGTCACTATTTTATTTCCTGTTACAAATGCAAGGAATGCAAAAGTTGCTCCTATTTAGTTTGTGTGTGTGTGTGTGTGTGTGTGTGTGTGTGTGTGTGTGTGTGTGTGCTTCAGTGGTGGGATTCAATTTTTTTTACTACCGGTTCTGTGGGCATGGCTTGGTGGGCATGGCAGGGGAAGGATATTGTAAAATCTCCAGTCAGAGGTGGTATTTGCCGGTTCTCTGAACTACTCAGAATTTCCGCTATCGATTCTCCAGAACTGGTCAGAACCTGCTGAATACCACCTCTGGTGTGCATGCACCATATGTTTGTGAATACTAAATCTTTTTAGCTTAGTCAGGAAGTTTCAAAATTCTGGCTGCAGCCAAAAATCTTAATTTTTCTCTTCTTTCCTTCTCTTCTCTAACACTCAACTATTTCTTGAATGCCTCCATTTTCCTAGTTATTGTCTTCATCTTTCACTCATTGAATGCAATGTTGTACTAATTTCCCACAGACTATTAGTTGCTCTTCTTTTAGTGCCTTTTATGCCTCAAATATTCTTTGAGTTGAATTAAAGATATAATCAATTGATCTTCTAAACTGTATCATCACCACTGCATTTGATTTGATTAAAATCACTGTTGATTAGCCTCAAATATCATTCAATAAATTCTATTGATAGGTTATTACAGTTTCATTACTGGACTTAGGGGATATAAATACCTATTTAATTACCTACGGTATAGTGTTGAGCTCCCCAAAGAATTGGCACCATGTGAGTTGCTATCAGATTCCGATGTAATGTGAGGGGGAAAAAAACCCAAAACACAGTTCTGAATTGTAATTTTTTATCTCCCTCACAAACACTGGCATGAACTTACATCCATCAATTGGAAATTCAAAGTCAGGACTAACCATCCAGTAACTGTCCCACTATTTTAAATTGTTCCCTAGCACCCGCCTATCCACCCACGCATGCACCCCACCCTCCATTCTTCTCAGGGAGGCCACCAGAGTTCCATCACCAGTAAAACTCAGTGTGCATGAGCGCAAGCATCCGCTTTTGTTTCAGCCACGTGGTCACCCAACAGCTGTTAGGTGTTGATGTCATCAGCAGTATCAGGTCTGGTGTGGGCTCAGCGGTCCGGTGGGTTTAGGTCACAGTGGTTCTGTCATTCTTGGGTCCCCATGGAAAAGGCAATCCCAGCTTCTTTGTTCCCCACCAGAATGGCAGTCCTGGATCGCCAGGCACACCAGGGCTGACAGTTGTCTATAATAGATATAGTGGGATGAGTTAAAAACTAAATTTAATTTAATTTACAGGACACTGATATCCAGTACAGTGAATATTTCTTAGCTTTACATTTACTAAGTCCCCTATTTGCAACTTCAGATTGACTGTGTACCTAGGCAGTTGCCTGGCTACTGGGCAAATAGCTAAGATCTTTTACTGAGTCAGTCATCTGTTGATTACTATAAGGTATATTATTTGTTGTTATTTGGATGTGCTTAACTCTTGTTGCATACCCATTGGAGCTCTTTTGGCCACATAGAGACACTAATAATAAATACCATTGAACATTCAATGGTACTAGAAAACTAGAAAACTTTCTCTCCATTCTAGACATGTAAGAATTTTCAAAAACAGATTATGGTCATCAGAATGAATCATATGCATCACTCTCAGTTCAATATCTTGCACCAGGAGCAAAATATGGTAACATTTTAGAGCTAAGCCAATGATGCAGAAAATTAGCAAAGTCTTCTTCAGAATCTTTTTGTGTGCTTCTGAAATAAAAATGGCTCCCCAAAAATTGTTTTTAAAAGGAAATGTGGGATAAAGAACATTCAGGCGCATAAATAAGAGAGCTTGGGTAGTCCCAGAAGTAGCCATAAGAGGGTAAAAAATATCAAGATGGAAGACAAAAAAAAGGTGTGTTGCAAATATGACCCACGTAAAAAAGACTGGATTTTGATTACATAGTTATGGCCATCATTTTGATATTTTTTTTAGCTCTCTCTGAAAACTTCCCTGGGCAGTCCCTTCATCTATTTTTAAAAATAATAATAAATAAGGAACATTTCTACCAATCCATCAATGGAGAGAGTACGGGGAGCCAGTGAACAACTGACAAAGAAGAAATAGTGCAATTCTGGGTGCAGCTATGTGACAACCCAAATAAATACAAGAATGAAGTTTGGATAAAGGAAGTGGATAAAAAAATTAACCTGAAATCAAAGAACTTGAAATAATAGCAGAAATGTTTTTTATTTATTTTATTTATTTATTTGATTTGTCAATTGTTTACAAGATAATAAGTACAAGTGTATACATGGTTGTGAATATATGAAATAGGTACATATAAGAAAAATAAAAGAATAAGAGAAACAATAGGACAGGGACGGTAGGCACGTTGGTGCGCTTATG
Source organism: Notechis scutatus (assembly GCF_049901735.1). NCBI lineage: Eukaryota > Metazoa > Chordata > Lepidosauria > Squamata > Elapidae > Notechis > Notechis scutatus. The sequence goes on along the minus strand of NC_142012.1, from coordinate 147,692,418 downwards.
CACGCCCCTACAGACCTCTTAGGAAAGGGGTGAGGTCAATAGTAGACAGTCTCAGGTTAAAGTTTTTGGGGTTTGGGGAAGAGACTACAGAGTCGGGTAGAGTATTCCAGACATTGACCACTCTATTGCTGAAGTCGTATTTCCTGCAATCAAGTTTGGTGCGGTTTACTTTGAGTTTGTATCTGTTGTGTGCTCTTGTGTTGTTACGGTTAAAGCTGAAGTATTCATTGACAGGTAGGACATTGCAATGTATGATTTTATATACCATGCTTAAGTCGGATCGAAGACGGCGTAATTCGAGGTTTTCTAGTTTTAGAATTTCGAGTCTGGTGGCATAAGGTATTTTACAACGGGTAGAAGAGTGGAGAACTCTTCTTGTGAAATACTTCTGGACTTTCTCAATTGTATTAATATCACATACGTGATAAGGATTCCAGACTGATGAACTGTATTCGAGTATTGGTCTAGCAAATGTTTTGTATGCTCTGGTTAGTAGTGAGACATTACCAGAGAAAAAGCAACGTAGGATTAGGTTAACAACTCTTAATGCCTTTTTGGCTATGTAGTTGCAGTGGGCTCTAGCACTTAGATCATTAGAGGTGAGTATTCCCAGGTCCTTTACAGAGCTTGGGTCATCAACAAGATCTTGACTATTCAGCTTGTATTTTATTTTCTGATTTTTTTTTCCAATATGTAAGACAGAGCATTTATTTGTTGAGATTTGAAGTTGCCATATGTTAGACCATTCAGATACATAGTCTAGATCTTTTTGTAGGGTAGTAGTATTGTCTGTGGTATTGTTAGTGAAAGAGGCAAGGGAAATTAAGGATTGGTCAGCCCCAAGTGAAGATGAACTGCATGTTTTTTTGGTTGAAACATCTAATTAGTCTACACCCATTCATTGTCAAGGAATTCAACTTGCAAGGAGGTAAAATTGAAGAAAGGCCAATATCTGCCAAAGAAAATCTACCTGTTAATGGAAGACCCAGCAAAAGGGTCATGCAACTAAGATCAATTACCTGGTTAGCAACAACTTTCAAATATGGTAGCTGATGCAGACCAACAGCATCTAATTGAAAACAAGCTCTTTCCATTTGAAGAGAACAGCAGAAGAACAAACAAATAAACAGCAGAAGAACAAATGACCAGTTCCTTATGGCAAGATGATTCTAGAAACCTGCAAGAGAAGGAAGAGCCACAGAATGTAACATGGATTGGTTACAAGAAGGCATTTGACTCCCTGCCACATGATTGGATAATCAAGTGCCTAGAAATAACAGGAGACAGAAGAAACATCAAAAGTTTTTATCAAGACTGGTAGCACAATGGAAGATACAATTTCTGATTAATTGTGATAAACCTGGGAGAAGTTAATATCAAGAGAGGAATCTTTCATGACTCTCACTATAATCACTACTGTTTGTGATTGTAGTGGTTCCTCTGAAAATAATACTGGGAAAACTCAGACTATCAAACATCAAAAACATCTACCAAGCTATTCCACCTTCTCTACCTGGACAATCAGAAGCTGTATGGAAAAATACCATCTGAAATAGAATTGCTTCTCAATACTACTCCTATAGACAACCAAGACATTGCAATAAAATTTGCATTGGACAATGTACCACCCTTACCACCAAAAGGGGGAAAATAGTGAAAACTAAAGGAATTAAGTTGCCTATGGAAATAACATCAGACATCTGGATGAATATGAGAACTACAAATATCTAGGCATCCTTCAAGCTGACAATATCAAGCACACTGAAGTCAAGGAAAAAAAGTTAGAAGTGAATACATCAAAAAGAGTGAAGAAGATCTTAAAGTCCAAACTTGGGAGGAAATGCCATCAAGGCAATTAACACCTGGTCAATTCCAGTTATTAGATATACAGCTGAAATAGTGGGATTAGACTCAAGCAGAACTAAAGACCCTGATATAGGAAGACTAGAAAAATAATAACAATGAATCAAATCCACCAGGCATCTGAAAAACAAATAAGGGTATTGGAAGAATATCTGAAAGATAGTGAAGAAGATACATTGAAACTAATATACCAGGAAGGCCTACTGCGTACAAGAGAAACCAAATTGGCCTACAAGAAAGACCAAAGGAAGGATAGAAAACAAGGCAAGGCAAAATATTACATAGCTAGTACTTTATTTTTAAAAAGCAGGCAAAACAAAAAATAACAAAACTTGGCAAGGAATTGGAAAATTGAATTAAGAGATAGAGAGGCTAATTCTGACTTCACAAAACCAAGGCTTAAAAATATTCACATAGAAAGCCAGAATTGAGAAGGTAGCAACAGATAAAAAATAGTTTCTCTGCAAACTAACTGAAGAAATAGTTAGTTAGATGCTGCAAGTAGCGTGTGCAATCTACAAACAATATCATTACAAAGTAGCAATAATGTTATATTGAAATATCTGCAAGAAATATTATTGTCCTGCAAGTAAGAATTGGTGAGACCTCAAAATATACCAAGTAATAGAAAATGAAGTAATATAGATTTCAAACAGACAAACCCATCTCTGCATACTTAACTATTGTCAAAAAGAAAGACAAAAAAAGTCTAGACAATGGGTGTGACCATACCTTATGAATAGAAGAGAAAGAACTGGAGAAAAATTATAAAATACAAAAACTTGCAAACAGCAGTAGAATAACAGTACCAAACAAAAGCAAAGATAGCACCAAAAGTAATTAATGGCAATTGCGATTAATAGTAATCTCAAAACATCTGGATCACCATGTCAACACCATCAGCATTGACAAAATCAGCATCAGTCAATTGGAACAGCTAACATTCTGCGACAATATCTTTAACACCATCAAACAATATCTGCGTATCCCAAGCAGGGATTGGATTCCACTGGTTCAGCATGGTTCAGCTGAAACGATTGCTTCGAAGATCATCTGGGAGTGAACCGGTTTGCTCCGATGATCAGCAGCTAGGCCTGTCCACCCGCCCGCCAGCCTGGGGTCCACACTGACCTTTATTTCCTGTTTTTCAACCTCAGTTGCATCATGCGGCACAGCAGATTGCAGTTCATCAGCTGTTGAAGGAACAGGGAGAGTGCAGGAGTTCAGGAGAAGGTCAGTAGGAAAGCCTCTGTGCACACAGAAAGCTCATGTTTGCCATGCATGTGTGCAAGGCGCACCTGTGTGCACAAAGCACACCCACCAAGCCACACCCACTGAACCGGTGGTAAAACAATTTGAATCCCACCACTGATAAAAGGTCTTTGACTAAGACTCAATAGGTGGATAAAAATGCCAAATCTAGTCTAAATATCAAGTAAACTGGGTACCCAGCCATATTACCTACTATAAGTACTATTCAATGCATCTGGCCAGAAAAAGAATCTTCAGAGATTCTATTTTCTCCAGGGAAGATGCCAATAATAGCAGGAATATCAACACAAGGCCTGAAGGCTGCAGCCAGCATGTGATGTGGTCAGATCCATGGGGCCATCCTGAAAAATGCAAGGGACTGGCCCATGTGACTTCATCCCAGTCTACCCAATGCAAAGAGGAAACATGGGGCCAGTGTAGCTTCAACCCAATCTACCCAGTGCAAAGAAGAAACATGCCAACAGTTTGGGGAGTAGCGTCAAGTAGCCATGCTGACACAGTTGGCCACGTCCAGTGAGTGGCATCAAGCTGGCCATTCCCAACCAGTTGGCCCCACTAATCCAGTTGGCCCCGCCTATCCAGCCCCCTGAGGTCAACCACAGTCCTGATGTAGCCCTCAATGAAATTGAGTTTGACACCCCTGCCCTAAAGCAAGTTTAATGTCCTAAATATTACCCAGTCATTTTTTTTTCTACCAATGTGCTCAGAAAGTACACTAGAAGTAATATGAATTTGATTTCCTTCAGAGCCATCCTGACTGGCCATCATAGTATTTCTCTAAGAGGGAAAAAAAAATCTCCATGGAGCCGAATTTCATTGCTTGGATTCAGTATTTATTTCTTACAGCAGATCCCACAAGGGGTAGATAGTATAAATAATGAATAAAACAAAAATAAGAAAGATTGAGAGCCCTTAAGAGGCTTCTTTCCAAATGTAAAAGCTGTTTACTCTTCAGAAATTTAACATAATGGTGTTCCTTGACAATATGGTTGTACAATGCCATTATAGTTTAGACCTTCAGTGATTCACAAAACAAACTGCCTGAAAACAGCATCCCAGCTGGGATTTTAATATTATCAGTCCAGGCATTTTTTAAACAAAGGCTGTCACTGCAGTGGCACAACTCACTTAACACTGCCAATGATTTGTGTCATTATCCTTTGTTCCTTATTGTCACTAGCCAGCATCCTTTGTAAGCTTTATTTTAACTTGTTTCCTTTATATATCAATATTATCTTTTAAGTAAAAGATAAAGATGCCTCCAAGCAAAGCTTAACTCCTAGTGACTTTATATAATTTTCTTTGCAACAACATGGAAGTATCTGGTCTTTTGAAGCTTTTTCAAAATGAGCTGAAGTGATAGACAAATTTGCCATAGATTCTTCATTCAAACTTTTTAAAAAGATTCATTCTTCCTTCGTTATAAATTTGAATACCTATCAAAGTGAAACTCTCACCAATTCAAATTAATGCTATTACCAACCATCATGTTATACCTGTGTCATACAGTCTCCTAAAGATCAAATATCTTAAAGGAAGAAAAAGGTGGTAATGAGAATTAGAAAATGAGAAAACTTTTTGCCATCTTTGGTGGACTTGTGTTAAAGCAAAGAAATACTGGAGTACAATTCATATTTTAATACAGGAGAATCTTAAGTGAATATAAAGATTTTTACTGAAAAACTTGAAAAAAAATCTGGAACTTTGCTGTTATGGAAAGCAGCAATTTATGCACACAAAAAATGGGGAAATTCTTTAATTTCCACAATGGATGAATGGCTGGAAAAATAATGGAACCAAATTAACTGCTTTAATCAAAGAAAATAACACAGCCAACTAGGTTTCAACTTGGAAACCATTTCTAGATTTTGTGCTTAAGATGGGGAAAAATGAAATTTTGACTTGGGCTTTGGTTTTATAGAAATAGCTAATACATATTAAGTATATAAAAGTTAAAAAGTTGAGGTTGTGATGTTATTATTGACTTTCTCAGGCAACACCATAATTGCTCCTTGAAAATGAGAGTAAAAGTCTCTTCCGGTCTACAGCAGGAAGGCATATTACTTATTTTCCACAACTATTTGTTTAAATTATTCCATGCACATAATGATTAAAGGGTAAAATACTTTGAACACCCTTACTTGCAATGTAAGTGGTTTTACTTTGTTTTTGTAGACCACTGGGAGCCACTTGGCTTATTAGAAGAAATAGTTGTAATAAATAAATAATCACACAATAGAAGGATCACCCAGCAGGGACCAGTTTGCAGATGAGAGCTTTTAAGAAAAAAGTACTTAAATGTATTTAAAAATAACATGTCCCAGAGTGAATACAGTTTTTAAAAGGGTTACCAAACATATTCCAGACAAAATAATAGGATTTTACTGAAGAACAAGACAATTAAAGCATGTTAATGGCAAATAGCAAAGAAATTTAAATAAGCTCTTTTTTCTGGGATATGCAAAAACTTTCAAGGAAAGTGAGAATTCTGGAACAGAAATAGAAATAGGGGTGGAGGGGTCAGCATGAATATGTGGTTTATTTTTCTGTCTTTTTCTTTCTCTTCCTAGTTGGCTAAAAGCCAGGGTTTTTATACTGTGTCTAGCCATCACTCGGGGGAAAAAGAATCACAAAAGGCTTCCCATATTGATTCACTTAAAAATGTATTATTGTCTTCTTAAATCAAGGTGATCAGTACTGATGAGACTTGTAATCCAAGCAACCTTTCAACAAATGCCTACATGTTTGCATCATCTTCCTACAATGAAGTTTATTTCTGTAGCCACCATAGGCACCAACTGCCTAAAAGATCATGTTAACACGAGGTCTGAATGTGAGGGAAGCAGGATTTTTCACAATTCCATGTTATCTCTTTTAGCTGATCAGGTCATATCAGATCTCTACAAGTAAAAAGAACAAACATGTTCCATAATATGAACATCAATTTGCTACATTTTGTTGAGTAGATTAATGCATAGAAGAGATCTCAGCTCTGACTAGGATGATTTATGATAACTGGAATTAATGAAAAAGGCTAACATGCTCATTTTTGCTTTCTTATCAACTTTATTTTTTTTCAAAATACCACATGAAAAAGGCTTCTGATTGATTTCCAATATTTGTAGGTAGTATAAGTTTTAATGTAACATATAACCTTTAATGTAACATATAACCTTTAATGTAACATATAACAACTTTATATCAGAGGACTTTCATTTTCAATATAAATGAGGTAGAAAGTTGAATATTTTCTGCCTTAACTGAATATTTATTTGGTTCCTTTTGACAAATCACTTTATTTTATCCATATAAGTATGTACAATTCTAATTATTTTAATTCTACATAATTTTGGAGTCAGCTCTAAATGATTAATAGAGCAGAAAATACAAAGAACCATTCTGGTCTCAGGCAATCTATGTTCAAGTTGTCCATTTTTATATATTTTGCCCTAAACTCTTCAAACTGCTAGTGCAATGGGTTTCTTTTAAAAAAAAAAAAAACAAGTTTTATTTTCAAGACAAACAATACATAAATACACATAAACACAAAACATAAAAGCATAAAAAATCTCTTTTCTGAAAGTTGCTTAGTCCCGGGTTAAAACTCTTGGTACAGACACAAGTTCAGTTTCATATTCATTTTACATACCATTTCATATCTTATTAACATTTTCAATTTTCTATATAACTTCTTCTCTCCTTTAAATTTTCTCAATTTTATTTTATTATTTTTTCCTCCTCTCAATTCATATCCTAATATTTATTATTCTTTGTCTGTTCTATTCCAGCCAATCATTTATTTTTCTTCTTTAAAAAAAAGAAGAAATACTTCTCCTGTACACTATATGGAGATGATGCCTTTATCTTTTCCCCTTATATTTATAGTACCTAATATAAAATACATAACATACATTGGGATTCTATCTGGTACATTCTAAAATTATACTATATTATCAAAAATAATACAAATCTATTCATTAATATTAATATTCATTCATATCTTAGATGTTTAACTCATTACTTTTCAATTAAATCACATACTTTTATGAGAGCCCTATTTCCATAATTATCCCCCCCCACATCACATATTATAGCTCAATATTTCATTGAAATGTTCCTCCTTCTTCTACTTCAAATCTCATTTCACAAATTTTTTTGCTAGTATACCATGTTCTAATCATTAATTTTAACAATCATTTATATCTTAAATATTTTATCCATTTCAATTGAATATTATGCCTTTGTGGGAACACTTATGCTTTCCACGATTATTACCCCCTACATCACAATCTTAAATCATATTTCATTACAGTGCTCTCTTTTTCTTAACAAAAATTTCACTTATTTATGTTAGATATTTTATCACATTTTAAGCTACATATTATTTCTAATTTTCTATAATTACTTCTAAATACAGATATAAAAATGCAATCTTATGTACCTTTCTAGAATCCCATTAACAATAAGATCTATCCATTATCTCTGAAAAACTTTTGCTTCTTAATATCCTGCTCCCCACCATTAGAGCTTCTCATCCCTTCCTTTCTCCCTTGCTTCTTCTTCTCCTTGTCCTCTTTAACCCCTTGTCTCTCCATCTCCCTTTTATTCTGCTTTCCCCCTTTCTGTTGTTTCTTAACATAATGTCCCTTTTTCACCTTATTCTTCTCTTTTTGGGCTGTTTTTTCAGATCTTAAAGACCTCTTTTCCTTTTTCTCTTGCTTTTTCCCATCTCCAATCAAAGTCCTTTTTTCATCAAAGATGGCTTCTTCTTCTTTGTCCCCATCATCCTCATTCTGCTTCGCATAAATATAAACCGCCATTTCTAAGTATTGAAAAATAGTGCCAAGTCCATCTTCCCCTCCTTGTTTTTCTCTTTCATATTTTTTATATATAAGTTCCAATCCATCCACAGGTGATGCCATTGTGTAGAGAAAAAGTTTTTCCAAACAACCACCCAGATGATTTAATCAGAAATAATTTCCAAAGGTTCCAAAATCACCAAACAATCCAAACAGACTGTTTCTTTTAAATACCTTCTTCTTCTTCACTTTTTCTTTCTGAGGTTAAAGTAATCACAAATGGGTTTCAAGTCAAAACAAATGGAGATTTTGAGATAAAAATGGCACAGAAATACAGTCTTTCTTCTGTATAAACATTTATTAAACAGCGTTATAAAAGGCCCCATGTCATATAAAGCAGATTTCTCCAAATTAGAGTTTGGATAACTTGGCACTCTGCTTGTTATAAATTTCTTCTGGTTTTCCCAGTGATTGGTCAATAGAATGAGTTCTAATTCTTCTCCATGTTTTATCTTCTAAAATATCCACAATGGGAAGCAAAATGAAAAGGTGTTGATATTAACTCAACTACTATACTTAAATATTAGTTAAATGGAATATAAATTGGCAATAATAATTGACAGTATCAAGGTACCTCATTCTAAATTTGATACATAATTGAGCCAGAAGCCTTTCTTTTTAATCAAACACAGAAGATTGCTGATTATAGTTGTTCAAGAAAAAGGAAATCTCAATTTGCTACTACACTATTCTTTATTATGTTGCCATACATTTTGGAGAAAAATACAAGTCATTTCATATTTATAGACAAATTATTTGAATAAAAACTAAGTTCTTACAATCAGTTGATATACTCAAGAGATGAGATTAAGATTGATAGATAGACAGTGTTCCAGTTTGTCAGGCTTCGGAGGCAGCAGGAATTCGGGTTTGTGCGCAATCCCTGCTGCGCTCGCTGCTGGAGTGCCTTCAATCCAATTGGATTGGGAGGCTATAGTTATCCTGTAGGGATAACTGAAGAGAGGGGAGATCCGGGCAGGGGTCTGGGGATATCGCACCCCCCTTCCCCAGCCGGCTTAACTCCCTTTTCCAAAGGTGGTAGAGCTGCGGTCAGCAATGGCCATCACAAAGAACCTCTCAGCCAGACAAGTTTTGTGCAGGAGGAAGTGAAGAAAGAGAAGGCTTTTGGCTGAACCGGGACGACAATCAACATCTGAATACCCTGGAACTTTGGCTCTTTAAGTGATATATTGTTTCCCAGAAGATCGTTAAGCTGCGGTGGAAAGTAAAAGGGAAAGCTTTTTTTTTTTTCTCCTCACTCTCCTTCCCTACGGAGACAGCAGATGGAAATCGGAAATACCCGCTTTGGCAGCAGAAGGTACTAACTTTGAAAATTAAAGCCAAGGGGACATTAGATTTCTAAACACTGGCATTTAAAAATTAAAATCTTTTTGCTTTAAGTGGGAAGGAAGAGAGGTAAATGATTTATACCAACGTTTGTTGAAGGAGATTGCTTGGAGTTTTATAAGATCAGAGATTAAATTGCAATAAAACTTCCAAAAAATACCTTGGAATTGTGTAATTGAATTCTACCCCAGGAAGAGAAAGTAGAAGAAAGTGCTAAATGAAACAGACTGTGCTGGTTGTGCTGACTTTGATTGCTTGATGACTTTGGGACTTTTGTGAACTATCTTTTGAAAGACTAAGAAAACATTTGGATTGTTTAAAAAATTTTTCACAATGGTATCTGTTGAAGAACTGAAAATGCAATTTGAAAAATTAAGAGAAGAGGAAGAAGAAGGCAAGGGCTCCTTTGGATCTATCCTTCGCTTCTTAGAAATGGCGATTTCTACTTATCAGGAAATGCAACAAGAAAAAGGCTGGGATGATGAAGAAGAAGCCATCTTTAATGGACATATGATTTTAAATGAGAAAGAAAAGGGTAAAAAGGAAAAGAAAATGGAGAATTTAAGTTCTAAAAAAACAACCAAGAAAGGGAAAAATAAGGTGAAAATCGATATAATGTCAGAAAGCAACAGAAAAGAGGAATACAACAGAGAGGGGAGACTAAAAGGCTGGAGATTGAGAGAGGGGGTGTAAAAAGGCTAGATTTGACAAGGAAGGAAGGGAAAAAGTGAAGGGAAGTTATAAAGGCTTAAAACAAGATGCTAATAAACAGGTTTTTTTTCAGAGATAAAGGATAAAACATAATCTAAAAAGAGATTCTGCAAAAGTACACAAGATTGTATTGTAGTATTTGTATTTGAAATATGTGTTAATAGAATATTGTAGGGAATGTGTAAAATGTCTAAGATTTAATTAATAGAGTTTAATTAATTAACTTGTTATGGAACATTATTCTTAATATACTATAAGATCATTATATTTTATATTTTAAAATGTTATGTAGAATGTACTAAGCAGAATCAGAATAGAAACTATGTATTATTTTAAGTGTTAAATTATTTTAAGTGTTAAAAGATAGAAAGGTGTCATACTTCAACCAGTGATTACAGGAAAAAGTTTGTGTTAAAGAGAAAAGATAAATAGATAATTGAAAAAGAACGGACAAAAGATACAAGTATAATGATTTAAATTGAGATTAAATAAATAAAATAGAATTAAGAGAGTGAAAAGAGGGGAGAAGACATATGGAAAATATAGAATGTTAAATAAGATATGAAATAGTATATAAGGTGAGCATGAATTTGACTTATGTCTGTACAAAAAGTTATAACTCGGGGTTAAGCCGCTTTCTAAAAAGAAGTTTTATGTTTTTATGTTATGTATTTTGTTTGCTTATGTTTGTTTATCGAGGATTAATGATGTTGGATAAGAACACATGAAATAGTAATAATATGAAATATAGTAATATGAAATACATGAAAGTATAAGTTTAATGAATAAAATTGAACAGAAATAAAGGAAGAAACAAGAAGTTGGAAAGAGTAATAAGATATGAAGTTGAATATATAAGATGCATATTAAATTGTGTGTGGAAACGTGATAATTTAGAATTATGTTGTACTTAAATGAGATGTTTTATTTGTTTTGTTAAGCAGTTTTTAGAAAAGATGTTCTATGTTCTTATGTTTTATGTTTTGTTTGTCTGTGTATTGTCTTTGAAAATTAATAAAATTTGTTAAAAAAAAAAAAGATTGATAGATAGACAGATTCTACTATGAAAATACAAGCATATACTGTAGTTTATCCTTTAATTTGATGAATGAGATGGAATTTATCCAATATTCAAATGGTAAATATCTGGACTATAATCAATATCTATATGCAAAATAGAAAGGGTGGGATGATTTTGTCAAGGAACAAAATATGCTGAGCTAGTGTTGATAGTATCATTACACATTATTGATAGAAAATTGCACTGATCCTTAGAATAAACTAATATCACATACTGATCAGATCTGAGTAGATTGTCAAGGAAAAGACTAAGTTAAAACACCTATTTCTTTTCCCCATAATACTGTATTAAATTTTCGACACACAGAAAGGTACATTTAAAAAAAATGTTACAATGGACAAACAAACAAAATATTATTGTCACTACAGTGTTAATGTGACACTGTCACTACGGTGTTAATGTGACACTACAATGATTGTGATACATGCTATTGTAAACACTCTGGTTATGATTGTCTAAAATAATTGCACCCATATATTATACAAATATACAAATAAAACAAATAAAACTTTTTTAAAGATACATTTTAATATAACTTTATTACAGGAACATCAAAATATGTGAAATTTTCATTTTCATCCAAGAGGAATTTTTAACTACTTTATCTGCTGTTGGTCTGAAACTCCATCTGAGGCTGCTGTCTCAAATTTTCTTGGTAGTTCATATCCAGATTTTCTCCTGGCTTTAGACAAAATTTCACTAGTGCTTCACTATGTGGTAATTGGTTGACTTGTCACATAGGGGCGCAACTTGTAATTCAAGGCTAATCATCGGGAATCCTATTCTTTTAAGCAAGAGCTGTTGCTGTTATCGATCTTTTTTTTAGCCTTGCTTTTCAACATGGATGGCGTCTGCCGTTTGAGCCGTTTTGTGCTTGTACAGAACACACTTGCATTTTGACATCCCATGTGGAACTTGATCCAAAAGCTCAATGAAGTCCATAAACCTTTTCACATTGATTTCAAGAGGATGTGGATCATAAGTAGTCTCAGAAGGCTTCTCAAAAATCCTGCAATGGCATAGCTAGTCTATTGTGACAGTGGAAAGTCTTTATTCTTCAGCAGGTCAAGTATTCCATTTTATATAATACAGTATCAACAGGGAGAAAGATGCATGTGGTGATACTCTTGTCTTTTAGACACAAAGGCAGCTTAAAAGCAATCTATTTTCTTAAGCCCCCAATTCTTTCTCCCCTTTCCTCCCCTCAGTATTTACTTCTGCTGCTTCAGACAATACAAGAATGAACAATATCACAACAGACATATTTCAGCTTCCATGTTACCCTAAGTCATAAGCACTGGCACTTAACTTGAGCATTTTCTACCTCCTTGGAAGTTACATATAGATATAAGTTTTGAGCCAAAAATTAAGTGATGATCTTTAATAGGAAAATATCTGCTCCTAGCAGACATTGTTTGATTATTCCAAACCCCATTTTATATTAATAATGCTAATCCTATTTTTACTATTGTGAGAACAGGTGCTCCAGCTAAGCTGCCTTTTCTTTTCCACTAAAATCTGTCAAAGCAAAATGTGATGGTCTCTTTCATTCACTCTAAGTGACAGAATGGCAGGTGGCATCAGCAAGGTGCCTAATGAAGGAAAATTTGGTTTGCCTTTAATAGAAATGATAGTCATCACAGAAAGAAAATGCAGCAGCAGGAAAAAAAACTTGGAAGGGGGGACTTTGACAGGACACCTTTGCAATGATCATCATTATCATCTTCATCATCCATCTTATTTCTTACTGCCATGAAAAGCATTAGTGATAGACTATAAGAATTTTTTCCCCTTCAGATATCTTAACTAAAAGGGAGTGTATGATGGGCAGCTGTCTAAAGGCAATGCTAAAAGAAAATTACCAGAAAGCAACTGAGCTGGTCATCAGGACTTAATGTCACTATTTACCAGTGCTAAATAGGTACATTCCAGTGGTGGGATTCATTTATTTTACTACCGGTTCTGTGGGCATGGCTTAGTGGGCGTGACAGGGGAAGGATACTGTAAAATCTCCAGTCAGAGGTGGTATTTGCCGGTTCTCCGAACTACTCAAAATTTCCGCTACCGGTTCTCCAGAACTGGTCAGAACCTGCTGAATACCACCTCTGGTACATTCTATGAACTGCCAATTGCTAAATGCCCCCCATACCAAAGAGCCTGGTGGGCCTTTAGTTGTTTGATTACTCATAATGCACAGTTTCCAATTGATTATGAAGAGCTACTAAAAGTGACTTAAGTCCTCATTAAAATGAAGAGTTAAGACGAAGGAGTAGATAGTTCTTCACTAGCCCTTGGCATTTCTAGCTGGATTGTGAGACTTTACAATGTTCCTACCCAGTGTTCCTGTATAGATGTCAACATGTCAGGTGCTTTAGATAAGCCTTCCTTTTTTTTCTTCGACCCTATAAGGTCAATGAACATGCAACTGTTTATTGGTGTAGAATCATTCTTTAATGCTGAAACCTGATTTGACTCTGATAGTCAAATTTGCTGGAGACAATAATGTTGATCTAATGAATTATCATTAGAACCTAAGACTAACCCTTATAGTTCAGGGGTCCCTAACCCCCAGTCTGTGGACTGGCACTGAGCCGCAGCATGCCAGAAACTGGGCTACACAAACAAGCAATGTCTCATCCACAGGATGTAGGCAGTATGTGAAACCATGCCCCCTTCAGTCCATTGAAAAATCTCCCTCTATATAACCAGTCCCTGGTGCCCAAAAAGTTGGGGATCGCTATTCTAGATCATGCACAGCATTTTATTTCTCATAATAGCCAATGCTCACAAATAGGAGAAAGACGTGCCTTTCTCTAAACATTTTGCCATATACTATTTGGAATCTCTCTCTCTCTCTCTTTCTCTCTTACACACACACACACACACACACACACACACACACACACAGGTGCCCTCTATGGATTAATACAAATGCCTCTTAAAGCTTCCCAAATTAGTGACAATACCATGTGTTGCGATAATGAAATCCACATTATTTCTTCTCCATATCCAAAATTGTTTCCTTTTATCTGTTTTAAATCTCCTTCCAGAATTTCATTAAATGACCTTTAACCTAATGCTTTGAGAAGGGGAGAATATGTTTTTCATATCTGCTGTATCCATTACCTATCATTGCTTTTATTGCTCAGGCATGTTTGCCTTCAGCTGCCTTTTCTCTAAGCTAGATAAAGCCCTCAAATCTAAACTTTTCTTCTAGAGAAGGTATATGGAAGCCCCGTGATCATTTTGCTTGCTCTTTTCTGTACATTCCATCAATCCAATTTTCAACTGGTGTTAACCATAACTGCACACAGTACTTCAAAGATGGACCGAACATAGATTTTTACAATGGTGATATTTTTATTTGTATCACTTTTCTAATGATCTCTAGAAGTTACAGAGAAAAAGTACAGAGAAGAGCAACCAGGATAATTAGGGGACTGGAGGCTAAAACATACAATGAACGGTTGCAGGAACTGGACTTGGCTAGTCTAGTAAAGAGAAGGACCAGGGGAGACATGATAGCAGTCTTCCAATATTTGAGGGGCTGCCACAGGGAGGAAGGGGTCAAGCTATTTTCTAAAGCTTCTATAGGCCAGACAAGGAATAATGGATGGAAACTGAACAAGGAGAGATTTTACCTGGAAATAAGGAGAAACTTTCTGACAGTGAGAACAATCAACCAATGGAACAGCTTGCCCTCGGAAGTTGTGGGAGCACCATCAGTTGAGACTTTCAAGAAGAGATTGGACTGCTATTTGTCAGAAATGTTGTAGGGTCTCCCGCTTGGGCGGGGGTTGGACGAGATGACCTACAAGGTCCCTTCCAACTCTGATTATCTGTATCTGGGAATATGGATGCAAGAAGCAGTATTCTTTGTTCTCCATAATTCTATTTTGGCGGTATCTCAAAATAGTATGTTCTGTTATTTTGTCCTTTCAAAGTGAAAATTCTTTGAGTGGAGATATGGCCCAATTCTTGGTACAGTGCCTCCCTAGAAATGGGCTTCTGAGAAGTAGCAGATTCGGGCGGGGGGATTACTTGGCAGAGCTAACTGAGAAAACTAAAGGCTGCTGTTTCTTCAACAAAAATACATAAGGACATCAGATGTCCAGCACTACTGACTTCCATCACTTTCAATGTTCAGATTGTCTAAATCCCTTGAGAAGCAATTATAGACCCATTGGTGCTTCTGATAGTCATGCAGCCTGTGACTGGAAAGGTTTTAATTTTAATTAGCATGTCCTGTGGAGAATGCAGGAAAAATGAAAAAAAAAACATGATTGGAGACAATTACCACCTCACCTCCAATTCCAGAGTGAACTGTTGAAGAAGTCTATCTATGTATGAAACGAATTTGAATATTAGTAGCTCGGGTTGGTATTTGGGCTGTTGGTTTGAACTCCCAGCTTGGCAATTTGGTTGCAAATGTTTCATCACCTTTGAAACCTGCTGATTTTGACTGTTGGTGCTTTTCACAACAAATCTGAAAAGAACTATGTTGTCGAAACAGGAAGAAAGCTATCAACCAAACTGCACAAACACTTCCTGGCCATCAAAACATATGACCCACTATCCTTCAAGATCCATGAAGATTCAGAAGGTCACTAATTTGATCGAACCAGGGTCACAGTTGTAACCCAGGCAAAATCAAGGAGAGAAGGGGAATTCCTTGAAGCCCTATTTTCCATCAATAAGTCAATAAACAGACATATAGACATTGATCCAGTCTACCAATCACTGGGAACAAAAGAACTGCAGCCCCATCAACCACAATCCTGAAGGTAGCATTTAAAATGAATGAACACCCACTACATAGCAATAAAGTTATAACCAATCAACTCACAAGAAATCAGACCACATCTCAGTAACAACAGCCAGCCAATCAAACAATCTGAAACCAAACCATGACTCAGAAGTATCCAAACAAACAACACTAATGCTAATTTGCATCACGTAAAAAGGCCAGTGTTCTGACAGACAAGCACAATTTGAAGTGTGTCTCCTCAAAAGATGACAAAAGGTTTGCAACCAAATTGCCAAGCTCAGAGCTCAAACCAACAGTCTATCAATGTATGCTTAGATTATTGTCCATTCATTCCTTGTTCTGTACTGGAATTTCTCCTGCAGAGAAGAATAAAAGAAAAAGGAAAGAAAGATGAAGAATGGATCAGAATAAAAAGAAAGGAGGGGTAGAAACAATCTGCCATTTTGAGGGAGTCCCAGGTGGAGCAGTTGGAAATACATCCTCTTCAGAGAAATAAGGACAAGAACTGGGAAATGAGATATTTCTTTATACTGGAGGTATCATAAAGCTTTTCCTAGCCCTAGTTATTCTGTAGGAAAAACTGAGAATCTGAAAATTTATTTTTATTTTATTTATTTATTTTTATTTTTTTTATTTTTTTTTATTTATTTGATTTGTCAATTGTTTACAAGATAATAAGTATAAGTGTATACATAGTTGTGAATACATGAGATGGGTACATATAAGAAAAATAAAAGAATAGAGAAACAATAGGACAGGGACGGTAGGCACGTTGGTGCGCTTATGCACGCCCCTACAGACCTCTTAGGAAAGGGGTGAGGTCAATGGTAGACAGTCTAAGGTTAAAGTTTTTGGGGTTTGGGGAAGAGACTACAGAGTCGGGTAGAGTATTCCAGGCGTTGACTACTCTATTGCTGAAGTCGTATTTCCTGCAATCAAGTTTGGTGCGGTTTACTTTGAGTTTGTATCTATTGTGTGCTCTTGTGTTGTTATGGTTGAAGCTGAAGTATTCATTGACAGGTAGGACATTGCAATGTATGATTTTATATACCATGCTTAAGTCAGACCGAAGACGGCGTAATTCAAGGTTTTCTAGTTCTAGAATTTCAAGTCTGGTGGCATAAGGTATTCTACAACGAGTAGAAGAGTGGAGAACTCTTCTTGTGAAATATTTCTGGACTTTCTCAATTGTGCTAATATCAGATACGTAATGAGGGTTCCAGACTGATGAACTGTATGGGAGATTTACTTGGCAGAGCTAACTGAGAAAACTAAAGGCTGCTGTTTCTTCAACAAAAATACATGAGGACATCAGATGTCCAGCACTACTGACTTCCATCACTTTCAATGTTCAGATTGTCTAAATCCCTTGAGAAGCAATTATAGACCCATTGGTGCTTCTGATAGTCATGCAGCCTGTGACTGGAAAGGTTGTGAGACACAATTTTAATTAGTATGTCCTGTGGAGAATGCAGGAAAAATGAAAAAAAAAAACATGATTGGAGACAATTACCACCTCACCTCCAATTCCAGAGTGAACTGTTGAAGAAGTCTATCTATGTATGAAACAAATTTGAATATTAGTAGCTCGGGTTGGTATTTGGGCTGTTGGTTTGAACTCCCAGCTTGGCAATTTGGTTGCAAATGTTTCATCACCTTTGAAACCTGCTGATTTTGACTGTTGATGCTTTTCACAACAAATCTGAAAAGAACTATGTTGTCGAAACAGGAAGAAAGCTATCAACCAGACTGCACAAACACTTCCTGGCCATCAAAACATATGACCCACTATCCTTCAAGATCCATGAAGATTCAGAAGGTCACTAATTTGATTGAACCAGGGTCACCGTTGTAACCCAGGCAAAATCAAGGAGAGAAGGGGAATTCCTTGAAGCCCTATTTTCCATCAATAAGTCAATAAACAGACATATAGACATTGATCCAGTCTACCAATCACTGGGAACAAAAGAACTGCAGCCCCATCAACCACAATCCTGAAGGTAGCATTTAAAATGAATGAACACCCACTACATAGCAATAAAGTTATAACCAATCAACTCACAAGAAATCAGACCACATCTCAGTAACAACAGCCAGCCAATCAAACAATCTGAAACCAAACCATGACTCAGAAGTATCCAAACAAACAACACTAATGCTAATTTGCATCACGTAAAAGGCCAGTGTTCTGACAGACAAGCACAATTTGAAGTGTGTCTCCTCAAAAGATGACAAAAGGTTTGCAACCAAATTGCCAAGCTCAGAGCTCAAACCAACAGTCTATCAATGTATGCTTAGATTATTGTCCATTCATTCCTTGTTCTGTACTGGAATTTCTCCTGCAGAGAAGAATAAAAGAAAAAGGAAAGAAAGATGAAGAATGGATCAGAATAAAAAGAAAGGAGGGGTAGAAACAATCTGCCATTTTGAGGGAGTCCCAGGTGGAGCAGTTGGAAATACATCCTCTTCAGAGAAATAAGGACAAGAACTGGGAAATGAGATATTTCTTTATACTGGAGGTATCATAAAGCTTTTCCTAGCCCTAGTTATTCTGTAGGGAGTTGTTGTTGGAACATATAGTATGATGACTCTTTTGATTTAAATGCCAAAGAAATAAATATATTTACAGCTAAATTTTGAAAAGATTAACTGATCTATTTTTCCCTGCATCACTATTTTTCCAACTTTTTCTCCTATTCTCTTGCTTTACTCCTTAGCTAAACTATACAGACTAGCTCCTAAGCCACTTAGTTCATTCCAGGTAGATGAATGGGAGCCAAATTCAGTGAGAAGAGAGAAAATATAATAACAGATAACAGATTTTTTTCTTTCCTGATGCCATTCCATATTTACATCCTTACAGCCAACTCATCTTTACTTTGCAGATCTTTCCAAATAGTTGGAAAGAAATTTCTTCTTTTTCTGAAATAAAAACTTGTAGAAATTTTTGACCAAATTTTGAAAGAATGTGGTGAACTGGCATCAAGAATCTACTTCAAAGATGCCTTTCTTATTCTACATCCCCACACACATGCACATATTAATCTTAAACCCTGCATAAATATTTGTAGAACAATTATAATTCAGACCTGCTGTGAGTTTTTATTTTCCACCAGCTGGGATCCCATCCATTTCCCTCCCATCTTTATTATTTTTCAGTGTAAAAACTCCAGGAGCCATTAATCAAATCAGGTTTATTGTGATGATACAGCCTTTACACAGACCTTTTAATAACCAAAGAACATTATGGACTTAATCTTTTTACTTGTCACAAGAGTTCTTGTCCCTGCTTTGTTGCTAATGTGAAACAGATTGGCAGAAAGTTTTCCTAGATAGTGAATTAACAGCTCTTAACTGTCATAGTCATGACTAACACAACACTGGAATTTAGGCCAAAAAGACCCTGGCTATTTTTGGAACAGCAAATCTTTCAGAAGACTAATCCAAGAATATCCATCAAAATCCTGTTTACTTTTTGAGGGGGTGGGGTGGGGGGACTATAGTAGTTGAACAGCTTTTTCAATCTGATGAGTTTTCTAATTTTTTTAAAGATCTGTTTATACAAAGGTCATGGTGATTTACAGACATCTCTAAACTTCAGGGATCTTTGAATGTATCTTCCACTAATTCACATAGCTGTTGATGTAAATTGCCCAACAATTATGTCTAATGCAAATTACCATTTTCAACACTTGACCTGCAAATGTTCCTATTTCAGGTTTTTTAACATAAATGTTCCTGGTGTGAGTTTAAAGGCAACCACCCCTTCATGACACTTTCAGGGATTGTACCTTTTTCAGATGTTCTTTTGTATAAATAGAGAAAAATAACTGTTACTTGGATGTCCTTTGGTGCTAGTAGCTGGTTTTTTTGTGAAATCTGGTAGAAAGCCAATGCCCAAATCTCTCTCAACAATGTCTCATCAAGGCCAACTGATCCTTAAGCATAGTCCAACAGTGGTGCCCCTCAACAGAATTGAAACTCTCATGCCATGAGATAGAAATGAATGCGACACTGACACCACCTTTTTAAAAAAATAATGCAGATTAAATTTGCATGCAGTATATAAGGAGAAATACCAAAAAAAATCAGTAAAGTCAAATGTGGAAGTGAAAAATTCACCCATCAAATAAGTGTATGTTTATTTTAATTAGTACTTCAGAGATGTTCCAACTTCATCTGTAGCAAAATGTTTTGACTTCCCTAGATTGGCCCAATATTTGAAGGCTCCAACGTATCTATCAACAGTGGCAAGTCTTGGAAACATTACATCCTCAAATTCCCCAGAATACCCAAGATTGAACCTACATTAGGTAAGATTCTATGAACACAATGACAAACTGAATTAGGGCAGTTTTTTGCCAAGGGCAATTCTTTCTGCCACATCAGTCTGTATTGAGGGAAACTGCTACCTCAGTTGGAGCAAATATGGCCTTCCCGTCAAATAAGTGTATGTTTTCTATTCTAGATGAAGGAGATAGTCAAGGCTCAATTTCACTGAGGTATATAATGAACTGACAGTAATGGTTGTAGTACTCCAAGCAGGATTAATTACCTCCAATGTAGACCCTCTAGTGTAAGCAGATTTGTGGGAAGAAGAGAAGTTCTTGCTTTCTCTATGTTTCAAAGGAAGTTTGAAACATAGAGAAACCTACCAAAAATGCTAGGCTTTAATTTTAAGATAAATTGTAAGATAATTACTTATTTCTGATAAGTTAATTTGTATCCCTAAACCTATGCTATATGTTTTACTACACTTATACTATGTGTCTGTTCCTATATCCACTAGGTATCTACAGTACATCCTAAAGAATGTTATATACACTTATTTTCTCCTTTGTCTTTTAAGTATCCTTGCCTCAGTTATAGCTAATTTTAGCCACCCTTTAGCCACCTTGACATTAGTTGGATTGTTCTGCTGGCTAACCTTCTGGTACAGTATTATATGCTGAAACATTGCCATGCAATCTGTATTGGAGATGGGCAAGAAAATGTGTAACTAGATGCTAGTTAACTATAGGCTGTCAGTGTCTTTGCTAGAATGGAGTGTCTGTTGGATTTTGCATTGTTTTTCAGTTCTTCCAATGCAAGCCCATTATTCCCAATAAGCTTGTGAGGGAGGAGGTGTTAATCCTGAAGCTGACCTGACCAAAGCCATTTATAACAGGAGGAGTCACAACCTAGGTAACAGTCAAACAAGAAACATCTTAGCTCATAAAAGGAATGGTGGTGGAGAAAGCATCTCTGAAGGAACCTTCCCTAGTTCTTTGAAAAATAAAGGCAGGGAAGGGGAGAAATGCTTTCGGATTTGTAAGATTCTATTACTGTAATCCTACAATAAAGGTAGCATTAGAATTCATGGTTTTGATTTCTTGTTTGGACTATCTTGAAAAACCAACAAAGTCCCCTGCTATGCTGCCTGGCATCTGAATCACTCTCCATGCCACTGTATTGCTTGAAAAAAATAAAAAAAACACATATTACATCTGAAATAAAAATATAATTTATTTTTAGTACATCTTCCTCTGCCACTATAGATATGACAATTTATTTATTTATTTATTTATTTGATTTGCCAATTGTTTACAAGATAATAAGTATAAGTGTATACATAGTTGTGAATACATGAAATGGGTACATATAAGAAAAATAAAAGAAGAATATGAGAAACAATAGGACAGGGACAGTAGGCACGTTGGTGCGCTTATGCACGCCCCTACAGACCTCTTAGGAAAGGGGTGAGGTCAATAGTAGACAGTCTAAGGTTAAAGTTTTTGGGGTTTGGGGAAGAAACTACAGAGTCGGGTAGAGTATTCCAGACATTGACCACTCTGTTGCTGAAGTCGTATTTCCTGCAATCAAGTTTGGTGCGGTTAACTTTGAGTTTGTATCTGTTGTGTGCTCTTGTGTTGTTATGGTTGAAGCTGAAGTATTCATTGACAGGTAGGACATTGCAATGTATGATTTTATATACCATGCTTAAATCAGACCGAAGACGGCGTAATTCAAGGTTTTCTAGTTCTAGAATTTCAAGTCTGGTGGCATAAGGTATTCTACAACGAGTAGAGGAGTGGAGAACTCTTCTTGTGAAATATTTCTGGACTTTCTCAATTGTGCTAATATCAGATACGTAATGTGGGTTCCAGACTGATGAACTGTATTCGAGTATTGGTCTAGCAAATGTTTTGTATGCTCTGGTTAGTAGTGTGATATTACCAGAGAAAAAGCTACGTGAGGATTAGGTTAACAACTCTTA
This sequence comes from Notechis scutatus, assembly GCF_049901735.1. Taxonomy (NCBI): domain Eukaryota; kingdom Metazoa; phylum Chordata; class Lepidosauria; order Squamata; family Elapidae; genus Notechis; species Notechis scutatus. The sequence goes on along the minus strand of NC_142012.1, from coordinate 147,670,261 downwards.
ATGCCTTTTGGCTATGTAGTTGCAGTGGGCTCTAGCACTTAGATCATTAGAGGTGAGTATTCCAAGGTCCTTTACAGAGCTTGGGTCATCAACAAGATCTTGACTATTCAGCTTGTATTTTATTTTCTGATTTTTTTTGCCAATATGTAAGACAGAGCATTTATTTGTTGAGATTTGAAGTTGCCATTTGTTTGACCATTCTGATACATAGTCAAGATCTTTTTGTAGGGTAGCAGTATTGTCTGTGGTATTGAACAGCTTTACATCATCAGCGAAAAGAACGCAATTGCTCTTAATATGATCACAGAGGTCAGGCACAAGCAACCAGACCCACTTGTGAATAGGCATAAGAAGATATTTCATACTACTTATGATCACCTGTATTACAAGAACCTTGCTGGGCTGTCTGCCTTCTCTTGGCAAATGGCAAAGATATAGTCCTAAGGATATCTCTTGGCAAAGATATAGTCCTAAGGATTTGACCTCAGATATTTCTTTTCCCCAAACTGAATCCAAGCTGGAATATCTTTTTGCATCCCTTAGACACCCACCTCTCCTTCAGTGGGTGGTGATTCTACCACAGAGACAATACAGGCTCACCTTCCCTGTTTGTGTAAACCCATCATACCTAAGAAAATTTCCCAGAAACAGTGGTTTAAGACAATTTGTTAGATTTGAAGAAAAGGTATTAAGTTACTAAAACTGTTTATACTTATTGTTATGAAAAGAGAGGTCTTTTCTTTATAAATTTTGCTTCTATTATATTCTTATTTTTTCAACTTTTTTCTGCACTTTCTATTTTTTCTTTATATTCTTATACTTTCTTAGTCTGTGTTAGTTTTTATCCTTTTAATTATAATGCTTTATAAAACTGACAACACTGATGTGAACTTTTTGAGACTATAGCTTGCAATTCTGAATTATCCAAACCAGTCATCCTGTATCTTCCCAGGAAAAAGAAGGAAATGCAATGACTTCACAAAAAATTAATCAATCTGGTCATTGGGTTTAGTCTTCACTCACATCTTGGTAACATATGCACAATATGCTTAATCAAATCAATTAAAGAGCAAACAGCTTCATTTGCCCTGGTATGGTCCTTGATTCATGCTAACCACAATCTGTTTATGATTAAGTATGCTCTGTAAACCTAGCTCATTTGAATTCTGCATTTATTTGTTTGTTTGTTTGTTTTATTTGGATGTATATGGTCGCTCACTCACTCTCACTGAGTCTAGCTGGCATACAAACAATAAACAACCCAATATAAAAAGGATAAAAACAGTAAAACCCTCTACCCCCTGTCAACAACAAACAAATGAGCCGATTGAGGGGTCCCATTCCACTCTGGGATCTCCAAGCCCATTGGCAAAACCAGGTCTACAGGACCTTATGAAAGGGTCAAAGTGGGTGCCACTCTAACCTCTGCATGGATAATGCTCCAAAGAGAGTGGGCCAATATGAACACAATATACAACACAATATACCAATTATTAAAGAACTCATAATATGAATGTTGTCTTTGTATTTTATGTGTACCTTGGAAAACTGAGTGATCGTCTAAGATCAGCAAGAACAAGATAACTACAATTTATTACTCAGGATGTGCGTGGCAACAAATTCAGAATAAATCATTGTATTATACAAGCTTTTCTTCAGTATTTTATATTCTGTTACCTCATGGTAGATCATAATTTAAGATATCTACACTAATAAAAAATGGAATAGCAGGCTATTTCATACAGTCACAGAAAAATGATGTCCTTTGTAGAATTCTATCTTGCCATATTTTGTATTATTTAGGGAGCATTTCACCAATTGGAGATAGCTCTCTCACTCGTTCTTGTTTTCACTCTTGCTCTCATTCTTGCTCTCTGTCTCTGTCTCTGTCTCTCTGTCTCTCTCTGTGTGTGTTTGTATTTAAGAGAGACAAAAGATTAAAACACATTTTTCATTTCATTGGACACCTTATTTAGGAATTCATTGGGTACCTTATTTAGGAATTTGACTAACAGTTTTGAAATTTGCATGGTCTGCTTATGTACATTCTTGAGTAATCACATAACTCCTGTTCAGTTATAAAATCCTAGCTTACTTGTTATAATCTCAATGTGCCTACATTGTTAACTTGTAAAACCTTGTTTTTTAAACAAAAATGAATGATATAAAACACTTACACATCTAGCCAAATTCACTAAGAATGATTATGAAGTCATTGTTAAGGAAACAGACTTAATAATTAAATCAGAAAGGAAATAATGTATCAGGAAGGTATGTACAATTCTGTGTTGTTGACTTAACTTCATATTCTGTTTATTGCACAGGTGCTGATCCCTTAACAGAGGGTGATGTGCTGCAACAGAACTCCCAGCTCTGCCAACCCAAAACTCAGAAGCAATAAACTATTTCTGCTGATAGCAGCTGGCATAAAGCCACAGACATATCACTCCCTAATTGGCATCAGGTGTATTTGTATCCAAGGCTATTCTGTTCCCCTCAATAGACCTGATTTTGATCTCCCAACTAAGCCAGCCTAAGAGTGGTGTAGCTAACTTCATCCCCCTCCCCAGCTGCTTTCAGTAGGGAGAAAATTTAAAATGAACCAAAAGTCTTGACCAAAATATCTAGATCTTGATCTGAACATCACCTGTCAGTAGCAGTGGCAATAGCACTTAGACTTATACACCACTTCATAGTGCTTTACAGCCCTCTCTCTAAATGGTTTACAAGGTCAGCATTTTCTCCCCAACAATCTGGGTCCTCATTTTACCGATCTTGGAAGAATGGAAGGCTGAGTCAACTGTGAGCCTAGTGAAATTCAAACTGCCAAATTGTAGGCAGTTGGCAATCAGCAGAAGTAGCCTGCAGTACTGCATTCTAACCACTGTGCCACCACATCTCAATAGGACATAAGCTGATGTGAGATACCTTCTCATCAACTTCCCACGTGGTTTCCCACCTTAAAGAGACCTCTTGAATTTCCTTTTTTTTAACAAGACTCTTAAATTAAAATCTAGGCTTTGGATCATTTTTTTTTTCATTTTCTATTTTTAATAGTAGAGAATGTACTCTGCAATAAAAAAATGGGAGGCTAAAATAATAAAAACTGTAAGAGGAATACAGTAGAAAATATTTTTTTAATGATAATGCATATCAAACTTTGTTCCACAGTTCATTTAACAGATAACAGATAATCAGAGTTGGAAGGGACCTTGTAGGTCATCTAGTCCAACCCCCCACCCAAACAGGAGACCCTACACCATTTCTGACAAATGGCAGTCCAATCTCTTCTTGAAAGTCTCAAGTGATGGCGCTCCCACAACTTCCGAGGGCAAGCTGTTCCATTGGTTAATTGTTCTCAGAAAGTTTCTCCTTATTTCCAGGTAAAATCTCTTCTTGTTCAGTTTCTATCCATTATTCCTTGTCTGGCCTACAGGAGCTTTAGAAAATAGCTTCCTCCCTGTGGCAGCCCCTCAAATATTGGAAGACCACTATCATGTCTCCCCTGGTCCTTCTCTTTACTAGACTAGCCAAGCCCAGTTCCTGCAACCATTCATTGTATGTTTTAGCCTCCAGTCCCCTAATCATCCTTGTTGCTCTTCTCTGTACTTTTTCTAGAGTCTCAACATCTTTTTTATAATGTGGTGACAAAAACTGGATGCAGTACTCAAGGTGTGGTCTTACTAAGGATTTATAGAGTGGTATTAGTACTTCCCTTGATCTTGATTGTATCCCTCTGTTAATACAACTTAGGATTGCATTAGCTTTTTTGGCTGCTGCTGCACACTGCTGGCTCATATTTAGCTGGTTGTCCACTAAGACTCCAAGATCCCTCTCACAGCTGCTGATATTGAGCCTAGTTTTCCCCAGTCTATATGTGTACTTTTGGTTTTTCTTGCATAACTGCAGGACTTTACTTTTCTCTACATTGAATTTCATTTTGTTAGATACGGCCCAGTGTTCTAGTCTGTCAAGATCCATCTGGATCTTGAGCCTATCTTCTTGGGTGTTAGCTATTCCTGCCAGCTTAGTATCATCTGCAAATTTGGTAAGTTCCCCTTCTATTCCCTCATCTAAGTTGTTAATGAAGATATTGAAGAGTACTGGGCCTAAGACGGAACCTTGTGGCACCCCACTGCTTACTTCCCTCCATGTAGACTTAGACCCATTAAGGACTACTCATTGAGTATGGTTTGGCAGCCAGTTGCGAGTCCATCTAGTGGTGGTGCTATCTATTCCACTTTTTTCTAGCTTACTAAGAAGTAGGTCATGGTCTACTTTGTCGAATGCCTTGCTGAAATCTAAATATATTATGTCCACAGTATTTTGCTGGTCTACTAATTTATTTATTTTTTAAACAAGTTTTATTAATTTTTAAAACACACAAATTATCATTATTCATTACATGTTTAAACCTTTTTTCATTGTAAATTTAACAAGTCAGATAAATTATGATTCTGTTTTAAACCATTTCCATATAACATACAAAAACCTCTTATTCAATTTCTCTTTACTTCTCTTTACTCTTATTCAATATCATTATTATTATTTCATCTATTTCTTTCTGACTTAGTTACCATTATTCTCATTCTATATTTCTACAAGTTTTTACTAATTCTCCCCCAAAAAAACATATACACACAACACACAAAACATAAAAAAATCTTTTTGGAAAGTAACTTGGACCCAGGTATCTCTCTCTTCATGGACTTCAATTATATTCATGCTCATCTTACATATCATTACTTATTTTATTTACCATTCTAAGCCTTCTATATTAACTTCTCCACATATTTCACCCTTCTTAATTCTATCTTAATTAATCATCTTAGTTTGAATCATTATATTTGTATCTTTTGTCCATTTTTATCATCCCTTTGTCTCATTCCTTATAAGAAAGAAGAAAATAAGTTTCTCCTGAAATCATTAATCAGAGTATGATGCCTTTCTATCTCCCTAAGTTAATCAAATTAATCTTTAAAATAATATCCAATACCCAATCCGATTTTGCTTGGTACATTCTATCTAACTAGTACATCCAAAATAATTAAGTGCATAATTAGACAATAAATCCAAATATTAAAAAAAATACTATAATAAAAATTTTATAATAACATCGATACCATAATCTTATTAAACTCTTTAATTAAAACAGTATTCTAAACCTCCCTATTATTAAATTTTAAAGCCAATCATTTTTAAACATTTTAACATTTTAATCTCTTATCAACTCTTAAACCATTACAATACTACCATCTCATCTTATGTACCTTGCAAAATCTTTTTAAAAAAATTATACTTTATCCATTATCCATAAAAAATTCCTTTTTTTCATTTAATTTCAAAAACATTGTAGCTTTTCTCCACCTTTTCCCTTTCTTTCTTCTCCCAACAAACCTTTCTACCCCCCCTTCTTCTAGCCTCTGCCTTACTGGCTTCCCTTCTCTGTCGTATTCCTTTTCCCTTTTGTTTACTATCATCATATTGGTTTTGCACCTTATTTTTCCCTTTCTTAAATGTTTTTTTAGATCTTAAGTCCTTTAGTTTTCTTCTTTTCTCTCTTCCTTCTTTCTTGATCAAATTCTGAGATTCATTAAAAATGGCTCCTTCCTTTCTTTCTTGTTCCTCTGCTGTCTTCATCTGTTGTAATGTTTGTTGATAGTTAGTAAGCGCCATTTCTAAAAAAAAAAAGCTTCTTCCACACCATCTTTACCATTTTTTTTGCTTGTTCATATTCTTTTCTTAGTTCCTCAACAGAAAGAGCCATTATAAATCTTTTCTTTTCTTTTCCCTTTCTTTCTTCTTACAACAACCAGAATATTCAAAAGAAAATAAAGAAAATAAAGCAGTCCCAAAGTTATCAGTCAGTCCAAACCAAGGCAGAGTTCTCACTTTCTCCTTCTGGGGTAATATCAATCAAAGAGAAAGAAAGTCCAAATCTGTTTAAAATCTTATTGCAATATATTCTAGTCTTCAAATCCTTAAGGCATCTCCTCCAATAAAGTCTTAGCATACAAATATTTTCTTTAATCCTCTCTCTTCCCACTCATCGCTTAAAACCAATTTTCACCTAAAAAAATAGGTTTCTTAATATCCAGTTATTTATTCCGTAGGAAAAGAGGGAAAGCTATCCTTTCAGCACCATCAAACAGCCGCTTTTTTCCTCTTCTGGCAGGTACTATTCAGAAAGTCATACTTTTCAGGAATTTTATTAAATATGTCTTAGAGTCCTAGGAGCCAAGAAAAACTTTCTCCTCTCAAGCACTTTCTCCACTTCCTCCTGCGCATTCTTACCCGGCTGCCAGCTTCTTTGTGGTGGCCATTACAGACCGCCGCTGCACCGTCCTGGGAAAAGGGGTTCTACCGGCCGGGAGGGGGTCTGCAACACCCCCAAACCCCTCTCCGGATCCCCCTACCTTCAGCTGCCCCTGCAGGGCAGCCTAGCTCGCCCGTCTGGGTCGGAGCCCCAGAAGCGGCTAGCGCGGCAGGGATCGCGCAGCTTCGCAAATCCCTGCCGCTCGCGAAGCCGACAAACCGGAAGTCGCTGGTCTACTAATTTAGTCACTGTGTTGAAGAATGAAATAAGATTGGTTTGACATGATCTGTTCTTAACAAACCCATGCTGACTGCTAGTTATTACTTTACTTGTTTCTAGATGTTGGCAGATCTGTTTTTTTATTATCTTTTCCAGTATCTTCCCGGGTATTGATGTTAGGCTGATTGGTCTATAGTTTCCTGGGTCTGGTTTTTTTTCCCTTTTTTGAAGATGGGAACCACATCAGCTCTTTTCCAGTCCTCTGGTAGTTCCCCGGTGCTCCAGGATTTTTGAAAGATATGCTGCAGTGGTTCTGAGATGACCTCTGCCAGCTCCTTTAAAACTCTGGGATGTAACCCATCAGTCCCTGGTGATTTGTCTTCATCAAGATCAGACAGGTGTTCTCTTACTATTTTTTTTTTTTTTTGCTTATTTTAACTTTTATTTCTGGTCTGTCTTTTACAGTTATGTTTTTGGTGGGTTGAGCTGTAGTTTCTTTCTGCATGAAGATGGATGCAAAGAATGAGTTAAGCAGTTCTGCTTTCTCTCTGTTGCCTGTTACTTCCTTGTCGTCTTTTCTCTTTAGTGGACTGACTGTTTCCTTGATTTTTTTTTAATAAAGTTTTATTTGGGTTTTCACACACAAAATACAAGTAAAACATCTTTTTTGAAAATAGCATGGTCCCAGGTTGAACTTCTTTATACAGACACAAAACTCAATTTCATGCTCCTTTTTGTATTCTATTCCATATCTTATACTATTTTACATTTTCTATATAGTTTTTCCCCTCTTTTAATTTTCTCAATTTTATTTTGATTATCTCATCTCAATTCAAATCATTATATTTATACTTTTGTCTGTTCTGTTTCAATTTCATATTATCTTTTCTCATTAAACAAATTTTCTCCTGTAGTTACTAATTGGAGTATGACACCTTTATATCTTTTAATTACATCCATTCAACTCTTATTTAAACTTTAATATATACCTTAAGTTTATGACCTTCAATATAATACATAATACATAACTTCCAATCGAATTCTGCTTGGTACATTCTTATAATACACACTATATTCTTTAAAAAAAAAAAAAAGAAAGATTGTAAATATATGTAATTATAAACCCTCATTCCATTCCAGTTCAGTTCTATCATTAATAATCATTAAAACCATAACATCTTTAACATTTCTTTTCAATTAAATATCATACTTCCTTAAAAACACATATAATCTCCATAATTAATTTTTCCCTTATTTCTCTTCACATACGTTTTATAAATCATTAAATATTCATTTTGTTACATTTATTTATTGACAAGCACTCCACTGAATTACGATAGCTATTTTATCAGACATTTTAATCATATATTGTTTCATATTTTCTAAAATTATTTCTGCTTCTAATATAACCATACAATCTTATGTACCTTTGCAGGATCCCTTTTTCCATTAAGTTTTCACCCATTATCTCTAAAAAGGCCCTGTTTCTCTATATTTTGCTTCTGTCCTTTATAACTTCTTTTCCTTTCTTTCTTCCCTCTCATCTTCTCCCTCCCCTTTTTACCCCCTTGTCTCTCTACTTCTAATTCTCTCTTCTGCATTTCCCTCTTCTGTTGCTTTCTGATTTTATACTTATTTTTCACTCTATTTTTTTTTGAGTTGTTTTTCCCAATCTCAAACTTTCCATTCTCTTTCTCCCCTTTCCTTTTTTCCCCCATCTAAGATTACTTGTTCATTAAAGATGGCTTCTTCTTTGTCGCAATCTTCTTGTTCTGCAGGCATTTCTTGTTGTTTCTCATAATTCCAAATCTCCATTTCTAAAAACTGAAATACGAAGCCAAAAGAACCTCTCCCTTCTTGTGCATCTTCTTTGTACTTTTTAAGTTCCATTTTCAGTTCTTCTAAAAGTGGAGCCATTTTAAAAAGTTTTAAACAACCACCCGATTGATTTTAGTCATTCAAAACAATAACCAAGAATCCAGAAATCATCAAGTAATCCAGATAGTCCTGAGTTATATCTTCTTATTTCTTTTTCGACTTTCTCTCCCTTGGGTTTTTGTTACGATATTTCAGTTAGAATGTATCTTTTGGAAGTCTTGTTGAGATTTTGCTGTAAGTTCTTTTTTAATTCCAGGCAGTCTCCTCCCTTCCAGATCCTGCCCTTTTATTCTTTTTCTCTCCTTTCCTGTTTTCAAAAGCTTTTAATTATCCAGAAATCTTTATTATCCCTTTGACTTTTTATTTTCAGCATTAAATGCCTATTGATGTCAAAGTGGATTTTTTTTCCAATTTCTTGCTTAAGTTTCTTAGCTGTCAGTATAGGAAAAGGAGAAAACCAAATCTTTTCCTTTTTCTCTCTCCTTCGCAGCTTAAAAATCTTCTTAGGGAACAATGTTATTGTTTTTTAACACTTTCAATACCAGGGTACCTTATTTGTTGCTTTTGCTGTTTGACCCAGTCAACCAAAACTTTCTCTTCTTATCTTCCTCCTGCACATTCTTTTCCGGTCAAGTTCTTCTTTGTGGTGGCCATTTCTGACCACCACTGCAACCGCCTTCGGGAAAGGGAGTAATGGCCAGCTGAGGAGGAGAGATGCAGCTCTCCGCAACCCTGCTGGCAGTCTTCCCCCTCTTCACCACCTCTACAGGTGGCTTAGCCCCGAAACCAGCTGGGTCGGGGCACTCCAGCGGCGAGCACGGATCGAAGCCTCACAGAGATGAGGTTTCGGTCTGTCGCTGAAGAAGCTCAAACTGGAAGTCCCTTGATTTTTTTCTTGTTATTTATATGTTGGAAGAAACTTTTTTTATTATCATTTGTAACCTTTGTACTGTCATCAAGGTTAGAAAAGGCTAGTCATGCACCTTTGTGTTACCTGAAGGGTCTCTTACTGTGCAGAGAAAATTATCTAGGGATCTGCAAAATTTGAGGGAAGAAAAAGACAGTTGCAGTTTGAAGTAGGCAATCTAATTCTTTTTACAGCTTTTTCCCCTTCAACCTCTGCCCTCTCTTCTGAGAAAAATACTGTCCTCAATGTGTTGTTTTCAAAATCCTTAGGAAATCCATTGCACAGGTTATTCAAGGAAAGCATTACACAGTCTCACCTACATTACACTAACATGTCAGGTAAACGTAACACAATCATCCCTCATGAATCTCCTTCTCTTCCATATAGTAAAGGACAGCTACACCACTCACATTTCGAGGCCTGACAAGCAGTGTAAATCCATCTAGAACTTGACACTTTAAACAAAGTCCTGAATCCCAAACAGCTTCCTCAGAGCTGAAAAGTAATCCTTGAATAAGGCTAACATTCTTATCTCCTGTAATGAATTTTTTGAATTCATCTGGTTGACCATTATATGATACAGAAGGCAGGAGCAGATGGCCCATTGCATCATCTAGCACATTGTATACATTTAGAAGTCCCCTGGAGTCAAATTTTGAGCTTTGCTGTCTAGAGTTGAGAACGACCTCAGTTTGAAATCTGTCACCTGTTTGTGAGGACACTATCAAGCAGAAAGTATTTTTACAGCAAAGAAGTTTGGCTGACAAGGTCTCCGAAGAATTGCTGCTCGACTTCAGTTGCAAATAGAGTATTATTTGTAATCTGAAATCCTACAATGGCTTAGTCCTTGTATAGTTAAGATAGTGACAAAATGAAGATTTTTTTAAAAAAAAATTAATGATTTTGTTATACAGATAAAAGTAATAAAAGACAAAAAAGATTAAAAAAAAGAAAAAGTAACAAGTGGGAAACAGGAAAAAACAAAAAAGTAACTTCCTCCTTCTTTCCAGTAAGTGTTTACAACTTTAATAACATTACCATCTCTTAAAATGCAAAATCTATCTTTTCATTTCATATCTCAGCTCATTATCATTCAAAGAAATCTTGAATTTGCATATAATCTGGAGAAATGGTTGACAGACAGTATGTTACAAAGAAGGGAGAAAGGAAAGTAATAGTAAAGTTACAAGAAAGAAATATAATAAGAAATTACTTAGAAAAGTAAATGAACATGAATATTTACATGAACAAACTTTATAGAAGATTTCAGAGAATCAGAGAAAAATATTGAATCGACTTATAACAATAACAAAAGTTTGTGAAACTATTAAAAAGACTAAAACAGGAAAATCCTGGTCCAGATTGTCTGCCAGCCTCTTATTATAAGTGTTTTGAATATGAACTTTTGCAACCTTTACAATAAATGATGAATATTCTTTTATAGAATGAAAAGATTTATGAAAGCTGGAAATAGGCCATGTGGAATTAATCCCTAAAGTGGCCAAGGATCTAACTTTAAAAAGAAATTACTGACCAATTTCTTTGCTGAATAATGACTACAGGTTGTTAAAATTGTTACTTTTTACAAATTAAAATTGTTACAAAAATGAATGTTTTGCCTAGAATTGTAATCGCATCTAAATTTGTATGGCAAAGGAAAAACCATGAGTTAAAGTATTACAGGATACAAGGGAAAGAGCAGGATTGAGTTTATCAGATATGACATTATGTTTTGCAGATTTTTTTTTGTCTGGATGATAGGAATTGTTTTTGGTCTCAGTGTGCATATTTTTTATACTTTCTTCTATTGAATCATATTTTCTATATTAATGCTCATTATCTTGGGTGCAAAGATCAGTTTGAAGCTTTTTATCATCCTTTCAAATAAATAAATTGGCCTCATTCATAAATTTGGTCATCACACTCCTAACTTCACCCAATTAATTAGTTGGAAGACTTTATTTCCATTAAAGATCCTTGGGAGACCCTAGTATTTTCATCTATTCTTTTTGAGAATTATCCAGTGATTCCTATTGTCTGTATCATTGTTCATAAAGTTTGACATATAATTTCATTAGCCAAACACTGTACATGATCATACAATTAAAACAAGAAAACTTTCAGATATTTGCTCTGCTGCTCAAAAAAAGTCTAAAAATCTGAAATATGAATAAAGGTAATATGCATTAAAAAAAACAAACCAAATAAATCCAATCCTTTAAGTATGACTCTTTGGTGTATGTAATGGTGGGTTAAAATGTGAAGGGGTCATGTAATGAAGTTGCATGACTGGAGCTCTAATCTAAATTATGTTCCTAAGGAGCTTGAAACTAAGAATGTCCTAAGAGACCATGTTATACACAGATATGGAAAAGGTAATAAAACATTTCTCCAAAGAGACACTGAATTATATGTATTAGTGATTAGAAGTTGCATATGTACCACAATGATTTTTAACAGAAACTTTTTTAAAATGCTGTTTGTATTCAGTACAAAATGTCCCTGCTTTTCTTGTCCTTGAACTTGGACATCATCTTGTTTCTTTCTTAAAACTGCTTACTCTTTATGCCACTGCAATTCCATATTTTATTATCTTCTTCTTCTTAGAGAGAAGGTATTATAACTTGGCTATAAAAGTTTTATCTAGCTGAGTCTTATAAAAGACTTGAATGTAGAAGCAATTTTCAAAAATATTAAACTCAGAAGATATTTTTAGGTTAGCCAACTTTTGATTGGTTCAGTTTCATTTTGTACTTCAGTGTTAAAAGATGCACTGATTTCTTACAAAAGAAAAAGGAAATTGCAGAGGACAAATTGCTTCTTGTAGCCTTTTAACTATATATTACATATAATTTCTATATAACTAACTTGTACAGTATCTGTGTAGGTCAGTTCAAGACATTGGGAGCACATGTATTAGCTCTTTTTGAACACTTTTTCCTCTAAATATATATTATTTGCATGAGTGTTTAAGTGGAAATTATAAATGCTAATAGAAGTTTACTCTATCAAACTGAGTTACACTGGAATTGATTTCAATGGATGATGCAATTTTGCTTCACTGAAATCAGCAGCAGATTATAATTTCATTTACATTTTACTCGGGAATTAATGAAATTAGAATTAAAATCTGTATCTAACCATTTCCAAAAACTGAAAATACATATTTAAAATTTCTTTATAGGATACCTCTTCAATATTCTTCACCCATTTTTATTAATTTGGACATAGATTGGTAAACACATAAAACTACTTCAGGTAATGATAATTTGAAAGAACTACCGGTATATCATGGTTGACATATGTATCATTGTGGTTATGAAAGCATGGTATTATCTGATCCTGTTTCTCTCTCATCCACTCACTGACTACATGAGGACATTTTCTGGAAAGGTTGGCTTCATTTGCACAACACCCAGTAACAGCAAATATATAGGATATTTTTTAAGAACAGATTGGAGATCCATTCCTCTGAAATGGTAGGGCTTCCTGTCTGAGCAGGGGCTTGGACTTGAAGACCTCCAGGGTCCCTTCCAACTCTGTTATTCTATTATAATATTATTCAGAGGCACAGAAATCATTTCTAACAATGCAGCCTCAGTTTTCTTCCTTTAAAATTAAATAGTGTATGGTTTTGTTTCCAAAACAATAAAAATAATGATGAAATAGTGAATTCAGTTGCTGTAAAACTCAAGTGCAATAAAAGACCATAGTAAAATAACCGTTTTATGAATCAACTGTGTTCAAGATCAATCAACATCTTATGTAAAATAATCAATGCATCATATGTTTATCTCTTAAATAATCTTAGCAAAATTGTTTATTTTGTATATGTTCATACTTTGCATGTATTCCCCTTTTCATACTACAGTTACAAGTTAGTTCATGAATACTCCAGAATATAAAACTAATTATAGAGACAAATCCCTTAGTTTGTTCTTCTCTCAGTTGGCAAACTGAACACAAAACAATCTAATGTCATTTTATTTGTATAGTAACAAAATACAACATTAAAGAAATAAAGAACATCAAGCATAATCAGAACAGCGATATTTTCACCATCCCATTGAATATTGAAACTTCTCAGAACTTTCCAGTAATATATTTTTTTTAAAAAAGAGTGTTATAAAACATGCCTGTATGTTGTATGTCGATGTGTCAGAGAGTAGAGGATAGAATGGTGTCAATTGGTAAACCATTAACACCTCCACTTAAGTTTTCAAAGCTGTCCTTGATCTTCTGGAAGCAGCATAAAAAGTCAATGGGGATTAGTAAAGCTCCTGTGAAATGCAATGCCGCACAACTTCTTGAAATTCTAACAAGACCTGCCCTTTATTCTCTTCTAAAGCTCTCTGAAAGTACTCTACAACCCTGGAAAAAAAACCAAAAATTCAGATGACTTAAATCTAAGGGGCAGGAGTTGTATGCCTCTCTCAGGATTCATATACAGCTGGCACTGAAAGATTTAGGTCTGTGAAGGTACTTCAGGATCTGAAGACTCCCTTGAGTATTTCAAGGCCAAAAATATATCTGCATCTGAATTTTAATTTTTTTCTATTTGCAACTACTAGTTATAAGTGGGGCAATGTTCTATGGACACGGAAGATGTTTTCCCCCAAGTAAAAACAGTAGATTTTTCAAATACTTTCATTAACCATTTAGAGAAACACAATAAAGCAATATGTTTACAAATTCTAATGTACAATCAGTACATGGATCCCTTTTGTGAGCAGTGAAAACCCTCCATGGTTTCAAAGAGATTTCAAAGTGATATATGTCTTAGTTTCCAGACTTTAAAACATACAAGAATAGAATAGAATAATAGAGTTGGATGTGAACTTGGAAGTCCTCTAGTCCAACCCTTCTGTTCAGGCAGGAAACCCTATACCATTTCAGATAAATGGTTGTACAGTCTCTTGAAAACTTGCAGTGTTGGAGCATTCTCAACTTGTTCTAACTGTCAGAAAATTTCTCCTTAGTTCTAGGTTGCTTCTCTCCTTGCTAAGTTCCCATCCATTGCTTCTTGTCCTGCCCTCAGGTATTTTGGAAAATAGCTTAACTCCCTCTTCTTTGTGGCAACCAACCCCTGAGATATTGAAACACTACTATCGTATCTCCCCTAGTCCTTCTTTTCATTAAACTACACATGCCCAATTCCAGCAACCATTGTTTATATGTTTTAGCCTCCACTGTCCTAATCATCCTTGTTGCTCTTCTCTGTACTCTTTCTAGAGTCTCAACATCTTTTTTATATTGTGGTGACCAAAACTGGATGCAATACTCAAGGTGTGGTCTTACTAAGGATTTATAGAGTGGTATTAGTACTTCCCTTGATCTTGATTCTATTCCTCTCTTAATGCAGCCTAGAATTGTGTTGGTTTTTTTGACAGCTGCAACACACTGTTGGCTCATATTTCAGTGATTTTACTATAGCATCTTAGGATTCTTTTACATAGCTATTTAAATACATTGTGAACCATTCTATAAAAGCATCAATATTCTACTGGTTTATCAATCATCATGGCACATTTCTTGGGTCTAAGGAGAAATGGGCATCATAATGGATCAACTGAGAAATATTTTCATGGGCAATAATCATGATAATTATTTCTTTTGGGAAACCAATATTATCCTCAGGACAGTACGCTGTAGCTAGAGTAATCCCATATAAGCTGTTAATAATGTGAAAAGGTATAAACAGGTATACAAAAATATTCATTTATTTAGTGTTATTTATAGATTGTCCTAGTGGTGGGATTCAAATTTTTTTACTACCAGTTCTATGGGCGTGCTTGGTGAGCGTGGCAGGGAAAGGATACTGTAAAATCTCCAGTCAGAGGTGGTATTTGCCGGTTCTCCAAACTACTCAAAATTTCCACTACTAGTTCTCCAGAACTGGTCAGAACCTGCTGAATACCACCTCTGGAATGTCCCCAATTATACAGCCTGTGGGTGGTATGCGGGAATCCATAGTATGACCTTGTCCAAATATTACCACAAATATGACAGACTTAATGAATCTCAGCCTCCCCTTCAAAATTTTTTAAAAGTGATAGCACATTGACAATCCTAGACTTTAAACACTGAAAATGCATATGAAAGTTTTTAGATTAAGCTGCAGTTTTGTGTCTTTTACCCCAAGATAAACCTTACATACTTTACCTTCAAAACTGTTAGCTCATGCACATGTATTTTCAAACTAGAAGACAGTTACCATGACAATATTTATTCTATTATGTAGAATAAATGCTGAAACAAAGGAAATAGACACTCCTATTATTACAGTATTCATTGGAAAAAACTTTTAGCTTGAAAGCAATTATCTGTTCTGGGATCAGAAAGAAAAGTTTTAGAACATTCAAAATCCAACTTAACTGCAGTTAGAAGAAATGCTGAGTTAGCAGAATAAAATAAAATGCAAACAAGCTATTTTCCAACTACAACTAATTGTTAAAACATTGTGGAACAGTTTGTTGGAAAGGTTTACTCATTTTCAAACTGCATGTGTCAAGTTTATTCTTATCACTTTATACACTTTCATACTCAGAATAATTAGTAAGATGCTATTTATACTTTTTTCCAGCCTCTGCTCAGAAACACTGAATGACAGCTATTTCGTTAGTAATGCTGTGCTGTTCCCAAGTAAAGGGATTAATATACATACATACATACATACACACACACACACACACACACACACACACACACTGTCAGTGGAATTGCCAAAAAAAAAATCACTTAGTATTGTATTGGCTATTTCATTTACTGCCTGCTGGCATAATTAATGTACAGTATGGGGTTGATTATTAAATGTCCCATAAAAAGGTGTGCTACTTTATAGTGATTGAGCCTGTTTACCTGAATATGAAATTTTGAAACCTGCAGTATCAAATGCTTTATGGCCAGTAACATTAATACAATGGCTGAAACAATAAAGTTTAGTTATAAAGGGGACAGTTATTCAAGTAAAATGACCTGGATTTAATTTTTGAGAAATTTATATGCTATTCACTATCTCAGTATCAGTATCTCAGCTTAATTTTTGAAAGAACCAGTAACAAATGAAATAGAACTTTTTAAAAGAGTAGGGACTTCCGGTTGCAAGGCTTCAGCGGTGGCAGGAATCTGCATTTCTGCGGGTCCCTGCTGCGCTCGCCGCTGAGGTACCCCCGATCCAACTGGATTTGGGGGTTGTCGCTACCCCGGAGGGACAGCGGAAGATAGAGGAGATCCAGGCAGGGGTCTGGGGATATCGCACCCCCTTTCCCCAGCCAGCTAGACTCCTTTTTCCTGAGGCGGTGGAGCGGCTGTCAGAAATGGCAGCCACAAAGGAATCTTCAACCGGATAAGATTTGTGCAGGAGGAAGAATCAGAAGGAGAAGTTTTCTTGGCTGAACCGGGACATTAAGATACTTTTAAACACCCTGGAAACCTGACTTTTGGATTGATACATTTGTTTCCAAAAGAAGTTGTTAAAACGGCGAAAGTGCTGAAAGGAAAGTTTACTCCCCTTCCTTACGGAGAAAGCAAATGAGCACTGAAAAACCTGCTTCTTTAAGGTAAAAATAAGCTCTTTGTTATAAGTGGGAAGTAGAGGACTAAAAAAATTTGTTGGAGGAGACGCCTTGAAGATTATAAGACCAGCAACTAACTGTAATACGGCTTTAAAATATATTTTGGGATTTTGCCCCAGGAGGAAAAACTGCAAAGAGAAGAAGAGGAAATATTTTGTGTCTGTTTGGATTGTTTGATAACTTTGATACTTGGAAATTACTTTAAGATTAAAAACATCTGGGTTGTTCTTAAAAATTTACAATGGCACTATCTGTGGATTAATTAAAAATGGAATATGAAAAACTGAAAGAAAGAGAACAAGAAGGTAAGGATTCTTTGGGAGCTGTCTTCCACTTTTTAGAAATGGCGGTTTCTACATATCAGCAAATACATGAGGAAGAAGGAGAAGAAGAAGAAGAAAAGGAAGAAGCCATTTTTAATGGACAAAAAAGTTTAATTAAGAAAGAAAATAGGAAGAGAGGAAGGGAAAATGAGAATTTAAGATTTAATAAAACAACCAAGAAAAAGAAAAATAAGGTGAAAAAAAGGTACAATGTTAGAAAGCAACAGAAAAGAGAAATACAACAGAGAGGGGAAGTTAAAAAGGTGGAGGTTAGGAGAGGGGGGGGGCAAAAAGACCAGACTGGAGAAGAAAGGGAGGGAGAAAGGGGAAAAAAGCCACAAATGTCTGAAACAAGATGCAAAAAAGCAGATTTTTTTTAGAGATAAAGGATAGAGTATAATTAAAGAAAGATTCTGCAAGAGTACATAAGATAGTATTGTAGTATTTGCATTTGAAATAGTCTATTGGAATATTATAAGATTCAATAAAATATTAAAATATTAAAATGTTTAATAATGATAGATCTCAATATTCAATAAAATATTAAAGAGAATGTGTAAAATGATTAATGTTTAGTTATAGTTTAATTCGTTATTGTCTTAATGTTATTATAAATTTACTATTTCATTTTCCTATTTTAAAATAATGTATTAAGTAGAATTAGAATTAGAATGGAAATTATATATTTAACTATATTATAAATTTATTATTCTTTTATTTTAAAATGCAATATGTAGAATGTACTAAGCAGAATCAGAATGGAAATTATGTATTATTTTAAGTGTTAATTTAGGGGAAAGATAGAAAGGCGTCACACTTTAAAAGTGATTACAGGGGAAATTTTCTGTTAAAGAGAAGAGATAAATAGATAATTGGAAAAGAACGGACAAAAGATACAAGCATAATGATTTTAAAATAAGATGAAATAAATAAAATATAATTAAGAGAGTGAAAAAAGGGAGAAGTTATATAGAAAATATAGAATGGTAAATAAGATAAGAATGGTATATAAGGTGAGCATGAATTTGATTTAGGTCTGTAAAAAAACATGTAACCTGGGGCTAAGCCACTTTTCAAAAGAAGTTTTTTGTTTTGTGTTTTTGGTTAGCTATGTTTGATTGAGAATTCATAAAACCTTGGAGGTATAAAACTAAAGGGAGAAATAATCAGAAATTTGGAAAAGATATGTACAAATGATAATTAAGGAGGTTTTATGTTTTTATGTTTTGTTTTATGTTTTGTATTTTGTGTGTTCATGTTTGATTGAGAATTAATAAAACCTTGATAGAAAGAAATATAATTGAATAAAAGTGAAGGGAGAAACAATGAGAAATTTGGAAAAGATATATAGGTGTTTAAATGGAAATGTGATAATTTGGAACTATGTTGTATAAATGTTTATATTTGATTGATAATTAATAAAACCTTGATAGAAAGAAATATAATTGAATAAAAGTGAAGGGAGAAATAATGAGAAATTTGGAAAAGATATATATGTGCTTAAATGGAAATGTGATAATGTGGAACTATGCCTTAAAAAATAATGTTTTATTTGCCTTGTTAAAACTTATAAGTAATTTTTAGAAAGGAGGTTTTATGCCTTTATGTCCTATGTTTTGTTTGTCTTTAAAAAATCAATAAAATTTGTTTTTTTTTTAAAAAAGAACTTTTTAAAAGAGTAGCATAAAATAAGTAACTGACTTTTAAGTCCTAGATGAATAAAGAGCAATTATCTAGGACAAAAAGGCATTCATGTAGATACCATGTAAGCCTCCTTTGAAAATTCCACAACAGTTATTTTCTCCTGGCAGTTGCTGTTTCTGACCCAGCATAGTAAGTGGTTAAACCAAAGGAAAGCATGGATAAATTGGTGGGGGACTGAATGATTATTTTTGTTCCTAAGCCCCAAAAGAAGTAGATTTGAAATATTTATGGAACAAATATTCCACAAAAATAAAGAATGACATCTGGTGATTTGGAGAGTGTATTTAAAAATTCAAGAAAGATGTTATTGATGCAGTAGAGATCTTCCTTCTCCTCCTCCTCTTGTCATAATGTAAAGCTTTGTCCTTTTGTACTTGCATGTAGTAAAGGGGTGGTGTGTAGCAAAGGGGTGGGGCTAATGACATAATATGCTGCTTTAGTTTTTCTAATAAAAGTAAGAAGTCCACACTTTCTTGTCCTCCTGTCTCTGAAGTGTAACTTTTTAGAACATGAAAAAGCTTTAGAATCAGTTAACCTATTCATGTATTCTTTGGATTTAAATGGCCACCTAACTCTCTCAGAAAGCAACTCTGGCTGGTATACAATGATAAAAAAAATAAAAATGTAATATAACAACCAAAAATCATAAGACACCCACTCGGGACACATCCATATATAATATACCTTGCAGGATCAGTTCCACGGCCAAGGATACATCAAGGCTTTCTAAACTTTTCTGAGAGGGTCAGGTTAATAAAATCTCAGGGAAAGATCATAACATAGGACAGGTGACTCAGAATACCTTTCTCCTAGGTTCCATCAAATGACACCACTTCAAGGAAAGGACTGTTGGAGCATTCTGTTAGAGCATGTAGGGAAGGAAGAAATAACCAGAGACAGACAGTCCTACAAATAAACTAGTTCTGATATTGAAAAATTAAGGAGAGAATTGCCTGATTAATACTTGAACGGAAGATCACCCAAAAATTCAGGGCTATAATTTAAATTGGAAGTCATTAACACCACTATTACCATCATCATCCAAGAAGAAGGCAACAACAAATATGTTACAGGGACTGAAACTGATTTATTGGAGAGTCATTTCTATTTTTTAAAAAATACTATTCTCTTATTATTGATTAGCTTACCATTTGAGAAGTTAAATGTTTTACTAGTGTTTTACTTCAGCCCTTTTTAGAAACTTCATCAAGCAAGGAACTTCCTTTGCCCCTTCCTCTCAGGATTGACTTTATCAACATTTTAAATGAGAAGTTTCTATATATTCCAGTACAATCTTTCATTATTCACTTAACTAGAAATCAGGTGCAGCTTTATGACATGTTTGAGCATTACCTCATTTCATACATCATGTTTGAATATATCCTTTGTGTACTAGGTATGTGCCCTAGATCAGGGGTCTCCAACCTTGGCAACTTTAAGACTTGTGAACTTCAACTCCCAGAGTTCCTCAGCCAAAGTTTCTCAGCTTTGCTGGCTGAAGAATTCTGGGACCTGAAGTCCACAAGTCTTAAAGTTGCCAAGGTTTGGAGGACCCCTGCCCTAGATAGCAGTTAAAACAAAATTTGGGTCTAAGAAATGAGAAATACCCCATAACCATTAAGTCAATAGCTTTATGATGTCCCCCCTCAAAAAAATGTTAAGAGTGGAGAAGAGTGGAGAACGTTTTTCTTCTCTTGTCCCTTCATGAATTTCTGGCTAGGACTTAAATCTAATTCCTTTTCAGCAATAACAAAAATAGTTTTATTTGACTGGAAAATGAAAGTTATCACATAAATGTTTTTCAAAATATTAGACAAAAATACAATTGTAACAAATTGTAATTAATAAACGTCAAGGTACAGTCAAATCAGATTATCAGGATTATCACATATAGGGGAAAGTTAGAAAGAAAAATGTTTTTCTTTCATATTATTGCATAAGACTTGTCTCTTTATTTTGCTTTTATTATTTATATACAATTTTGAAAGAAAAAACCCTCAAATTTTCAACGTTTCAAAAACTCTAAAAGTATAATATTTTAAACCTCCTTTTTACACAAACAGATTGATTTAGTCTAAACAAAGCATTCCTGCTTTCCATTTACTATTTCAGGAAACAATTTTACCACATCAATAACCCAGGCAGCATAGATTTGATAACCTCCTTCCAGCTCTCCTGAGACACAAATTAACTTTTATATACAGGTCTCTTAATTAAGTTTAAAAACTCTTCCATTATGAAGATGGCTTTTGATTTAATTCATAGTGACAGCTTGCATTCTGTACACTATGAAAAAATTTCATAGTGCATCAAAAATATGTGTGCTAGAAACATCTGCTTGGGATATAGCTGCAAGCATAATTTGTGGGATTCTGTCAGAACCTTGATAAAAACAACAGTAAGATTCCTCTTGAAGTTAGGAAAAATATAATTCACTAAAATGTCCACATATTCTTTTACAAAACGAATAAAACTTTTGAAAAGTTGGTTGTCACAGTGCAGGAAAGATGCTAAGGAACTGAAAACAGTGCAAAGAAGAGCAACAAAGATGGTGAAGGGCTTGGAAACCCATGTTCCATGAAGAAGAGAAAACTGAGGGAGATGTGATCAGCATTTTCCGAAACTTGAAGAGCTGTCACAATGAAGAGGATGTGGGTTTATTCTATTAGAGCTAGTGGATAGAAACATTATTTTCTCTTTTTTTCTGTTGTAGCATAATCAACTGTTTTAAAATTATTCCTTGAACTATGGGTTGATTGTTCAACCTCTTATTGTCCTAGCTGCTAATAGTTGTCCAGATTTGTATAGTCACAGGACAAGCATGGTTGAAGAGCTGGAGTTTAGGAAGCTTTGAGGATCAGTGTGGGAGCTATAACTATCCTAATAATATTTCAATGCAGAGCCAGGATTCCCAGGAGTAACAACCACTGAGAATCAAATACTCTGGTAGGTAGGCTAAGGAAGCCGAACAATATATGGACGTGAAGGTATCTAAACAAAATATTGAATGTAAAAGAAAAATGTAAAAAGAATAAAGATGAAAGTGGAACTAAATGAGGGCTGAGAAAGTTAAAGCTTAGATGAAACTGCATCAGAAGCATTGACATGCTGTTGCTGGCTTGCACCGGCTCACAAAACTAGAATGTTAAATTTTCTGGAATTTGTTGAGGGCTGAGTGGAGCCACAGTGACTACTTCTTCAATGTGTGATAACAGAAATGGAGCCAGAAGTGTGAGCTGTTGGAATATTTTTTTCTCCTGGAGAACAAGTTATTAAACATTTACTAGCACACTACTGATTAGAAGTTTCCCAATACAATGAATGAAAAGTGGGTGTTTGGAACAGAATCAAAAGAATTATGTTACACAGTCCCACAGAAGAATGGATGTAAATGTATGCAAAGTAGTTGCTTGGCAAAATGATGAAGTGAAAAAAGACTGTATATGTGTGAAACTGCATAATCATTGCTACCAGAAGATGAGAAAATACTGCATAATATATTCAGAGAAAATGCTGAAGAGAATGTACTGAAAGGTAGCAAGTATTAAGATTAAAAGCAGCAGGGAATACACAGAAAACAGTTGCTGAAAATAAACAATTTTGGGGAATGGGGTAAAGTTCAAGCCTCCAACAAACTTTTTTTAAAATAAATTTTATTAAGTTTCCAAATTTTAAAAACATAAAATAAAACTTTATACATTGTTATCAACATCAAGACATCTTTTGCATTTCCTCACATTTTTCAGTATATGTATTTACTTATTCCTTTACCATTACATCTTACTCTTACTATAAATCAATATCTTTTATCCTTACATCTCAATCTTCTCCATGGTGTATTTACATATTTACCTATTCCCTCATTCTTTTCCTAATTGTCATTTTATTTTATTTTTTATTTCTAAATCACTCATACCAGGCATACCAGGCCCTATAATAAATTGAATCTTCTCTGTCTTTTATTTTCATCATTAGCCTGTCCATCTCTATACATTCTAATATTTTTTTTTTATAACCATGCCTTCCGGTGGAACCCTTTTTTCCTTCCAGAGTTGTGTGTATCATACTTCCTTGGGAACACTTATAAACTTTCCATAGTTAATTCTTTTTTTTCCATATTCAATCTTTAATCCATACCATAGCCGCAGCCTGATAATACATTTCCCAGTCACCCCTTTCTCTTTTGTCCTGTAACAATTTTTATCCTAGCTTTTTTCCCATCCCAAACAAATTTACTTATTATTCGATCTAATTCTCTAGAATAGAAAAGGTTTTATCCACTCTTATTGGTACAGTTTGAAAAAGATATAGCATTTTTGGTAGGGTAGACATTTTAATTGCCGCAGTTTTCCCCAATAGTGATAGCTGTAATTTTCCCCACATTTCCAATTCTTTTTTGATTTGTATTATTAATTTGTCATAGTTATCATTTTTGATTGAAGAGCATCTTGCTGTTAACTAAATACCTAAATATTTTACCTTTTTTACACTTTGCATTCCCAATTTTCCTTCTAATTCTTTTTTTTTTTTTTTTGCTTATCTTTTAAATTTTTAGTCAATAATTTTGTTTTGTTTTTATTAATCTTAAGGCCTGAGACCTTGCCAAATTCCTCTATTTCCTTTATTAATTTTACTCCCGTATCCTCTGGATCTTCCAAAAAAATACTATATCATCAACAAATGCCCGTACCTTATAATGCTCCTTTTTAATTAAATTTGATTTCTACATTTTTCCTAACGTTTTCCAATAAGTTTTCTAAGGTAAGAATAAAGAGACAGGGTGACAGTGGGCATTTGTTGATCTTGAATGTTTCTGTTCTATCACCATTCATTATTACACAGACCATCTGTGTCATATAAATTGTCAAAATCAGTTTAATAAATTTATTGCCATATTGCATGCTTTTTAATTGTTGTATTATGAACTGCCAATTAACATTGTCAAATGCCTTTTGAGCATTGAGGAAGACCATTGCCAATTGTTTTCCTGAGTTTGCTTCATAATATTCTATTATATTCAATACCATTCGGTATTATTTTTAATTTGTCTATTCGGTAAGAATCCGTTTTGGTTGCTATGAATGATCTGATTAAGGGTTTTTTTCAATCTTTCTGCCACTATGGACATAACTATTTTATAATCAACATTTAAAAAGGATATGGGCCTATAATTTTAAATTAATTGATGGTCCGAATCTTCTTTTGGGATCAATGTTATGTATGTATCCCCCCATGACTCAGGTAATTGTGCTGTTGTCAGTACCTCATTATAGAGTTCTAATAATTGCATTTCTAATTTTTCTTGGAGCGTTTTATACAGTTCCCCTAGGAGACCCTCCAGTCCTGGTGTCTTATTGTGGGTTTTTTTTTTTTTTTTTGAAAGTTTTATTTGGGTTTTCACAAAAACAAAATACAAATAAAACATCTTTTTTGAAAATAGCATGGTCCCCAGTTATCACTTCTTCATATAGACACCAAACTCAATTTCATGCTCATTTTTATATTCTATTCCATATCTTATTACCGTTTTATATTTTCTACATAGTTTTTCCCCTCTTTTAATTTTCTCAACTTTATTTTAATTATCTCATCTCAATCAAATCATTATATTTATACTTTTGTCTGTCCTGTTTCAATTTCACATTATCTTTTCTTATTAAACAATCTTTTCCCTGTAGTTACCAATTGGAGTATGACACCTTTATATCTTTTAATTTTATCCATTCAAACTCTTATTTAAGCTTCAATGTATACCTTTAAGATTATAGCATTCAATATAATACATAACTTCCAATCGAATTCTGCTTGGTACATTCTTAAAATACACACTATATTCTTAAAAAGAATATATATATATATATATATATAATAATATAATATAATATAATATAATATAATATAATATAATATAATATAATAATATAATACAATATAATATAATATAATATAATATAATATAATATAATATAATATAATATAATATAATATAATATAATATAATATAATATATAATATAATATAATAATATAATAATATAATATAATATAATATAATATAATATAATAATATAATATAATATAATATAATATAATATAATATAATATAATATAATATAATATAATAATATAATATAATATAATAATATAATATTATATATATATATATATATATATATATATATATATATATATATATATATATATATATATATCTTTGGTTATTCGGGTTTTCTCCACGCGTAAGATTGGAAGTATCTAGGCAACGTTTCGATGAAGTCTCATTCATCATCTTCAGGCTTCTGTCTTCAGCTCTGTGCTTCTCAGAGTGATGTGAGCTTGCAGCTGCTTCTTCCTTTTAACTGCTAGTGGGGGTGTGACTTGATTGGTTGGGGGCTTGGCTGTGTTCTGATTGGGTGGGGGTGTGTTCTCATTGGTTGGGGGTTTGGCTGTGTTCTGATTGGTAGGGGGTTGGCCATGTTCTGATTGGCTGGAGGTGTGTTCTGTTCAGGTGGGGGCTTGGTTGTGCTCAGGTTGGTTTTAGTTACTGGGGGATTTAAGCTGGTGAGCTGTGATCTTGCTGTTTGGCTTCGAGTTCGTGGTCGTGCTGCATCTTCATGGTGGGGGTCATAATATAATAATATAATATAATATAATATAATATAATATAATATAATATAATATAATATAATATAATATAATATAATATAATAATATAATATAATATAATATAATATAATATAATATAATATAATATAATATAATATAATAAATATAATATAATATAATATAATATAATATAATATAATATAATATAATATAATATAATATTATATAATATAATATAATATTATATTATATAATATAATATAATATAATAAATATAATATAATAATATAATATAATATAATATAATATAATATAATATAATATAATATAATATAATATAATATAATATAATATAATATAATATAATATAATATAATATAATATAATAAATATAATATAGTATAATATAATATAATATTATATATATATGGCCTTCAGCTTTAAAAAAATTAAAGAACTTAAAGAAATTAAAGAAAAAATTAAAGAAATTAGAACATGACAAGAAAACCCCCAACAACTCACAACAACACCTGAAACAATTAGTGTACAATGTTTCCAACAGAGAACTCACCAAAACAGAAACAGAAGTCCTAACCAAAGGATTCAACTATGCTATAGCACCCCAAAAAATCCCCACAGAATCCATCATATGTGCAGTAGAATCCAGCCTAACTAAATTAAATACAGATGAAGCTGATAAAATAAGACACCAAGTTACCAACATCCTATGCACAAGCAAACCACCAAAAAGCAACTTACAGCAAAATGAAATTAAAGCGCTACAAACCCTGAAAAGAGACAGCAGCATAATCATCCTCCCAGCAGATAAAGGGAATGCCACTGTAGTAATGGACAGAAAAGACTATGAAACAAAATTGACAGACCTACTTCAAGACTCCACATACAAACCCATAAACACAGACCCAACCACATATCTGGAAAAATTAACCAAGAAGAAAATTATAACCAGCCACATAAGCAAAGAGATCCAACACACGATCATACCCAGAGAGAAATCTTCCAGAGGCCCCAAACTATACGGCCTCCCAAAAATACACAAAGAAGGCATACCTCTCAGACCCATAGTCAGCTCCAGAGGAGCACCACTACAAAACCTAGCTAAACACCTAGCAAAAGAGCTACAGCCCCATGCTGAAACAGCAGCTTCTCATGTACAAAACTCATACCCCTTCTTGGAAATGATCAAAGATCTACACGTGGAGCAAGAAGATCTGCTTGTAAGTTTTGACGTGGTTTCACTATTCACTCAAGTCCCGATAAAAGAGACCCTTGAAATCATCAAAAATAAATACCAACCAGCTAAACACCTCATGGAACTAACAGAAAACTGCTTAACCAACACATATTTCATATACAAAGGACAAAGATACAAACAAATAGAAGGAGCCCCCATGGGATCACCACTGTCACCTGTCATTGCAAACCTGTTCATGGAAGAATTCGAATCCAGAGCCCTGGCCAATGCCATCCTCAAACCCAAACTATGGTTAAGATACATCGATGACACATTCGTGATTTGGCCCCATGGACAAGAAAACCTAAACAATTTCCTAACACACCTAAACAGCACACACCCCAAAATCAAGTTCACCATGGAAACAGAAACAAACAAACAACTACCATTCCTAGATGTACTAATCTACAAAAAAACAGATGGCACACTAGGACACACCATATACCAGAAGAAAACACACACCAACTGCTACCTCAACGCCCAATCCCACCACCACCCAGCACAGATAAACTCCGTGGCTAAAACACTAATTATTAGAACCAAACGCCTGGCAGACAAGACACACATTAAGACTGAACTATGCACCCTGACTAAAATATTGACAGCCAACGGCTTCCACAAAAGCAAAATCACCAACTTGATCCACAAAAACACACTGAGACATAATAGAGACCCAGAAGATGAACAGACCCATGGAACAGCTGTCCTGCCCTACATAAGAGGCACTACAGACAAAATTAGTAAGATACTATACAGACACCACATCAAGACTGCCTTCAAAACAGACAGAAAAATAGCAGCCATCCTCAGAAACCCCAAAGACAAAATTGACCTGGAAAACCAAGGCATATACGAAGTCCCCTGTGCATCATGCCCGGCCACATACATTGGACAGACCAATAGAAGAATAAGCACCCGCCTGGATGAACACAAAAATGCAGTCAAAAAGCTGGAACACACTTCCTCACTAGTCCAACACATGGAAGCCACAGGTCATAGCATCAACTTCAATGGCACCAAAACCCTAGCCACTATAGAAAATTCCAGCCACAGAATCATCAGAGAAGCCATAGAGATTGAAAAAAGACCAGAAAGCATGAACAGAAGAGATGATTCCACCAGGCTGTCAATCATTTGGAAGCCTGCACTCACAAACAAAAATCTCCACACCACAAGCCAGGCAAACACCTGGGCACAAACAGATCCCCCTGATACCTCCAGCTCAAACACATCCCAACCAGGCACCCAGATGAAACCCAGCTTCCTAACTAATGATAGCCGTCCATTTACCCGAAGCCAAGCTGCACTAAAGACCTCCAATAAAGTAACACAATGCTGCCAGCCAATCAAGATACAAAAAGAGCCAAAAAAACAGACAGAAGTTATTAGAGACACCAATCAAGCAGAACACAGCAAACTCCGAGACCAATAAACACAGACCAAGACTCCCAACCAATCAGGATGAAGAAAAAACCATTCTGGCACAGCAATAGGCTGCCCCAAATTTAAATCTGAAACCACTGTAAAAGTCTGACTCACAGACGGACACAATACAGAAGCCTGATGATGGCAGATGAGATTCTGCCTAAACGTTGCTACAACTTTAAAAACACAACTACAATGACGTTGGAAAATACCCGAACAAAGCTGAATGCCATACATGTAAGTACCATGAAAACTTAAGAATATATATATATATATATATATATATATATATATATATATATATATATATATATATATATATATATATATATATATAGATCTTTGGTTATTCGGGTTTTCTCCGCGTAAGATTCAAAGTATCTAGGCAACGTTTGGCGAGGTCCCACTCGCCATCTTCAGGCTGGTGCTTTCGGCTTAGTGCCAGTGCAAGCACTAAGTGTCTGATTCTCCGCTGGATTTGAATTAGGAGGACTCATGGGTTCAGGAGCAGTGGGGGAGGAAGCTTCTAACGGAGAGCGTCCTTAGTCTTGGTTTCAGCTGTATAAGGAGGAGGACCCTTCTTTGGGTAGGGGGCTTTGGTCAGTGCTAAACTATGGATTTTTAAATATTCCATGACTATTCGCCATGTGGTCAGAATCTTTGGTGGAGCCCTGGGAGTATTATGAAAATAGTCACCCAAACGTTGCCATGTGGAGACTTTCAAGGACCCTTTCTCCGGATAAGCTGGACATTGTGTGTAAATTGTGTGTAAGTCAATTGTGTGTAAGTCAAAAGGGTAATAAGGTCCTTCTTTGTTGGAACCGGGAGCGTTTTGCCCTGATTCCTGAGAATAAGAATTGAGCTCTTCGTTAATTCTCCTAATTCCTGCAAATGTGCTATCGGGCGCTTTGGAGAACTTTCCGCCCATACTCACCTGAAGGGAGGATGTCTTCTTTGCAGAAGATTCCTGGGGAGGGATCCGTGACACGAGACATCCCTGGGTTGCAACTGGCTCGTCCGCCAGGTGAGATAGGCAGTCGAAGACAGATGCACCCGCTTTCTTTTAACGGATCACGTCGGGGTCACCAGATGCAGCTTTGCTCCGCATTTGGAAGGCTTCCCACTGGGTGGTCGAATGCATCAAGAAAGACACCAGGCTGGTTCTATCTCGGGTGAGCTGCCCCGATCACGAGCTCGGGAAGCTCTTTTATTAAAAACACATAGTGATACGTCACAAGCGGTGAACTCTATCCAATCATTATGTTACATGAGTAGGAATGTTAGTGGACACATAGTAGAATCAAATCACAGTTTTAGATGGTCAGTTTAGAAGGTACAAAGTAGCAAATCAGCGCCTGCAGTCCAGTTAGCAGCCCATGGTGTCGTGTTGCTGATTGATGTTCTTTGTTCCTGGTACATGTTTTCAGCCTACGTGAGGCCTGGCATGTACCGAAACTGTTGAAGCTGATTTATTACTGCAGGTTTGAAGTCAATAGCAGCAACAAAGAAGTCAAGTTGAGCAGAGTATTTTGCTATAAAACATTCATTTATGCTAAGTGATATGCCATTACCATGTATTCATTATCAGCAGTTAAAAATATGGGAACACTAGGCAAAGAAAATTCTTAAAGCTGAGATTGTATGGTGCAACAGCTACTATTATGATACTACTGAATACGACAGTGGAAGGTGCTTCTGCTTTGGAGACTTGTTTATATTGCTTCATTTCAAATATTTTCAAATATTTTCAAAGTATAGGGATGTTATGGCTAAATACACATACTGTGTAAAGCCATACGATATATTTGATTCAATTGTATATTCTTTCTGGAAAAGTACTGCACCAAAGTACTCTGAATAAAATTAGTGTTAGGGTTTTTAAATAATAGTTTAAGACTTAGTGTAATGGATAAATTGAAATAATTGTGGCTTATTCAACACAGGTGGTAAAGCAAACTATGATTTATCATGATAGTTAAATCAGGTTATGTTGCAGTTCCTCTGTCAATTATTTGTCTCCAGCCTAACCAAAGAGATACAAGAATCATGGGCACTCCCAATCTGCAGTAAACGGGGAAATAGTCAGCTTTACCATAGTGTGATGCAGGAAAATATACTGTATATAAGTTTTAAAAAATATCTTTATTTTTCACTTTTCTTTCTGAAAAGTTGCTTGGAACCACTACTTTTTGAGGGACAAAGTTTATGAAACTTGTGAAGATACCTGGAGAGGGATCTTTTTTATTTATTTATAACAACCTGAGGTGTGTTGCTCAAAGAACAATGCTTACAATTGGATTGCCAGCAACATAGTATCTCTCTTCCAAATTCTATACACCCAATAGCTATTGTTACGGAATTTGGGATTGTAAGACCATCTCAAAGGTGCACCTATTAAATAGTTGCCATGGCAGGCATGGTCATTGTTAAGAATGCAACTATTATAGTGAGGTTTTTCAGAATGACCATTGCTTGATGTCTTCTATCATGTCCTCTATTTTGTCCTTCTCTTTCTGAGAAGATGGACATTCTCTTGACTATCTTACCCACTTGGGGGATTATTTATTTAAATTATAAAGTCCTACTTGATCTACAGCAGAAAGACAGCATTCCAGTATTTCTTACCAGGATTTTACAAATTAGAAGCTTGCCAAGTAGTAAGACTCTGAAAAAAAAATTAGATTGTGTATTTTAATTGTTGCACTGTATGCTTTCCCCCTTTATAGGCATAACAATATATTTTAAATATGGAAGTATTTTTTAAACTTCTTAAAATACTTAGTGCGAAGGCTGGAATCTGTTTGTTTTACATCTAAATATGTATGTTATCTCCCCCCTCATTCCATTTAACTCTCCTGAAAAATACATCCTAACTCTCCAGATGAAGAAAAGCTTTGTCTTTTACGCATAGTTTAAAGTTGGTATTTTTTCCAATGATGAATTGTATTTTCTGCCCAGAATTTTTCACTTCCCCAAATCATGATATATGAAAATCAGAAGCTTGTCACTTTGATGTAGTACCAAATTGTGAGGTACAGGGTAGAGAAGGGTAGAAGGGAGTTTTTAATGGATTGAATTTGGAGATATAAACATGCTGTTTAATATTTAATTCTCCATAGCTTGGGAGTAAATGAAAAGCAAGAAAGGTGGTTTCCTGGCTGAAGTTGGGCTGCATTCCCTGTAGAAAAACCAATAAATAACGTATTTTGATCAGCCAATCTTTTCACCAAGCCTGCAAACCCAAAAAGTCAAGTGATCATGATAAACTGGCAGCTTTTATAAGAGCTAAAGCTGGTAGCTATGGGCTCTAGTGTATTTTAATATCAATGTGTTCCAGTTACTCTATTGTATTAGAGCTGTAAATCTGATTACAGTGTTACAGTACTTTACAAAGCTGTGGCAAAACTAAGGCTTGCTGGCATTGAGAACTTAAAAAAAAAAAGCCATAAACCTGAATAGACTATAAAAAAGTAACTCCTAGATAACTCAGCATATTTCACTCAACAAACAGCTCTTCTTTTGTTCTTTTAGGTCAGCATTGATTTCTGATGAATATCTGGACAAATCCTTGCACTTTTATTGGTAAGATTTTGGAAGTGGTTTTCCATTGCTTCCATCCTAGGGCTGAAAAAGAGTGACTAGCCTAAAGTCAGCCAGGTGGCTTTGTGATTAAAGTAGGACTAGAACCCATGGTCTTCTAGTTTTGAGCCTAGTGATTTAAACCAACCACCAAACTTAATCTCTCTCTTTTTCTTCATTACAGATAACACCTAGCAAGGTCTAAAATTGGGCAGATTGGTAGTAAGACTGTACTGGTGGTTTTGCTTTTTCTGTTCCTAAGTATATTACTTACAAGAACTGCTAGTTGAGAATCAATGGGATTGTTTAAATCCACAATAAAATTCATTTACCAAATTAATGTCCCCTTTTTTGGCTTCACGGTAGAACATGTAATAATATTATTTTTAGGAAGAAAAGATATATACTGAGAACCAAACAAAACAAAACAGAATTTACAAAATATTGAAGGATATAATATCACTCTCAGTGCTTAATATTTTATCTTTTTATCTAAATCATTAATCATTTTAGAAGCATTATACTTCAAATGCTGTGAGCATACCCTTATAATATTGGGCCATCAGTATGCTAACTGGATCAAATATTTAATCTTTGTCCAATTTGAATATAGCAGGCTGATTTTAGCATTTTAATACATTTTCCCTTTGGTCCACCCTATTAGAGACTGATTTCACCACCACATCATTTTTCGATCCTTTTCCTTTTTGACACATTTTGCTTATCTTTTCTTTTCTTTATTTGTCCAAATAGCCCTAATTTAGAGAAAGAAGAAAATGTATGATTTTATTTCATGGTATATAGAGTTAATTTTGGGGGCATTTCTGTTTAATACAATTTTAAAGGCACCATTGTTTATAGGAGTGAAATTAGTGAGATTAATCAGAACATAGATTAATCCCAGCAAAGACTAAAGGCTAAAGGTAATGATTAGAAGGGAGATATCCAATAATATGGTCTCAAAAACCCAAACATGATTCAATTGATGATGAAATATGATTAATATTATCTCTGTTGATAATACTTGAAGTTTTAACTAGTGACATAAATTGTGAGTCAGTAAAAGACTGTTAATTGGAAACTGGTTAATCTCTGCAACAGGAGAATGTTTACATTCTTGAGGAAGGACAAACAATACTGTTCCCAGCTGCCTGCATTAAAATTTTATATTGTTTTCTAAGGACTGTAATGTTCTACAGATTCTGTTAATAAGATAGGAAAATGATAGGAGAGAATTCAGAAGATGTAAAGTGAACTGGGGATAATTCTCAAGATCTATGTGGACTTTCTAACCCATTGATTTCCATAGACCTCACTGGATTTCTAGCTAATGGATGAAGACCACTCAGAACACGAGATGGGCTTTAAAGAAAACCATAAAAAATAAGCAGTCTTTTATGTTACTGAACATGTATGTCTACATACATAAATGCTTTCCCATTTTGCCAATCCCCTTGAAGTTAAGTTGTGTTATTCAAAGTGCAGAAAATAAGAAGTAGTGGACAAATATATATATATATATATATATATATATATATATATATATATATATATATATATATATATATATATATATATGTGTGTGTGTGTGTGTGTGTGTGTGTGTGTGTGTGTGTGTGTGTGTGTGTGTGTGTGTATGTGTATGTATGTATGTATGTATATATATATATATATATATATATATATATATATATATATATATATATATATATATATATATATATTTGTTTTCTGAGGTTCTCAGGGTATTTGTATGTGGATCTTTGGTTATTCGGGTTCTCTCCCGCGTAAGATTCAAAGTATCTAGGCAACGTTTCGGCGAGGTCCCACTCGCCATCTTCAGGCTGGTGCTTTCGGCTTAGTGCCAGTGCAAGCAGTGTGTGACCGGAGCTGCCATCTCTCTCTATATACAAGTGGTGGGGGATGGTGTGCTGGGCTGGTTGGCTGTGCTGCAGCCTCTTGATTGGTTGATGGAGTTGATGTTGGTATAATGGGCTGTGTAATGGCCTTTTGTTGTGGAGATATCCTGGATCTTGTGCTGTCATCTCCTGGGTCGTTAGCCTCTTGTGTTTTAACGGCTTGGGTAATGGGTTGTGTGATGGGCTTGTGAGTTCTTTTGTTGTGGTATCCTGGGTCTTGCGTTGTAATCTCCTGGGTCGTTTGTGTTTTGATCTCTTTTCCATTAGCCTCCTGTGTAGTAACAGCTTGGGTAATGGGTTGTGTGATGACCTTGTGAGATTTATTGCTGTGGTATCCTTGGTCTTGTGCTGTGATATCCTGGGTCATTTGCTGTGTTGTGACTTCTTGAGTTCTTGAGGTGTAATTTCTTGAGTTTTCTGATGTGATGTCCTGAGCAGGTGGCTGTGATGTAGCATTTTGGGTTTTTAATATGGCTTTGAGTTTGGGGTCTGGGTCTGTGTTCGTTTGGCTTGAGTTCGTGGTCGTGCCACATCTTCATGGTGGGGTCAGTTCGCTTCATGTATGGTTCAGAGGAGTTTGAAGTGGGTAGTGATGCAGCTGCAGTGCGGCTTCTGGTCTGTGGTCGTGTCTCATCTTCTGTGTGGGTGTGAGTCTGATTTTTACGTGGAAGTGTGGTGGTGGCATCTTGTGTGGCCCTCATGGGTGTGGGTCTGGTGTCATTTATCATGTTGGGTACTCGTCTGTTCATGAGGCGGGTTTCCAAATGGCTGGTAAGCGGGAGGTGTCATCTCTTTTATTCATGCTGTGTGGGCGTTTTTCTATCTCTATGGCTTCTCTGATTATTCTGCTGCTGTGGTGTTCAGTTTTGGCGATAGTTCTGGTATTTTTAAGGTCAATCTCATGTCCTGTGGCTTTGAGGTGTTGGACCAGGAAGAGGTTGGTTCTTCTTTTTGATTGAGTTCTTATGTTCTTCAACGCGTGCACTTATTCTTCTGTTAGTTTGTCCAATGTATGTGGTGAGGCAGGCAGTGCAGGGATTTCATATACTCCTTGGTTTTCTAACTCGATTTTGTCTTTAGGGTTTCTTAGGATGGTGGATATTTTTCTGTTTGTGCAGAATGCTGTTTTAATGTTGTGTTTTTGGAGGATCTTGCTGATTTTGTCTGTAGTGCCTTTTATATATGGGAGGAGGGCTTTGCCGTTCTCTTGTTCTCTGTCTTGGATTTTGGTTGGGGTTTCTTTTTGGATTAGGTGGGTGATCTTCTTTCTTTGAAATCCATTGGCTGTTAGTACGTTGGTGAGAGTGTTTAGTTCGGTTTTTAGGTGTTGTTCATCAGCTAAGCATTTTGTTCTGGAGATGAGTGTCTCAGCTACGGAATTGATCTGTGCTGGGTGGTGGTGTGAGAGTGCGTGTAGATAGCGGTTTGTATGTGTTTTCTTTTGGTAGATGGTGTGTCCTAGGGAGCCATTGGGTTTTTGTATACCAAGACATCTAGAAAGGGAAGTTGATTGTTAGCTTCTGTTTCCATGGTGAATTGTATTTTGGGGTGTAGGCTGTTGAGGTGTGTGAGGAAGTTGTTCAGTTTTCTTTCCCGTGTGGCCAGATTATGAAGGTGTCATCTACGTATCTGAGCCAGAGTTTGGGTTTGTGATCATATTTTTCTAGAGCTTGTGTTTCAAAGTGTTCCATGTAGAGGTTTGCGATGACAGGTGAGAGGGGTGATCCCATGGGTGCTCCTTCTATTTGTTTGTATTTTTGTCCATTGTAGGTGAAGTATGTATTGGATAGACAGTGGTTGGTCAGATCTAGGATGTGCTTGGGGGTTGTATTTGTTTTGGATGGCTGTCAAGGCTTCTTTTATTGGCACTTGGGTGAAGAGGGATATGACATCGAAGCTAACTAGTAGGTCGCTGGGTTGTAAGTTTTGTTTCTTTATGATCTCGATGAACTGGAATGAGTTTCTTACATGTGAGTTGATGGATTCTGCATAGG
Organism: Notechis scutatus; assembly: GCF_049901735.1. NCBI lineage: Eukaryota > Metazoa > Chordata > Lepidosauria > Squamata > Elapidae > Notechis > Notechis scutatus. Next base: position 147,634,563 of record NC_142012.1, on the reverse strand, counting down.
GCTGTAGTTGTTTGGCGAGAAATTTGGCTAGGTTTTGTAGAGGTGAGCCTATGGAGCTGACTATTGGTCTAAGTGGAGTTCCTTCTTTGTGTATCTTGGGAGACCATAAAGCTTAGGGCATCTGGATGATTTCTCTCTGGGTATGATTCTTTGCTGGATTTCTTCACTGATGGGGAGGCTTTTATTTTGGATCTGGTGGTTTTTTCCAGGTAGGTGGTGGGGTCTGTCTTTAGGGGTTTGTATGTGGGGTCTAGGAATCCATCAACTCACATGTAAGAAACTCATTCCAGTTCATCGAGATCATAAAGAAACAAAACTTACAACCCAGCGACCTACTAGTTAGCTTCGATGTCATATCCCTCTTCACCCAAGTGCCAATAAAAGAAGCCTTGACAGCCATCCAAAACAAATACAACCCCCAAGCACATCCTAGATCTGACCAACCACTGTCTATCCAATACATACTTCACCTACAATGGACAAAAATACAAACAAATAGAAGGAGCACCCATGGGATCACCCTCTCACCTGTCATCGCAAACCTCTACATGGAACACTTTGAAACACAAGCTCTAGAAAAATATGATCACAAACCCAAACTCTGGCTCAGATATCGTAGATGACACCTTCATAATCTGGCCACACGGGAAAGAAAAACTGAACAACTTCCTCACACACCTCAACAGCCTACACCCCAAAATACAATTCACCATGGAAACAGAAGCTAACAATCAACTTCCCTTTCTAGATGTCTTGGTATACAAAAAACCCAATGGCTCCCTAGGACACACCATCTACCAAAAGAAAACACATACAAACCGCTATCTACACGCACTCTCACACCACCACCCAGCACAGATCAATTCCGTAGCTGAGACACTCATCTCCAGAACAAAATGCTTAGCTGATGAACAACACCTAAAAACCGAACTAAACACTCTCACCAACGTACTAACAGCCAATGGATTTCAAAGAAAGAAGATCACCCACCTAATCCAAAAAGAAACCCCAACCAAAATCCAAGACAGAGAACAAGAGAACGGCAAAGCCCTCCTCCCATATATAAAAGGCACTACAGACAAAATCAGCAAGATCCTCCAAAACACAACATTAAAACAGCATTCTGCACAAACAGAAAAATATCCACCATCCTAAGAAACCCTAAAGACAAAATCGAGTTAGAAAACCAAGGAGTATATGAAATCCCCTGCACTGCCTGCCTCACCACATACATTGGACAAACTAACAGAAGAATAAGTGCACGCGTTGAAGAACATAAGAACTCAATCAAAAAGAAGAACCAACCTCTTCCCTGGTCCAACACCTCAAAGCCACAGGACATGAGATTGACCTTAAAAATACCAGAACTATCGCCAAAACTGAACACCACAGCAGCAGAATAATCAGAGAAGCCATAGAGATAGAAAACGCCCACAGCATGAATAAAAGAGATGACACCTCCCGCTTACCAGCCATTTGGAAACCCGCCCTCATGAACAGACGAGTACCCAACATGATAAATGACACCAGACCCACACCCATGAGGGCCACACAAGATGCCACCACCACACTTCCACGTAAAAATCAGACTCACACCCACACAGAAGATGAGACACGACCACAGACCAGAAGCCGCACTGCAGCTGCATCACTACCCACTTCAAACTCCTCTGAACCATACATGAAGCGAACTGACCCCCACCATGAAGATGTGGCACGACCACGAACTCGAAGCCAAGCGAACACAGACCCAGACCCCAAACTCAAAGCCATATTAAAAACCCAAAATGCTACATCACAGCCACCTGCTCAGGACATCACATCAGAAAACTCAAGAAATTACACCTCAAGAACTCAAGAAGTCACAACACAGCAAATGACCCAGGATATCACAGCACAAGACCAAGGATACCACAGCAATAAATCTCACAAGGTCATCACACAACCCATTACCCAAGCTGTTACTACACAGGAGGCTAATGGAAAAGAGATCAAAACACAAACAACCCAGGAGATTACAACGCAAGACCCAGGATACCACAACAAAAGAACTCACAAGCCCATCACACAACCCATTACCCAAGCCGTTAAAACACAAGAGGCTAACGACCCAGGAGATGACAGCACAAGATCCAGGATATCTCCACAACAAAGGCCATTACACAGCCCATTATACCAACATCAACTCCATCAACCAATCAAGAGGCTGCAGCACAGCCAACCAGCCCAGCACACCATCCCCCACCACTTGTATATAGAGAGAGATGGCAGCTCCGGTCACACACTGCTTGCACTGGCACTAAGCCGAAAGCACCAGCCTGAAGATGGCGAGTGGGACCTCGCCGAAACGTTGCCTAGATACTTTGAATCTTACGCGGAGAGAACCCGAATAACCAAAGATCCACATACAAATACCATGAGAACCTCAGAAAACAAATATATATATATATATATATATATATATATATATACATACATACATACATACACATACACACACACACACACACACACACACACACACACACACACACACACACACACACATATATATATATTGTCCACTACTTCTTATTTTCTGCACTTTGAATAACACAACTTAACTTCAAGGGGATTGGCAAAATGGGAAAGCATTTATGTATGTAGACATACATGTTCAGTAACATAAAAGACTGCTTATTTTTTATGGTTTTCTTTAAAGCCCATCTCGTGTTCTGAGTGGTCTTCATCCATTAGCTAGAAATCCAGTGAGGTCTATGGAAATCAATGGGTTAGAAAGTCCACATAGATCTTGAGAATTATCCCCAGTTCACTTTACATCTTCTGAATTCTCTCCTATCATTTTCCTATCTTATTAACAGAATCTGTAGAACATTACAGTCCTTAGAAAACAATATAAAATTTTAATGCAGGCAGCTGGGAACAGTATTGTTTGTCCTTCCTCAAGAATGTAAACATTCTCCTGTTGCAGAGATTAACCAGTTTCCAATTAACAGTCTTTTACTGACTCACAATTTATGTCACTAGTTAAAACTTCAAGTATTATCAACAGAGATAATATTAATCATATTTCATCATCAATTGAATCATGTTTGGGTTTTTGAGACCATATTATTGGATATCTCCCTTCTAATCATTACCTTTAGCCTTTAGTCTTTGCTGGGATTAATCTATGTTCTGATTAATCTCACTAATTTCACTCCTATAAACAATGGTGCCTTTAAAATTGTATTAAACAGAAATGCCCCCCAAAATTAACTCTATATACCATGAAATAAAATCATACATTTTCTTCTTTCTCTAAATTAGGGCTATTTGGACAAATAAAGAAAAGAAAAGATAAGCAAAATGTGTCAAAAAAGGAAAAGGATCGAAAAATGATGTGGTGGTGAAATCAGTCTCTAATAGGGTGGACCAAAGGGAAAATGTATTAAAATGCTAAAATCAGCCTGCTATATTCAAATTGGACAAAGATTAAATATTTGATCCAGTTAGCATACTGATGGCCCAATATTATAAGGGTATGCTCACAGCATTTGAAGTATAATGCTTCTAAAATGATTAATGATTTAGATAAAAAAGATAAAATATTAAGCACTGAGAGTGATATTATATCCTTCAATATTTTGTAAATTCTGTTTTGTTTTGTTTGGTTCTCAGTATATATCTTTTCTTCCTAAAAATAATATTATTACATGTTCTACCGTGAAGCCAAAAAAGGGGACATTAATTTGGTAAATGAATTTTATTGTGGATTTAAACAATCCCATTGATTCTCAACTAGCAGTTCTTGTAAGTAATATACTTAGGAACAGAAAAAGCAAAACCACCAGTACAGTCTTACTACCAATCTGCCCAATTTTAGACCTTGCTAGGTGTTATCTGTAATGAAGAAAAAAAGAGAGAGATTAAGTTTGGTGGTTGGTTTAAATCACTAGGCTCAAAACTAGAAGACCATGGGTTCTAGTCCTACTTTAATCACAAAGCCACCTGGCTGACTTTAGGCTAGTCACTCTTTTTCAGCCCTAGGATGGAAGCAATGGAAAACCACTTCCAAAATCTTACCAATAAAAGTGCAAGGATTTGTCCAGATATTCATCAGAAATCAATGCTGACCTAAAAGAACAAAAGAAGAGCTGTTTGTTGAGTGAAATATGCTGAGTTATCTAGGAGTTACTTTTTTATAGTCTATTCAGGTTTATGGCTTTTTTTTTTTTTAAGTTCTCAATGCCAGCAAGCCTTAGTTTTGCCACAGCTTTGTAAAGTACTGTAACACTGTAATCAGATTTACAGCTCTAATACAATAGAGTAACTGGAACACATTGATATTAAAATACACTAGAGCCCATAGCTACCAGCTTTAGCTCTTATAAAAGCTGCCAGTTTATCATGATCACTTGACTTTTTGGGTTTGCAGGCTTGGTGAAAAAGATTGGCTGATCAAAATACGTTATTTATTGGTTTTTCTACAGGGAATGCAGCCCAACTTCAGCCAGGAAACCACCTTTCTTGCTTTTTCATTTACTCCCAAGCTATGGAGAATTAAATATTAAACAGCATGTTTATATCTCCAAATTCAATCCATTAAAAAACTCCCTTCTACCCTTCTCTACCCTGTACCTCACAATTTGGTACTACATCAAAGTGACAAGCTTCTGATTTTCATATATCATGATTTGGGGGAAGTGAAAAATTCTGGGCAGAAAATACAATTCATCATTGGAAAAAATACCAACTTTAAACTATGCGTAAAAGACAAAGCTTTTCTTCATCTGGAGAGTTAGGATGTATTTTTCAGGAGAGTTAAATGGAATGAGGGGGGGAGATAACATACATATTTAGATGTAAAACAAACAGATTCCAGCCTTCGCACTAAGTATTTTAAGAAGTTTAAAAAATACTTCCATATTTAAAATATATTGTTATGCCTATAAAGGGGGGAAAGCATACAGTGCAACAATTAAAATACACAATCTAATTTTTTTTTCAGAGTCTTACTACTTGGCAAGCTTCTAATTTGTAAAATCCTGGTAAGAAATACTGGAATGCTGTCTTTCTGCTGTAGATCAAGTAGGACTTTATAATTTAAATAAATAATCCCCCAAGTGGGTAAGATAGTCAAGAGAATGTCCATCTTCTCAGAAAGAGAAGGACAAAATAGAGGACATGATAGAAGACATCAAGCAATGGTCATTCTGAAAAACCTCACTATAATAGTTGCATTCTTAACAATGACCATGCCTGCCATGGCAACTATTTAATAGGTGCACCTTTGAGATGGTCTTACAATCCCAAATTCCGTAACAATAGCTATTGGGTGTATAGAATTTGGAAGAGAGATACTATGTTGCTGGCAATCCAATTGTAAGCATTGTTCTTTGAGCAACACACCTCAGGTTGTTATAAATAAATAAAAAAGATCCCTCTCCAGGTATCTTCACAAGTTTCATAAACTTTGTCCCTCAAAAGTAGTGGTTCCAAGCAACTTTTCAGAAAGAAAAGTGAAAAAATAAAGATATTTTTAAAACTTATATACAGTATATTTTCCTGCATCACACTATGGTAAAGCTGACTATTTCCCCGTTTACTGCAGATTGGGAGTGCCCATGATTCTTGTATCTCTTTGGTTAGGCTGGAGACAAATAATTGACAGAGGAACTGCAACATAACCTGATTTAACTATCATGATAAATCATAGTTTGCTTTACCACCTGTGTTGAATAAGCCACAATTATTTCAATTTATCCATTACACTAAGTCTTAAACTATTATTTAAAAACCCTAACACTAATTTTATTCAGAGTACTTTGGTGCAGTACTTTTCCAGAAAGAATATACAATTGAATCAAATATATCGTATGGCTTTACACAGTATGTGTATTTAGCCATAACATCCCTATACTTTGAAAATATTTGAAAATATTTGAAATGAAGCAATATAAACAAGTCTCCAAAGCAGAAGCACCTTCCACTGTCGTATTCAGTAGTATCATAATAGTAGCTGTTGCACCATACAATCTCAGCTTTAAGAATTTTCTTTGCCTAGTGTTCCCATATTTTTAACTGCTGATAATGAATACATGGTAATGGCATATCACTTAGCATAAATGAATGTTTTATAGCAAAATACTCTGCTCAACTTGACTTCTTTGTTGCTGCTATTGACTTCAAACCTGCAGTAATAAATCAGCTTCAACAGTTTCGGTACATGCCAGGCCTCACGTAGGCTGAAAACATGTACCAGGAACAAAGAACATCAATCAGCAACACGACACCATGGGCTGCTAACTGGACTGCAGGCGCTGATTTGCTACTTTGTACCTTCTAAACTGACCATCTAAAACTGTGATTTGATTCTACTATGTGTCCACTAACATTCCTACTCATGTAACATAATGATTGGATAGAGTTCACCGCTTGTGACGTATCACTATGTGTTTTTAATAAAAGAGCTTCCCGAGCTCGTGATCGGGGCAGCTCACCCGAGATAGAACCAGCCTGGTGTCTTTCTTGATGCATTCGACCACCCAGTGGGAAGCCTTCCAAATGCGGAGCAAAGCTGCATCTGGTGACCCCGACGTGATCCGTTAAAAGAAACGGGTGCATCTGTCTTCGACTGCCTATCTCACCTGGCCGGACGAGCCAGTTGCAACCCAGGGATGTCTCGTGTCACGGATCCCTCCCCAGGAATCTTCTGCAAAGAAGACATCCTCCCTTCAGGTGAGTATGGGCGGAAAGTTCTCCAAAGCGCCGATAGCACATTTGCAGGAATTAGGAGAATTAACGAAGAGCTCAATTCTTATTCTCAGGAATCAGGGCAAAACGCTCCCGGTTCCAACAAAGAAGGACCTTATTACCCTTTTGACTTACACACAATTGACTTACACACAATTTACACACAATGTCCAGCTTATCCGGAGAAAGGGTCCTTGAAAGTCTCCACATGGCAACGTTTGGGTGACTATTTTCATAATACTCCCAGGGCTCCACCAAAGATTCTGACCACATGGCGAATAGTCATGGAATATTTAAAAATCCATAGTTTAGCACTGACCAAAGCCCCCTACCCAAAGAAGGGTCCTCCTCCTTATACAGCTGAAACCAAGACTAAGGACGCTCTCCCGTTAGAAGCTTCCTCCCCCACTGCTCCTGAACCCATGAGTCCTCCTAATTCAAATCCAGCGGAGAATCAGACACCCATGGGAGCGATCGCGCAAGCCATGGCGCAGGGACGCAGGGAAGGCTCTCTTACCCTGGAGGAGCTCTCTCTCTGTCCTGTTGAATATATAGGGGATGGAGCCAGAAATTTGGTGCCTAGACTTGAACCTTTACCCATGAAATTAATCAGAGATTTAAAACAAGCCATGGCCATGTACGGCATCCAGGCACCATATGTCAGAGGCTTCATTAACACCATCAGCACCTCCTTTTTTATGCTACCCCAAGATTGGAAAGACCTTTTCCGTATGGTACTGACGGGACCGCAGTATGTTGTTTGGGAATCAGACTTTCGCGCCGAAGCCGAGAGATTTGCCCGCGATCGTGGCGCGGCCGCGAGAGCGGATCAAATTTTCGCCACGGGCCGATTTACGGACTTAACAGCTCAGATGGCTCTCCCACAGCGTACTCTTATGCCCTTATCAGTATCATAGCGGTCAAAGCCCTTGACAAAGTCGATGATCCTACCTCTGGCATCATAGGATATTTTTCAAAAATTACTCAAGGCTCACATCAGCCTTATGCTGAGTTCATAGAGGAACTTCAGAAGGCCATTCACAGACAAATCTCGAATGAAGAAGCCTGTAAGGAGCTTCTGTTGAAACTGGCCGTTGAAAATGCAAATGAGGATTGCAAGAGGATTCTGCAGCCTCTATCTGCCCGAGGGGGGGCTTCCCTCTCGGACTATCTAAAGGCTTGCAGAATCGTGGGAACTGTCTCCTACAATATGGAGCATCTGGCCATGGCCTTGCAGCAAGCAGGTTCTCAAAACAGGCCGGCCGGAAACTGCTTCAATTGTGGGAAGCCAGGCCACTTCAAAGCACAATGTAGAGCCAGGGACAATACACAAAACAACACCAAGCCTAAAACGATATGCCCAAGGTGCAAGAAAGGGTACCACTGGGCAAACCAGTGTCGCAGCAACATTCCTCAGCCGCAGGGAAACTAGAAGAGGGGCGATCAGCCAGCCCCGCTCCAAAGGCTGACTCCATGTCTTTTCAACTAATTGCCTCTGAAGATATGGAAATCGACATTCCAGGCACTGTGTACTTTCTTCCCACATGCCTGAAAACGATCCCTCCTGCCATGACACCCCTCATAATTTATCCCATCCGAGACCTCATGGCAAGGGGAATCATTGCATTTCCGTTTCTGAGAGATTCCGATGACTTTTCCTCAGTGGCCATGGCAGTAATTGGAAATACTCCCACAAAATTTAGCAAGGGAGAACTAGTAGCAACCGCTGTTCCAGTACCTGTTAAAACGGCTGATGCTTGGGCATTTACTGTCCATCAAACGGTGGAACATGCCAGGCCTGTGTTACAATTCACAATCCGTGACAAAATCTTTTCGGGTCTCTTAGATACTGGAGCTGACGTAAGTGTCATCCGAACGGCTGAGTGGCCGGACGATTGGAAACTGCCCCAGCCGTTTGGGGAGTGGGAGGAGTTCAGCACGCCCACCGTAGCAAACACTGGCTACCGGTGAGTTCCTCTGATATTTCTTGCACTGCCTACCTCCAACCCTTGGTTCTTCCACTACATACTAACCTGTGGGGCCACGATCTTATGTCTCAACTTAACGCAAAACTCATTATTGATTAATGGAATCTTTTGCTAGAACTCCACTGCGGCTACAATTAAAAACCACAGAACCTGTTTGGGTAGATCAATGGCCTCTCACAATAGACAAACTAGAGGCCCTGCAATCACTTGTCCAGGACCAAATTGTCAAAGGGCATGTTGAACCATCTGTCAGCCCTTATAACACCCCCATTTTTGGCATAAAGAAAAAGTCAGGAAAATGGAGGCTCTTGCATGATCTAAGAGCCGTCAATACAATAATAAAACCAATGGGGGCGTTACAATGTGGTTTTTCCAAATCCCAACATCATCCCTGAAAAATTTGATCTCATGGTCATAGATTTAAAGGACTGCTTCTTTTCTATCCCCTTGCATGAACAAGATCGCACCTTATTCACTTTTACACTACCTCGTTTAAACAACTCCTCTCCCTCCTCCCACTTTCAGTGGAAAGTCCTACCCCAAGGTATGCTCAATAGCCCCACCATTTGTCAACACTATGTCAATAATGTTCTGCTACCCTATCGTTCTGCTTTTCCACAATTTCTGGTGTATCACTACATGGACGATATCCTTGTTGCCGCTCCCGGCCCACCGGGTACGGTGTTCACTTCATTTTTCTTCCTGAAAGCCGTTCTTGCAAAAGGAGGTTTGCATATAGCACCTGAAAAGGTACAAGTACTAACTCCGTATGCATATCTGGGCTATAAAATGCTTTCAACTACTGCCTATCCTTCACTCCCCTCTCTGTCTCTACCTTCTTAACCCATCCTGGTCCAACTTCAGCAATATCTAGGTACCATAAACTGGGCTCGACCTTTCCTCTCTTTAACCACTGATATTCTTTCTCCATTGTTTGAAGCCCTTACCTGGGGGAAAAAGCCTGCTGACATAATATCCTTGCAGCAACCTCAGCTTCAAGCAATAACTCAAATAGAAGAGAATATCCGAAAAATATGGGTAGACAGAGCTTCTGCCAATACTCCTCTAGATATGGTCATATTAGCCACCCCGAAGCTTATGACCGCAGCAGTAACTCAAAAGAACCAAAAACTCCACATCATAGAGTGGATCCATCTTTCCCATATGCCACGATGCTCCATCACTTCCAAATCAGCTCAATTGGCTCAATTGATCATAAAAGACAGGAGCCGTGCAAAATTACTTATGGGAATAGATATCTCCACACTTTTTATCCCTTTTTCGCTACAAATATGGGAATCTCTATTCCAAAACTCCCAGGAAATTCAGTTTGCCTTAGCCGACTGGCCTGAACTAGTTTCCTGCCACCTGCCCACTGATCCACGTTTTCAAATCATTCGGACAATACCCATCTCTTTCTCCTCTCCCATCAGCAAAGAACCTTTGGTCAATGCTTTGACTATATTTGCTGATGGCAGTAGGGAACGAGGGGCATGCGCTTGGCAAAGAAATGGGGTGTGGCACACTAAAACCACCCCTGTGCAGACATCACCACAAAGGGCTGAGCTTGCTGCAACCATATTAGTCCTCCAGAATTTTAACGAACCCCTCAACTTGATCTTAGACAGCCTATATGTTACCCAAATAGTCTCTACTATTCACGATTCTTACCTCTCTCCCGCTATTGATAAAAACCTTCTCTCTCTTTTTGTTACATTGCAACATCTTGTTGCACAGCGCCAGCACCCCCTCTTTGTAGCACACATTCGCAGCCACCAACCCTTCCTGGGAACCAGCCTGGTGTCTTTCTTGATGCATTCGACCACCCAGTGGGAAGCCTTCCAAATGCGGAGCAAAGCCGCACAAACCAAATGATATTTTTGTCTGCTGTTACCACCAAAATATTATTCTATCAGAAATCTTCTCACTCTTCCTTCATACCATTAGCTCACTGAGAGTAGACAAGAACTGTTGATCAATGGAAAATCATTTTTTATGTGTACAAAAGGTTCCAGATTCAATTTCAGGCTTCTCAATTAGAAGGATGCCATTTAAATTACCAACAGCAATTGATAATATGCTGAAAACTTCATCGTTTCTCAGGAAGTTAGTTCTGATTTTGTTTTGTTTTGTTTTTTGGTCTTTCAAATGAGAGCTTGCTTTTTACTACCTTATCCTCAGGTTACATGAGAATGTTTTTTGAAGTTGACTTTGTGGTAGTTAAGTTTAACTAAGTTTCATTTTTGCTTGAATTACTGGATGTTGCTACTGCTTAGTTTTATTTCCTTGCTCTTCTTTTGTTACACATCATTTGTTTTCCAATCTGAAGCCTGTGCGGAAGTTCCAACCTGAAAAGGACCAGGAGCAGGAACTGTCTTCTGAAATCTTACCTTGGAATTGAATAGAAGCATGGGAAGACAGATAGGACATTCACACATACTGTTTGGCCCTTTTATCACTAAATATCTCATAATACTATGGGAAGAAATATATATCTGCTTCAGTTCCAAGCTGTAAGAAAGACACTGGAAACATGGAGGCTGATTGGAAAGAAAGTTTAATGATGAACAGAACCACCAAATGCATAGTTCTGATGCAGCTGACAAAATGGAGTTGAGAGTGAGGTGTTTTTATATCTTTTTTGGCTTTGCACTTGAGCTTCCTGTTCTTGTGCAAGAACATGTCTTCAATTGGCTGTTGTCAGATTCCTATGGGGTTATGTAGGGGTCATAGCTGGGCTCTATAGGCAAAATACAAAGCCTAGGTGTTTGAGCTAAGTTTGTTGAAGTTTGGACTGCTCTGAAGGTGATGCAATAATTCCTATTTTGGCTTAATGGCTTTGTCTTGTATTGGATCTTGAGTGATGGCTGCTTCTAATCCTACAATTCTGCCTTTGTTTCAAAATATCTTTCCTTCAATGGATTATCAAATCTGCATTTCTAAAAGCCCTGCCTCACTCTCTGCTGGGGCTGTTAAGGAACGTGGGGTTTGCTTTCTGCCTCTAAAAATATGTTTCTCCATTTCTCCCTTTGAGAAAAATAATATTCTACCTTTTTTAACATTTCTCAAAATATTTCATTCTTCTAGAGGGGAGTTGGCTTCCCACTATATCTTATTGCATCGATGACAATTTCTCTGAAAATATTTTTTTCCTTTGCAAAAAATTTGGAAGTGAATTCTGTTTCATCACTTTGTATGAAAACTGGTAAGAAGAAACTGCAGGAGAATTCCATTATTTGAATAGCATTTTTTTAAAATAGAAAACTTCAGTTTAAGATAACATGCACTAAAATGTGGCAACAAATTTACCCTAACGGCCACAGTGGTTTACTAGTACAGATGAATCTTCTTTTGGATTGAAGAAATAAATAGATATTCCTGTGATGAAATGCCTAGCAGATTCTAGGAACATGAAGGGGGATGGAGTAAAGCCCCATATAGAAAAAAACTTCAGATAAAGATGAATGAGAAAAAGACTCAGAGTAACTCCATCTTAGTTCTAATAGTTCATCTAAAGGATAGCTTTGGCAGACTTTCAAAATTCTGTTAAAATACTCAACTAGCAATAAACATTTTTGCAGAAATCCAAGTGGTTTGCCTTGAGTTTTCTTTCCTCAAAGATCTTGCTTGATTATTTTAGAGTACTAAAAATTTTGTTAATTGCACCCAAATAAATTATATTTTAGCATGTGTATCTAGAAGTATATAAGCTATGTAAATACTTAGCCATCCAAATTATATGTCAAAGTCATCAAGTTGGCAGCCTAGTCTAAGAATGCAGTGAATTCCAATAGACTTCCAATGAAAGATGTTACAGTCACTCATGTTATTATTTCACTTTTAGCAATTTTGGGTTGTTGTTTTTTAAAATGCATTCTACACTGCTATTTATATGTAAATCAAAATTGCCTGAATACCGCATGTAAATTTCTATATATAAGTAAGTCAAAAGACATTCTTTTGCTTGAGCTTCAGCTAGTTTCTAGAGTTCTACTTCCATCTGTATTCCACAAGCTTCCTTAATTTCAGCTTCCTACATTTCCTCTTATGTAACTGGGGGGGCAGGCAATCCTTCTTTGTCAGTTCACATCATTAAATGATCAGAGTCTAATGAGAAAATCAAGATAACTCCCCAGTATTATGAATAATTTATTGATTAATTTCAGTGACTTATCAGTTTCAGTAACATTTAGTTAATCTTAGCTTGCCTTATGTAGATTCTCTACTGGGGAAACTATGCAGAATCAAAGAAAGGTGTTCATTTTTAACTATGTATGTGAGGAGAGGGGATAATAGAGTTTTCTGAGGGCTGCTGAATAATAACCACCAGTATCCATTATCACTGGCCAACTAGAGCTACTGGAAATAAAAAATCCAACATTATCTGGAAACTTCAGATTTCTGATTATTACAGTATGTTCATAAGGCACATACATTTTCTAGATAAATGTATCTTGGCTCTAGGAATGAAATTAGTGCCTAGGAAAAGCTAAGAATATCCAAAGTGTCAAACTATGTCAATCAAAAGTAAATAATTTGGGAAGGAGGATGTCCAAAAACACACCAAATGCCAAGCACACACTTTGGAACCACACATATCAATACACACAGGAGTACATAGGCATATATTTTAAAAAGCCCTAATGTGAAGAACACATGCTCTTGTGCATTTTATGTTACCAGTCTTCATTCTAACTCCAATGCTAGATTTGTTTCACATTGGAAGAACTTTGGACCAGTTTTGGACCAGTTTTCATCAAATCCTTGGCCATCTACCAACTAGCCTTGGCCTTTTGTAGACTTCAAAATTGAGAGAGGCTGTCTTAAGGCCTAGAAACATAGAGCTTGACTCAGCCAGTTAGAATAAACAGCCATGCCTATGCACCAATCATTTCTACTGACTACAGTGCTCAAGATTAAAGTGTATTTAGTCTTGAGAAAGGTAGGATATTAAAGCTGCTTAAATCTACAAGACTGAATTTATTTACCTGATTGGTTTAAAAGAAACAAAAGGGTTTTCTTAAATAAATGACATGAATCAAAAATATGCATAAAGCTAATAGCTTTATTGCCTTTCAAATTGTTAGACAGGAATTTTCAGAGACAGAATTTTCTCATTTATGCTGTTCTGTATGAAGAGATTATTGAACTACTGCTTTCCAATGAGCACACTGCTATTTATTAACATTATCTGAATGGCAAGAGAATGTATAATGTTAATATTTTTCCAGACTTTTTGTATGGTAACAGTTTAATTTTATTACATTTGTATGGTAGCAGTATAATTTGTATTGTATTTCAAAGGCAATTTATAAACATTTTGAATAAATTAACACATCCTAAGTATGCTTCAGCATACTTAGAGTAGGAGGGACACATTAAACAGCATTATATGAAACCTTCACTTGACCAAAATCATTGCAAGTACTGGAGGCTGGAGATTATGTGCCCATCTAGTGACAACTAATGCTTATGGAAAAGTATGATCTGAAGTATAAGATAAAGATTGTGAATTAATAAATAAAATAGATGAAATTAAAAAATAGGCAAATTCTTCAGCTATGAAACTAAAAGAAAGGAACTAATATAATGAATCTGAAATAAGGTGATCTGAATGTGAAACGTTGATAGGTAGGAAAGAACGTCTAGGCTTAATTATAAATACAAATAAAAATATGCCTAAACATATGTATTATATTAAGGGATAGGTGAAATAAAACTAGACAGAACAGAAAAACTGACTAATCCATTGGGAAGTCCAAGAATAAATGAGAATAGTATGTTAGTCAAAGAGTATCTGCTTTAAAAAGATCTGTTAATTTTAAATGTATGGTTTATACCTATGTAAATGAATGAAAATAAATCTAAAAACATAATTTTTGATAAATGTTTGAGACAATTAGGATAGAAGAGGCATAAGAGGTTCTGAAGAGGCCATATTGGGTTCTTTGTGAAGAGTAGATCTTGAGAAAAATGTGTGTAAGGGAAAGGAAATTAGTGAGAATGGAAGGAGATCAACTGCAGGAAGAGAAAGACCAATTCTATATAAAAGGATATTAGAAATTAATTTAATCTCCTGACAGAAATAAAAATAAAAAGTGGGTGAAATGAAAATCTACATGGAAATTGCATGAAAGATAGTGAAAACAATTATGCTACAGAGTACCACAGAAATGTATGGAGTTATGACAGTAAGAAATATGAAAAGGATACTTGATGGAATGATAAAATAAAAGAAGCTGTAAGTGGCATTTAAGTAATTAGTGCTGTGAAATGTGAAGTACACTTTGGAAGTGAGTAGAGAAGCAAAATAAGCAAACTAAAAGGATAGGGTTATTTGAGATGAAAATGAAGCGAAGAAATCCTAAAAGGGTTATTTCAGATATTTCTATGGGGACCATATTAATATCTTGAAGAAAAAATGGTATAAATGTTAGTATTCAAAGAAAATGGATGAAGAATAAATCATAATTGCTTGTGAGAATTTGAAAAGTGCTCAGGTGTAGATACTGTCAGTGAAGACATGTTAGAATATGAATGGGGTTTGCTTATAGAGTGACTATGTGACTTATTGTGTGAGAAAACTGCACCTACTCCTGATGATTGGAAGAAAATAATTAATATTATTCTTTATAAAGGAAAACTGGACTGTGTGAATGCAAAAAATACAGAGAAATTAGTTTATCAAATCTGCTTGGAAAGGGTTTGGCAAAATTCTTATTCAAAGCATATGACACATGCAAATGGCAGAAATTTGAGAAGTACAATCTAGCTTTATACCAGATTTTTCTGCAAGTCATCAAGAAGAATATTTATTGTAGGTTTGATCATTTAACAAAGTATAAGCTAGAAAGTAGGAGACAGTGAGTTGAAGTCCCACCTTAGGCATGAAAGCCAGCTGGCAACTTTCAACCAGTGACTCTTTCTCTCAAACCAAACCACCTCATAAGGTTATTGTTGTGGGGAAAGTAGAAGGAGGAAGTTACCATAAGTTACTGTATTTGTAAAAATAATAAAAGCAGTATTCAATTAACGAAATATATGTAAACTGAATAGGGATTAATTATGAATTGAGGTTGTGTTGTAGAATGTGATAACAGCTGTATATTATAAAAGTTTTTATCCTGTTAGAATGATACTAAAGATGGGGAAACTGATGGGACAGTTATCTACCTTAATGCTATAAAGAAGTTCATGAGTATTGAAGAAATCAAGAAAGACAGATTGAAAGTACTAGGAGACAGTTTGCTCATCCCCATAGTAATGCAGAAGCTGAAAAATATATTTGCAGAAGTTTGTTTCATTATACCATCATTTGAATTTTAAAAATGTTGATGGCATCCAAGTCAATATTAGTAGGGGATGCTGAAAGGAGATTGAGAGGCAGAACCTGGCAATAGGCCTAATCATTAAGAATACTGTTTAAAGGTGTCATTACTAATATTTTCAGATCTAAGAATAAAAATATTTTTGGCTCTTTGTACTAGATGCTATGGATTTTAATCTAAATTGGATTTTTTGCACTCATGTCAGAAGCACCGAGGTGCTTCCAGATTGAAAGGATTAATCAGGGACATCGCCATTGCCCTATGGACACCCAGTTGGGGGCTTCTTTCATATCCCCGACAGGAGCTGGAGTGAAGGACAAGAGCTCAACCCTGCCCCACTGCAGTTCTCAGGTCTTGAACACAGGCTAGCTAATCTCCTGCCCATTGTTCCAATCACTTGAGCCACCATGCTCTTGTCTTGGATAAGCCACACATATTCATGCACATTTTCTTTCCAGTCTACTTAGAATAGGAGGAAAGAGGTTTCCATGAACAGGTAGTGCTCAGCAAAATTAAAATATTAAAAGAAAACAACATGAGAATATATGGAAGAAGAAGAAACATTCCAGTCTATACATCTTCATGTAATTCTAATTTTGTTATAAATTATTTTGCTTATTTTCTGGGCAATGAGGCTCAGCTTTAGTTTGCAGGAATGAAGAGAGAAATAGAAGAGAATGGACCTCCAATAAATATTGTTCCGCTGTGATTTAAATAGATTGAG
The DNA here is from genome assembly GCF_049901735.1 of Notechis scutatus. NCBI lineage: Eukaryota > Metazoa > Chordata > Lepidosauria > Squamata > Elapidae > Notechis > Notechis scutatus. The sequence goes on along the minus strand of NC_142012.1, from coordinate 147,617,788 downwards.
AAAGAGTACATCATGGTGGGGGGGAGGAGTAGCAAAGGAGATGTTAAAGTAACATTTAAAGTGACACATGCTGGAAAAACAGAAGGCCAAAATATGAAACATTCAAATATAATCTAAGCCCCAAACCATGAACTTTGAAGCTCTAATTGCAACACACAGCAGTTCTTATAACAGTAACAATACATTCACTGCCCAAGGCAATATACTCATACATTGTAAGTAAATTATTCATGCAATCAATAGCTTCTGCTATTGCCTACTTCCACCAAGTAATTTCTCTGTTCAAAGCATTTACTTGTCTAGTGATGAACTTCTTAATTTTGATTCTTTTCATCTCCTTCTCTATCTGACCACTCATCTTTTTTACTTCCGGTAAGCAATGAAGTGGTGCGGATGAGCGGCAGCTCTGTGAAGTCCCGCCAATTTCTTCAAGCCCTGAGGCTCTTATGAGCTGAAAGTCACCCTCGATGGGTGGTAAAGGCAGAGGGATGCTTCGGTAGTCGCAAGAAGACTAGAGTGTCCTTGACTGACCTAAAGAAAACCCCTCCATCCAAACTAAAAAGAGAACCGCCAGCATGGCTGAATCGAAGCCAGGAAGGCAGCTGAGACGGAAGTGAAAAAGAAAGGAAAGATCTTGTAACAGTGTGAGTAAGAATCATTCCAATTTCTGCAGTGGAATTTTCCTTGGAAAGTGGGACTCAAAGGAGGAAATTAGCTGCAATTAACAATTGGGAGTGACAATGTTGAAAAAGCACTACACAACCTAAAACCATCTCTATCTATTGGACCGGATGGAATATGGGCCTACTTCTTTAAAAAGTGATCCACTGCCATAGCAGAACCTCTAAGCATAATCTTTGAAAAATCTTTCAGCACCAGCTCCTTGCCTAACCTATGGTCACAAGCCAAGGTCATCCCCATCTTCAAAAAGGGAGACCCCAGCCTAGTTGAAAATTACAGACCAATCTCCTTATGCTGCATCACCTGTAAAGTCATGGAATCAATTATTAACCAATCCATTATCCTCCACTTAGAGACAAACAACCTACTCTCCAATAAACAATTTGGTTTTAGGAAAAAACTATCCTGTATTCTGCAACTCTTACACTGCAAAAACATATGGACTACACAACTCGACCAGGGCAAAGCAATAGACACAATCTACATAGACTTCTGTAAAGCCTTTGATTCAGTGGTACATGACAAACTACTCCTAAAACTAAAATCTTATGGTATCTCTGGACAACTGCATAACTGGATAGAAGCATTCCTGTCAAACAGACAACAAATGGTCAAAATTGGGAGTGTCCTATCAAATTCTGTACCTGTCAATAGTGGTGTCCCCCAAGGCAGTGTTCTAGGACCAACTCTCTTCATACTCTACATAAATGACCTCTGTGATCATATTAAGAGCAACTGCGTTCTCTTCGCTGATGATGTAAAGCTGTTCAATACCTCAGACAATACTGCTACCCTTCAAAAAGATCTTGACTATGTATCAGAATGGTCAAACAAATGGCAACTTTAAAACTCAACAAATAAATGCTCTGTCTTACATATTGGCAAAAAAAAAAAAATACAAGCTGAATAGTCAGGACCTTGTTGACGATCCAAGCTCTGTAAAGGACCTTGGAATACTCATCTTTAATTATCTAAGTGCTAGAGCCCACTGTAGCTACATAGCCAAAAAGGCATTAAGAGTTGTTAACCTAATCCTACGTAGCTTTTTCTCTGGTAATATCACACTACTAACTAGAGCATAAAAAACATTTACTAGACCAATACTCGAAAACAGCTCATCAGTCTGGAACCCACATTACGTATCTGATATTCGCACAGTTGAGAAAGTTCAGAAATATTTCACAAGAAGAGTTCTCCACTCCTCTACTCATTGTAGAATACCTTATGCCACCAGACTTGAAATTCTAGACCTAGAAAACCTTGAATTACGCTGTCTTCGGTCTGATCTAAGTATAGTATATAAAACCATACATTGCAATGACTTACCTGTCAATGAATACTTCAGCTTCAACCATAACAACACAAGAGCATACAATAGATCCAAACTCAAGGTTAACCGCACCAAACTTGATTGCAGGAAATACATCTTCAGCAACAGAGTGGTCAATGTCTGGAATACTCTACCTGACTCTGGCTTCTTCCCCAAACCTCAAAAACTTTAACTTTAGACTGTCTACTATTGACCTCACCCCTTTTCTAAGAGGTCTGTAGGGGGCGTGCATAAGCACACCAACATGCCTACCGTCCCTGTTTCTTTTATTTTTCTTATATGTTCCCATTTCAAGTATTCATAACTATGTATATACTTATACCTATTATCTTGTAAGCGATTGACAAATCAAAATAAAAAAATCAGGAATAACTAAATAGTGGCTTGCAAACCACATCCTCCCCCCACCTTCCAAAAAAATCATTAAGGCTTTTGAGTTCTACCAAGTTGAAATCAAATGCTTCATTAAACAGAGAATCCTTTATTAGTGTCAGTGCCACATGGAAACAATTACCTTTAGAATGAAATTCCAACTGTGGTTTTTCAAGAGGCAACTGGATTTTCTTGTTTTTCTTTGAAGTCATTTCACTTCTCATCCAATAAGCTTCTTCGGCTGGATGGTGGGGAATGGAAATATTTATACTCCTTGCAGACAGCTGTCATCTGCATTCTTTTAGAGAGTTGTTGAGGCCACCTGTATGTTTATCTGTGTCATCAGGGTCACCTGAATAGTGCAAATGGGTGTGGAGCCTTCTTGGAAGTGTTGGAAGTGTTGAAAGGACTGTGTTGTAGATTGGAGATAGATGATGTCAGATCCCTGCCCCTCTGTTGAGAGGGGGGCTGTTCAATTTTGACAAAGATGGCCTCTTTGACCCCTCTTTCAAACCTGTGGTCCTCTCAATCCAAAATGTGGACTTTGCTATCTTCAATCAGTGGCCTTTGCCTTTTAAATGTAGCTGGACTGCTGAATCTTGTCCTGGTGGGTTTGTTCTCCTACGTTGTGCCATGCATTTATGAAGTGGTCGTTTTGTGCAGATCTGTACATTGGGGAAACAGAACAACAACAAAACAAGAATACTGCCTCCATCTGCAATCATAACAATCTGAACGAGCAGCTAGGGCAGCTCATCTGCTCTCACGATAGCACTGCTGCATTTCAAGACCCAGCTGAGTTGCTTTTCCCCATTTTTTTTCATTCTTCTTTCTTATAGCAACAGCAACATACAATTCACAGGCTAAAATCAAGCAGCTCCTCAAATAGCTAAGCCAGATATTCTAGGGACCCACTTACATCCCACCATCCCTACCCCACCACACCTTGAGAAGAGTGATTAATGTATCCATTTCCCACTGATAGACACTCCAGCAGGGGGAGAATTTCAAGTGAAAAAATGAAGCTTTCTTTAACTTATCCTGCATTAAAACAACAAGGACAGCACTATTCACCAGCATTCTGTTAAAACAGAAAAGAGTCAGCAACAAATGCAGCACAATTCTTGCTGGCATACTTTTCTGCCAGCTCACACACCATAGGAAAGCAGTTTAATTGTGTCCTCAGTCTATTAGATCAGTTTTAACAGACCAACACACATCTACTCTTTGACAATATTACGTTTATAGATAGAATGAACAGAGTAGTTGTGCAATAAAAGCGTTAATCCAGTAAGACATAGTTTTGGCTGGTACAACAGTATTGTTCTGTCCTCACTGCATGTTAGTCTGTCAGCTCAACATGCAGCTAAACCCACCTATCCTAAAACAAACTAGATCTGAATGCCTTATTGAAAAAACAGGATATGGTGAAACTGGGGAAAATAGGAATACATACAATGAGAACCAAATATAAGATAACCAATATTGAGTTACTGCTGAACATAACAATTAATAAATACAAACAATTTAAATCTCACCAGTGATGCTGTGTGTGGGGTGTGGGTTTGTTCTTGGATGACCTGGTGCCACTTATTAGGATGGATTCTTCTTTGTGCTTCTGCCTTCTCCAAATGCTAAAGGAGCACATTCCCAGCATGCACTTGTTTTGAAAGTGTGGACTGATGGGTAATGAGGTGGGGACAGCTTCAAACAATATACTTTGTCTCTCCAACCACTAGATGGGACTAGAGAGCAACAACAGTATATAAAGATCAAATGTTGGGGCATGTTTGTCACTCTGGCCACTAGATGGGGCTAGAGAGCAACAACAGTATATAAAAGTTATATGCTGGGGCATGACAAGTACATTGATGCTAAGATAATACATGTTATTATAAAATCTTTAGGAAGGCATACTGTTGATTTCATGATAATATTGGTCAAATGAAATTACACTGAGGACTACGCCACTTAATAGCTATCTTTTCCCAAGCATGAGGAATATGGATGGTTCCTTATATCAGTGGTTCCTTCTAAATCTATTATTCTAATTCTAATAATTCCAGTCAACATGCAATAAATATAAGAAATACAGAAGAATTACTGACAGCACGATAAATAGGTACATAATCTTTATATATAAATTAAAGGGTTTTAGGAAGGAAGGAAGGAAGGAAGGAAGGAAGGAAGGAAGGAAGGAAGGAAGGAAGGAAGGAAGGAAGGAAGGAAGGAAGGAAGGAAGGAAGGAAGGAAGGAAGGAAGGAAGGAAGGAAGGAAGGAAAGAAGGAGATAAAGTATAAATAAAAATCCTTTTATCAAAATTCAGGAAAGGGCATTTTTACATGTCAATTAAACAAGAATGGTTCATTAAGACTAGATAACTATTTTTCTCTTTTGCTGATATGATCATTAAAGGATAGAATACTGATAGTGGCTTAAATTCCTAGATCCAACTATTTTTGCAAATTCCTTTCTTGAGGCAAAATCCCCAAGGTAAATAAATAAGTAATTCAACATACATACAGTTAGCTCATTATCTGTGTTCATTCACAGGTTTCCATATTGCCCAAGAACCATCTTACTAAAAGAAAAATTCCCTTTTGATGTAGAGTAACATAAATGAAATCTTGAAATTAGAATATGGTATAGATAGTCAAAAGCTACTCAACTGTAGCCCTTGTATGATCTTAATTCATAGCAATGTTAGATTTACTTATTGTACTATATTCTATAGGTCTATGCATTTCCTAATCTAAGGATAAGATTAGAGCTGGGAAGAAATGCATTTGGATCATAGTTTACAGAGAACATCTCCAAGTCATACTTCCAAGCATATATGAGCTGAAATGAAAGTATATGCAACCATTTTTATTCTTAAACATGATATAATTCTATTCACATTTTCTAGCTGAATAAAAGCATGGTATAAAAATAAAGCCCAAATAGGTTTATTAAGAAACAGTGAGCATGAAAATATTTCACTACTTTAAATAAAATGATTTGAAAATACATACTTTCTACTGAATAATTCTCTATGCAAAGCAGTGAATTGCTTTTATATTAGAAAACACGTCCATGACTTTTCATGCAAATATTTTAAAATAAATCCACCATAGAATAAAAAAAAACTGGATGAAAGGAACTTACTTAAAAGCATTGGAAATTGAGCAAAGTTGACTTCACTGATTTGCCTGTCCCTAAGCAGAAAGCAAAAGAAATGAAAATCTATTCTACCACTTCAGAAAATAACTGGAAACTACAAAAGAAGCATAAGGTCAAATACTTCAAGTGGTTTTCAGTAGCCACACTTAGCAATAGATTGATAAAACTACATAGGTCCTTCTGAATGTGCCAGGTAATAATTCATTAATAATTATTTCCACACTTAATTAATTATTGTTCAGTATTAAAAAAAACTATAAATACTATTAAAATTCTCAGGTCTGTTTGCTACCTTGTTACTCTGAATTGGACCAAACACTGCATTGTAGAGCAAAACTTCATCAATAAAGGTACCTCAAACGGATTAAATTAGAGAATGTCGAGATCCCCTTATTGCTTAATTGGAGACATCAGAGACAGCTAAAATACAACCACCAGCCAATTGTAGTCGCCACCAGCCAATTGTGGAGGAACAGGAGGTGAGGAGCATTCCAAGGGCTATGGACCCTAGAAAGGCTGTCAGTCCTGACGGTATCTCTGTGCAAGTACTTAAAGAGTGTGCTGATCAGTTGGCTGGAGTCTTTACCAGGATCTTCAATTGGTCTTTATCCCAGTCCACTATTGTTTGAAGGCTTCTACCATTTTTCCGCTGCCAAAGAACTTCCCTATCAATAACCTCAATGATTACAGACTAGTGGCACTCACTCCTATCATCATGAAGTGCTTTGAGAAATTGATTTGCCAGCACATCATTTCTGATCTTCCACATACATTTGTTAAACACCAGTTTGCATACAGAAGAAATAGATCTGCAGAGGACGCTATAGCCATCACTCTTCATGCTGCTCTGACTCACCTAGAACAGTGAGGGGGCTATGTGAGGATGCTTTTTGTAGATTTTAGTTCTGCATTTGACACAATTCTTCCACATAGATTAGTGTCTAAACTTCTGGACCTTGGACTTTCTTATTCAATCTGCCTTTGGATTATGGAATTCCTGTCTGGCCACTCACAGAGGGTCAGATTAGGTAATCATACCTCTTCAGCCCTTATTCTTAACACTGGTACACCAGAGGGTTGTGTGTTGAGTCCCTTACTCTATATTCTTTATGTGCATGACTGCATTCCCACTCACGCTAGTAATACTATTACTAAATTTGCAGATGATACAACAGTGGTGGGACTCATCTCTGGGGGGGATGAGTCTGCCTACCGAGATAGGGTAGACTGGTTGCTTTTGTGGTGTGGAGACAATAACTTGGTCCTCAACACCAATAAGACCAAGGAGCTTATAGTGGACTATAGAAGGAACAGATCAGACATCCAGCCCTTGCTTATCAATGGAGACCGAGTGGAGCAAGTGGCCAGTTTTAAGTTTCTGGATGTTACTGTTAGGGATAACATTGTTTACCCTAACTGGTTTGGGTAAAAATAATAAATATGGTATCATGGTTTGTTAGTTAAAGTGTGTGTAACTTTAACAGCAAGAATGTAATTAAGGGTGTGGTTGTAAAAGCACAATATAAGAAGCGAGGCAATTGCAGCTCTCTCTCTCTGACTTACTGATCCCTAATTACTGGATGGATTGATGACTGCGTTCTTGCTGGAACGGGGAGAGAAAAAGGAGTGTTGAATTTTCTCAACGGAGAGAAGATAAAGATTGGACTGATTTATTGTAAGTGTACTGACATTGGCTATTCAACACGGACTTTACAAATAGAGTATCCCCGACAAGACTTGACTGAAATTGATATATGACTAATGGACCGTTATTTTGACTATGCTATAATTCTTAAATGGAATAAACAATATTTTTGATAGCACAAGCATATCTGTATTTTTACTGCGTGTTAACTAGAAAACTTATCTCACACATTTACCTGTCTTCCTATCTGACTTCGCTGCACGTTCTGTTTAGTTTGTTTTCCTTAACACCCGTTGGGGAATCCAGGCTTAACAGTTACCATAAAAGAGGATCTGACCTGGGGTGCTCACATTGCAGCACTGGTGAAAAGGGCCCAGCAGAGATTATACTACCTGAGACTTCCCAGAAAACAACAACTGAATGAAAAACTGCTGGTGACCTTCTACTGCTGCACCATGGAGACTATCTTAACTTACTGCACCTCTGTATAGTTTGCCAATTACACAGTGACAGATAGGAAAGCACTCCAGAAGGTTAACGTTATTGCCCAGAAGATCATTGGTTGCCCTCTCCCCTCTTTGGAAGAACTTTATAGCCTTAAGAAAGTTCAAAATATTCTTAAAGATCCATCTCATCCTGGGAAGTCTTTTTTTGAACTATTACCATCTGGCATAGTACAGAACAATAAAAACAAGGACAAATAGACTGAAAAACAGCATCTATCCTAGGGCAGTAGCTCTATTGAATGCTACTGTAGAGTGCAGTGTTGGTGTGGTGTCGGGCTTTTCAATTCAATATGTGAGTGTGAAGGATGTGTGTTTGTGTTTATTTTCATGGTCATGATGTGCACTGAAGACGGTGTTTGATTTCATTGTATGAGGTGCAATAACAATAAAGTAAAGTAAACTAATTAACTGCTGCTCTTGACCATGGCTGTTATAGTGCCACAGTCAGCTGCAGTCACATGACCTGATGTGATTGCCGACAGTCTGGCAAAGTCTTTCCTTATAGTGCATTTTCTGCCAGTCCCTCTGCACATGCACTGTGCCAGCCACTCACACTCACACACACTCACTCTCTTCCCACTCTGCAGCAGTGACTTATCTGCATGGTGGGAAGGTAAGAAAAGGGAGGGGGAGGAGAAAGGAGAGAGTAGAAGAGGGGAAGGGAGGAGAGAGGAGACCAAGAGAGGGAGGGAGGGAGAGGAGGAGGAAGGAAGGAAGGAAGGAAGGAAGGAAGGAAGGAAGGAAGGAAGGAAGGAAGGAAGGAAGGAAGGAAGGAAGGAAGGAAGATTTCTCATGCTTAATGCTAGCTTTCTACAAGGAAACTCAATGGGGAAGCCAACAAGAACTCAGAAGTCAGTCCTATATTTGTTGGTTTTTTTAGTCAGCTTGTGATCATCTGTTTCTCTTTTTAGATTAGGAAAAAAATTCAATGGGTCATCTAATATCTGACAATACTGAGGAACAATGCATTTATATGGAAGTTTCTATTAAACCCTTCTTTTACAGACACGTCTCATTTTCTTGCCTGTTGATTAGAATCCATTTGGTTCCACAGGGACACAGCCAGTGGCACACCCTTGATAAACAAGTATACCAGGAGAAATAAAGAAAAAATAAATTATTTCCAATGGTTTAGAAAGTTGCTAAAACCATATATTCAACATCCACTTATCTTTTATGTATACTGATATTTATAGTGATAAATGTCTCATTATAGAAAACGATTGTTTTGAAGGTCTGAGGCAAATTGTGGGCCTGCATATTGAGTGTCTTCTTTCAGCATTTACAGTTCACCTTTTCTCTGATTTGTTATGCATCTTCAGTATTTCATGTTTCCAGCTTGTCAGCACAGAATACAGGCATAATGAAAATACATTGTCTTGAAGTAATTTGCAGCTGACTGAAACATATAGTAGAACTTTTCATGTTTCATGTGAATCTTTCTGCTAGATTTAGTCAAAATATCCACAGCAACCAACCTACACACCAGTGTTTGTAAAGGAGATGAAGAGTATAGATTATAGACTAAAGAATATAGATTATAGTCCATTCCATTTGCAGGAAATGTCTGCTCTTTAGGGCAGTTTTCTGATCTGTTGAAGTTTCATTCCAATTGTTAATTTTAAAAAAAAAAACTGCTTGAAAGTTCACCAGAACAGATCCAAGGATGGATAAAAATGGCATTTTCTTTACAAACTTCACAAGATGACAAAGAATTTGCTTCTGTCATTTGAAAATGTTAAAAGCCTGGAATGCTTACTAAACTAATGAGCCATTTAAATAGTAGAAGCTTTTTTCCTAGTATTTCGAAGAATGATCATGTGATGGCTCATTCTATCTGGCATTCATTCTGTCATGGATGTGCTGTAAAGAAATAGTTACTTTTGGCAGGATAGGTGGCAGAGTTCTTTTTATTGTAATGAAGAGGAAGGCATGGAATATCCACAGTTTAATCAGAGGAGAATGGGATATTCACAGTTATCAAGAAGCAAGATATGGTGTCATTTTATAAAATCAACTGATCAGCTCATCTTAATGTTACACTTTACTAAGAAAAAAAAACCAAATCAAACTAAAACTTTAATAACACAGAATGCAGATTTTATACCATACCAGCATTTTGTACTGCTTTAAAATGAGGAATAGATCTTATTTCTGGGGGCTTGTAAATACCCTACTTCCTCTCCACTACAGGAGAAAAAAATATGTAAAAAAACCTAATACCCCTTCACTCTTCTCATGGTTAGTGGCATGGTTCATTTCAGCTTCTTAGTCAATAGTACAGACTCCAAATGCTTTATTAAGGGTTTGTAGAGGCAGGTTAAATGCACTGGGACATGTTAGTTGATGTTTCCAGGATAAAATTCTGAACATACATACAGGCATGCTTTTATAATCATTTTCACACAGAGAGTTACAGGTGATGCAATCACACTGACTAATACATGAATTATTCTATATCTAGCTGCCTTCTATTCTAGAAGCTCCTTGCTTACAGTTTATCTTTCATATGCATAACAAAATATCTGTAATGCCACAGCAAAGTAGAGTGGATAAAAATGAACTTTTCCAGTATGTAGAACTTTTGCATTAGTAAAACCAATAGTTTTCTAAAAGAAAGAGTTTTCTTCCTTCCTTCTTTCTTTCCTTCCTTCCTTCCCTCCCTCCCTCCTTCATTCCTCCCCCTCCGTCTTCCTGGAGAGAAGAAATTATGATTAACAAACCTTCTATGGTACTATTCTTGGTTCATTGTGGCTGTTGCCCTGTTTCATATTTCAGAATAATTATTTTGACCACATCTTTTTCCATGTTAATTTCCAGAGTCAATCAAACATCATGACTGTTATCTTACTCCTTGTATCCCTTACAGTAGTATCTACTCTGCCTTAGTCAGGCATCACATGTTCAGTTCTGCACAGCTCAGTTTAAAAAAGAAAAATCTATAAAAGCAAGTACAGAAAGGGCTACCAGGATGATGAAAGGAGCAAGTCCTACAAGGAATGGTTCAAAGACCTTCATTAGATATGTTTAACTTGAAGAAGAGAAGGAGGAGACATGGTAGCTATCTTCTATTATCTGAAAGGCAGTCATATTGTAGAGGATTTGGACTTATTCTCACCAGAGACTAAGAAAGCTAACAGTAGGAAGCTTAAGAATATAGGTACAGATTAGAGACACAGGTGTCTCTAATCTGATGATAAGAGCTGTTCAACAGTCTCATAGATTTGCCATATGCAATGGTTTCTTCATTTTCATTGAAACTTCCAAACAGAGACTGGATAGTTATTTGTAGTGGATGGTATAGTCAACCCTGCAAGATAAAAAGGATTGAACTTGATGGCCATTTAAGTCGCTTCCAACCATATGGTTTTATGATTTTATTATAGGCTTATATGAATATGATTGATGAAACCAGGTGTCAGGTTTCCATGTGATGAAATCCATTTAAAAAGAGAAATACAAAGTCCATCTTCAAAAAAGATTTCTTTTATTTAGGAAAGCATCAAATTGGCAAAGATTATTGTAATTCCGGATCTGACACAGCCCAGAATTACCCCACAATATTCCAAGTTAGAAACAACCCCCAAAAGTCACATTCTCCAATAGCAATAATTCAATGATGCTTGATGTCATAAATCTCCACCTCAAGATGCCCAAACAAGGACAGCTCGTTTCCCACGGAAGGAAGATCACCTAGCCAAAACATTCTCTTTATCTCCACTCCTCCCCCCTTAGGAATGTGGCGAGCCCAAAACCCTTCCCCCATGACTGCCACAGAGAAAGTAAGAAAAAGAATATATATTAAGCCTAACTAAAATGGCTATAGATATGTCAAATTCGGGCTTGACATCAGGTCTGAATATAAAGTTTAAAAAATCTTGACTAAAAAGCCAGTAAAACATGTAAACTTCTAAGGTTAAAGCAATATGTTAAAAGTTGAATGGGTATCCTACCTCTTACACAGATTCATAGATTTGGAAGGTGGCATTTAGACTTTTCCATTTGCTACCTGCTCAATACAATTCATTCTGACAGATCGCTGCCCAAGTTTCATTTGAAACATCCAGTCCAATGAATGGAAGCTGACTTCTGTGGGTAATTGGTTCTCTGCGAAACTGCTCATCTTCTTAGAAACTCTTGTCTCATACTCAATCTTTCATCCATCTTTCTATAAGTTACATTCAATATTACTGGTGCCGCACTCTGAAGTGATAGAAAAGAGGTTCCTATGAAATCTTTTCAGTTATTTAGAGAATTGCCTAATATCTCAGTCAACTTTTCTCAAGAGTAAATATGCTGAGTTCCTTCCATCTTTGTTTCTAAATCATAGTTTCTAGTTCCTTCATCAATCTAATTTTTTATCTCTGAACTAGTTCCCATTTCTTTGAATACTTCTGAAAATATAGTAACAAAAATAGACATTATTCAAGACAGAGTCTGACCAATCCAAATTGAAGTGGAACTATAATAGTCATGGTTTTTCTGCACTGTATTTCTCTAAAACTGAAGTTCCTTTTTTGTATCTAGTTTACAATGCTTATATACTCACGTTTACAACCAGATCTTGGATCCAGGTTCTATTTTTTATTTGATTCCCAAGCCAGTTATCTCCTTTCTACACTTAACTATTTGATTGGTTTCCTAAGAGGAAATATTTACACACAATTCTGTTAAATTTCATTGTTAGTTTCAGCCATTTTGTCTAACTTTTCAATATTGTTTTATAATTTATTTCCATTTTCTAATATATTAATTATCCTACCCAATGTTGCTATCATCTATAATTTGCTAAATTTTCCCTCCATCTCCACAGCTATATAATTAATAATATGTTGAACATACCATACCCAAATCTTCTGGACTTGATATATAAGAACCACTTCATTGCCGACTTAAATCTTACTTTTCAATTACAATACTTTATACATGAGTACATTTAATGATAACTTCTCCATCAATCGTAAATTTCCCAGAAAAACTAATCTTACTTTCTTAAATTTCTTGTGCCTTTCACAGACATAGACAAAGATTTAACTCTGTATTCCTTCTTATCCATCAAATTATCGATCCACCTTGCTTTAAATGTTTCTGGTGCTATACCTCAAGTATTGTCCAGTTTATTGACAAGTAGCTAATGGAATATACAATATCTAATTATAATATATAATATGATATAACTACGTCTATCTGATCAATAACAATTCCCATTGACAGAGGCTGAACAAGGATATGCTTTCAAGAGGGCTCCATTTATCTTTACAGATTTGGTTCATGGTTGGAGATGTTCTTCACTGCAAATAGTAATGATAATGATATTAGCATTATTCTTCTCTGGAAACTTTTTATAAATGTTGATGTTTAACTTGCTTACCTTTCCGGTTATGCTTGTTTCTCCTCTGCCTTCATTTCAACTGAATATTAGTATAAGAGAAATGTTGGACCAATGCTGTTTATATTTTAAATAAACTGAGAAGTTAAGACAAATCCATATGATTCACCACTGGCCACCCCAGAAATTCATAACATTTATGGGCCAAATGTGACTTCAAGTATTGTTCTCATAACTCTCAGGCATACCCATGTTTCCTTTACTCTTGACCACAGGAAAAAATAGAAAATATAGTCTGTTCTTGGATTTAGAATCATTACTCATTCTACATATGTTCATATGTTCAGTATAGTATATAAAATCATACATTGCAATGTCCTACCTGTCAATGAATACTTCAGCTTCAACCATAATAACACAAGAGCAAACAATAGATACAAACTCAAGGTTAATCGCACCAAACTTGATTGCAGGAAATACGACTTCAGCAACAGAGTGGTCAATGTCTGGAATACTCTACCTGACTCTGTGGTTTCTTCCCCAAACCCCCAAAACTTTAACCTTAGACTGTCTACTATTGACCTCACCCCTTTTTTAAAAGGTCTGTAGGGCTATGCATTAGCGCACCAATGTGCCTACTTATCCCTGTCCTATTGTTTCTTTTGTTTCTTTTATTTTTCTTATATGTATCCATGTATTCATAACTATGTTTTTACTTATACCTATTATCTTGTAAGCAATTGACAAATAAAATAAATAAAATAAAAATAAATAAAGTAGTTCATCGGGCAGTAGCACTGTTATTAAGCCTTCATATGGAAATAATTTGAAAAAATATGGACTTTGGTTCTTGGAAAAGGGTGGAGCTAATAATTTTCTTTTCCTGTTTTACTGATCTCCATAAAAATATTTGCCAAACAAAGAACAATTTTATTCTTATGCAGAAGCCATCTAATTCATACAATATCCTGTCCCTCTGTCACAACCTAACAAACAATATAGCAGATTAAAAGGTTGCTAATTGGCTGATACTATTAGAAGCAATTTTAATGTGCTAATGTACCAAAAAATTTCTTTGATTTGACAAAGGAAAAAATTACAGAATATCACTTTTGAAAGAATGATCAGTCCGTGTAACATGACACAATGTGGAAAACACATTAACACTTGGAAAAGTTGAAAAGTGCTAATACAAAAAAAAACACCAAATTAAACAGTGTGAATATGATATTATTGAAAGTATCAGAGATCATTTAAATGTCACAATAGCAGTTGGCACAAGATTGATTTCCATCTATTTTCTTCATTTACAAATACATGGATTGTATTTGCATAACATAACTGTTTAGTGGCATGCAAAATTCTATGGTCCATGAAGATATATATCCCAATGTTCTGAGAACAATCAATTTTTCTCATGGAACATCCCAAGAAAGCTATTCCTATCAGTTTGTCATGTCCCAAAATTATTCTTCTAGAACAAAGCATGATTTTCAGCATTCAAAATGAAGTATATATTTATCCAAGGCCACTGAGCTTTCAGATAGTCTGATTATCAGGTTTTATGAGATAGCCATGCTGATATTGGTCAAACACACAATATGACAGCTCTAAAACAGGAAGAAAAGCAAATAATTTTTCAGTCATGCTCCAATTCACTCTGTCTCTAGAAAATACCAAGATAATATAATTTATCTTATAAACTTCCAGCATTCTAGCAGACATAGAGAAGCCATTTCAATTTTATATAGATGAGCAAAGAAGAGTAGCAGCATGAGTGATGACTAAGACTTTAGGCAGCTGGAAGCAGCCAGTAGCTTATTTTTCTATGAAACTGGACATGGTAGCTCAAGGCTAGCCTGTTCGTCTTCATGCTGCTGTGGCAACTTGTTTTCTTGCTAAAGAAGGTGAGAACTTAACATTGGACCAGTTTTTGCAGATTTTTGGCCACAGTTGGTGGTGGCCACCAATTTTGGAACAAAAAGTAAACTACTGGTTGATATCAAGTCAAATTGCATCTTATCAGCCATCCTATTGGACAACCATCAAGTGCCCTATTGTGCACAGAATAATGGTGTTCCCATCTCTACCCTATGATTCTTGGGTCTACAACATACCAGGCACAAATCCAGCATGTCACTATGTTCAACTGCTGGCTCTTACTAGAAATCAGTTCCTGGCAGGGCAGTAATGCTGTAGTGCAAACATAGCAATTTTATATGTTATAACAAATAAACAGACCTTGAGTTATATGACCTGATAACCTTTTTGAGTATTGTGGCAAAGAAAATTTCAGGTGTCCGTAAAGAACAAACACTGAAGAAGAACATATTCAGTAGACTCACAAGACATAGATATTCCAGGGACAGAATCTTTTTATAACTTCCTCCAAGGCAGTTGAAAGGAGGGCATTGCACTATACAAACATTACCATGTTGGGATATTTCAGAGAAGTAGAAAAGGCAATAAAAACAAACAGAGGAAGAATAATTTAGTATAGGAAGTGGAGACAATGTGAAAAGACTGCACTGCAAAGACTAGTTTTATTGGGAAGTTTAGCAGGTTTGATAGTGCCACAAATTACCAGATATTATATGCAGACAGATTTGAAGAATGTTTTGAGGTAAATCATTGGGACTTTTGATGGGGGGGAAATACCTGTTTTATTGAGTGTTATGTGAATAGAAGCTTACAGCTTATTCAGAAACTTTAATTGCTCCACAAAAGTCTTCACAATTCATTTCAGCTAGAAAAAAATAATAATGCTGAAACATTTAGTACCAAAGCCATTATTGATGGCAAAGTATTTCAGATTTCATAAGTATAAACTTAAAGAGGAGAAATCTGTCATTTGGAGTTCAATACAAAAATGCATATTGCAAATTTTGTGAATGGCTAAATGATCCATTAAAATATTAATCAACTAGACTGAAAGAATTCTGAATTCTGAAAGAAAATATTTTTAAAACCTCTTAATGGATAGCTTTAACAAGACAGTATTTGAAATTACTATCTTCAGGGAAACTGCTACTACAGTACAGATGATGTAGAGCTACAGTCAGGAGTAAAAGCAAATGTAGATAAGCTTGAAAATAACAAGTCAAAATGAAATGTTCTGTCATTGTGGCAGAGATTCTAACATCCCAGTTCAATCCAGATTTAAAGGAGAAATTTTCAGAATGTCATAGGGACATTGGATGCATAAGCTTTAATTTATTATAGCAAATAGATAAATAACTGTTGTGAAACCCAGCATTCGATTGGTTCAGGAAGCTTAACTGGATTAGAGCTCCATCAACGGCTTGCCATGCTACTTTTTCTGTTTCAAAGATCATTGAGGATAAGCTCAAACAGATATTAAATAATGTAATACCTGTCGTCAAAGAGAACATTGGCACATCAATGGTAAAATAGTGCTAAAAGAGCATGCCATGACAAGTTTCATGAAGCACATGCACTTTCATGTGCTGTATATTCTATTAAGAATGACTCTGGCATATTTCTTGACTGCTTGCTTTTTTACTCTTAATGGTTGATCCTAAAAGACAGGAACTATCTACCTATCTAACTATCTTCAATAGCTTCATTGTCAAATCTAAGACTGGTTATTGTACCAGTTGTCATTAATTTGGTTTTCTTACAGTATGATTATTATTTCATATTTACTGTATGAGTATGTTTATGTTAGTGAAATGTAATGCCATGATTGTCTACTTTACCGTGCCTGTTATGATGGAGATAGACATTAAGTTATTCCTGTAAGTTTCTCCTGCCACTTTTTCTCTCAAGGAACCCCATTGTGAAAGATGATCTCAGAGATCTCATACTTTGTAGCATTCCCCCACTGCTTATCCACACTCCATAGCACATGCTTACCTACAGAACCCTCTGCCTGCTCACAATTTGCAATGCATGCCCAGTTGCAGCATCCACCTGCCTAGCTACCTACAGTCTGAAACACAACTCAAGCCCCTGCTGGCCCATTTATGTTCAGAGTCTACTCAACCTTTTGCCAGTCAACCCACACTCTCCAAGGCCCACATGTGAACATCACTGGTCTGCCCATGCTCTCCAGACTCCATCCATAGTCCTCACCACCCTGCCTGCACTCCATAGAACTTACCTGGCCTTTATACCCATGTACCCCCACATGCACTCTTTGCCTGGGACTTCAGCCTTTTCCCACATAATGGCCTGCATGATCCTATAGTTACAATAGCAACTAGAACTGCCAGGATTGCCATCATAAGTGATGCAGTCATATGTCAAACTTACCATCATAACTCAAGGAGTACCTGTATGTAGATATTCAGTTTGTGTGTGTGTGTGTGTGTGTGTGTAGAAATGCACATGTGAATGTAGAAATAACTTACTGTAAAATGCTTTTACTGTAATATAAACCCTTAGAAAGAAAATGTTTATATGGCTTTTGTATAACATGACTTTTACTTTATTTTTATATATACCAGAGTACATTGGTGAAAGCAAACAGAAAAGGAGAGAAATTAAGATGCTTAGGAAGTACTTTTCAAGATATGTAAGCAGCACTCTTCTAAAAATATCCTTGGGCCCTGTCTAGTCAACATTTCTCTTATTCTATCTCAAGCTTGGCAAGCAAGAAACCCTGTCATTGCAATTTGTCACACATTTGTGTGAATGTCTGCACTAGAGCTAAAGTATCATTTCTTCATCCACAGCAATACTGAATGCTAGTGATATAGGAGCGGGGGGAAAACCTACAAATAATGAAAGACAAGGACCACAGAAGAGAATAGACATATGTTAAAGCTAAAAACAGATCCCACGAGTCACGCTAGTTCTGTAGAACAACCTAAAAGATATGTCAGTGAAATGATGCTACTTTTAAACTCTTCCGAGTAATATAGCTGTCTCATACTAGCTGTCTCATGTGATGTGGTTCAACAACATGCAACTTAATATGATGACATAAACACAACTGTTTTATTTATGATAGTTTCAACCTGTCTTTTTCAAGGTAATATATTCAGTATTTTTATTGTAACTGTATAACATTTTTCACCCTGATGTTCTAAGTTACATAACTTAGAGCATTAGTAAAGGAGAGAAAACAGCATCTTATAAAATCTGCATAATATGTGGAGAGAAACCATCTTAAGAAGATCTAGACACTTAAAGTACTGCATCCAGTTTTGGTCACCACACTATAAAAAGGACGTTGAGACTCTGGAAAGAGTGCATAGAAAGTAACCAGGATGATTAGGGGACTGGAGGCTAAAACATACAATGAATGGTTGCAGGAACTAGAAATGGCTAGCCTAGTGAAGAGGAGGACCAGGGGAGACATGATAGCAGTATTTCAATATTTGAAGGGCTGCCACAGAGAGGAAGGGATCAAGCTGTTTTCAAAGACACCTGAAGGCCAGTCAAGGAATAATGGATGTAAATTGAACAAGGAGAAGTTCAACCTGGAAATAAGGAGAAATTTTCTGACAGTGAGAGCAATCAACTAATGGAACAGCTTGCATTCAGAAGTTGTGGGAACTTCATCACTGGAAGCTTTCAAGAAGAGACTGAAGTGCCATCTGTCAAAAATGGTGTAGGGTCTGCTTGGGTGTGGGATTGGATTAGATGACCTACAAGTTCTATTCCAATTCTGTTAATCTGTAATCTAATCTTTTTGTGAAACACCAGCACAAGGACACCACTGTGATCTCCTTAAGGGAGGGAACTCAAGAATTCGGGTCCAGTCACTGAGTAAACCTTCCAGATATTCCCATCAAAAATTTATTTCTCACAACTAAAATATGTCAGATATTAAGAACAGTCAGGCCATATTAGATTAAAGCGAAATATCCAGGTGTTAAGTCCTTTGGGCTTGGTCTTCAACAATGCCATTTTTTTGAAGATTCAGAGGGCCAGCACAAATCAGCAGTGGACAAAAGAGATCCCAATTTCTCTCCTGAATGATTACATGAATATAGGCAGGAATTAACTATACAGCTATGAACTGTCAAATAGTTTGGGTGAAAAATAGATGCAAAATTGTGATGTGCCATTAGACTTCTGAACACAAACCTAACATTGCCCAATTGATAGCATGGCTGATCTAACTCAAAAAGCACAACGGACATTCCCTTCCACTTCACCCAGTGCCCTCTTGCTCTCGCTTGAACTGTCAGTGGGGGCTAAAAGCAAAAATAGACCCCATCTATTAATTTCACTCCATCTCCCTTTACCTGAGTTTCACTGCTCAATGGAAAGATTGCAAGCTTATATTTTAAAAAAATCAAAGGAAATATAAAAATTGAAGAGTGATACAATATACCAGATAGGGTTGTTTGAAATCCCAATTGCAAGAAAATGAGAAAGCTGAAAACAGATGACAAGAATTGTAAAGCGATAGTAGTTCTAGCAACATCCAGAAGTAGCCTGTGGGCTATAGAAAATTGAATGGGCTTGCCAAATTTCAGGAAGGCTTCAAGATAGCAGGCAGAAATGTCACCAAATAAAGCAAAGTCACACTGCCATGCTGCAAACTCCATTCATTTTGTAATGCATTTTTGCAGCGGTGGCTAACCTTTTTGGGCTCCAATGCAGAAAATTGTATGTGCCCTTGTGCATGCATGCTCACATGTCAGCACCCAGAAGGCAATGCGCGCAGGGCCCCCATGCTCCCTGTCCATGCACGTGCAACCCCCCACATGCGCCACACATCTCTGTGCATGCGCACACGATCCCCCCACATGCTATGCATTTCTGCGCATGCCATGAGACCCTCACATGCCCCGTGCATCTCTGCACATATGCACGCATTTTCCACACACCCCGCATCCAACGCATATGCGCCATATACCTGACAATCAGATGTTAGGCAGACAGCACACACACATGTGCAGTGGCTCTCTTCCAGGCGACTTCTTGTGTGCTGGCAGAAATGGCTCTGAATGCCACTTCCGGCACATGTGCCATAGGTTCGCCATCACAGCATTATGGTATCACACATATGTACAAAAGGATAATGCTTGTTTCATCCTTTCAGGAACACCTCTGTAGGTTTGATTCATATTTCTCAAAATTCTTCAAGTTATGGCTTCTTCATTGCAGCAGCACTGTGTGACAGTCTGATAGGGGCAATGAAAATAAGCTGTAAAGTATGGTGTTTCATATATTGATTTAAGCTATTCAGCCAATAATTTCACCGAACACCTTGATTTCATATTGAAGCAATCCTAGGCCCAACTTTACAAATAGATACACTGCCTTGTTCTAGCTGTATTCAGAAATTGGCTGCTGTTGATTTCAATTCCAGTTTACAGTACCAGAAAATTGGACAGCAAGGCACAGAGATGCCAAGGAAAGGGGAGGGAATGAGAACTACTTAAAGAAATTAACTTTTCATTATTACTGCCCTGCGCCCTGTAAATCAAACAACCAGTAGAGCTCATTTCTTAACTATGGAAGTTTAAATTGGCAGGAAGTGAAGATGAGAAGATCCTTTTGTGCGTTGCTGTTGCTTCACAGAATTCATGGCTCTGAATTTATTTATGGGCCATTAATATGCTTCATGCCTGTGTAGGATTGTCTGAATGATAAGTCTGAGGGCAACCTTATACATTCTAACAGAGTTTTTCACAGCAAATATATGCAGTATGAAACTAACACCTTGATTTATAAGTAGCTTTCATTTTTGCCATGCAGGAATGCACCTGAGCACAGTGCCAGAGCTTGTAATTCCTGGAGGACATACTTGTGTTACAGTATAATGATGTATGAACCCCCACTCCCAGTTTTATTTTAATTGGATTGCAAATTGGAAATGCCATCATCAAATAATCAAAAGAAATCCCCCTCTCTCTCTCTCCCTCCCTCTCTTTCCCTCCCTATCTGCCTCCCTCCCTCTCTCATTCTAAACTCTTCAAGATGATCTTCCACTTGCACATGAACAATCAAAAACTCACAACTGTGACGTTTTAATAACACAGCATAACTCTGATATCTGATAAGGACAGAAGCATAGTTCAAATGTTATACTATCATCCAGTAACTATAAATTAAACCTAGTTACAACATGTCCAATATTCTCTTTCAATTAAGAGTTTTTATGGATACACATAAAGCACAGAGTCCCCAAATAATTATTTCATTATTCGATGAGGAATAGAAAAATATTATTAGAATAATAAAACTCCAATGATTCTAGCAGGGGACAAATTAGTAATTAAATTTCAAATTGGAAGAAAAATGTTACAAGGTTCAAGTAACTGCAGATTTGAGCTTTTGTTTGCATTAGTCTGCCTTGGATCCTCGAGAAGAAAGAGAAGGATTTGCCTGAGGCTGAAAATGGGGGAAGAATTTTGAGGGAGAAAAAGGACACTGGAAAGAAAAGGTTTTTTAATATACTGTGGATGTATTTCAGTGTAACATAAACTTGCAGAGAAAGAAACAGAATCAAAGATATAAAAAGAAAAAATAAAGACAAGAATATAGGTTCATTTCAAGGGGCCTGGATGCAGGCATAAATCGCCCCAGGAGAAAGAATTTAAAAGACTGCTTCCTAATTATCCCATTGGCCCATATACAGGATAGCTAAAAAGCAGAGGTTATTGAAATCTAGGCCACCAAATAATTTTTTTTTTTTAAAGGTTCAGGATAGAATGAATATCATATTCCAAATCTCTTGAACCTCTGTTCTTGTCCCTTAGCTGGTATCTCATGTCTATAATTTGCCAATGAACTTGTAATTTTTGAAAAACTGTCATTGGAGAAATAGGAATCAAGGAGACAAAGATTGACAAAGATTGAATATAACCTAGCAAAACGAAGAAGGGGAAAAAAGAGAAAGGAAGGGAAAGTAAAATAAAAAAGATTATTATTCAAAAAGTACTTGACTTTAGCTAGACTGGATAATTAACTGGGAAACTCATTCTTGATTGCATAAGTTTTATAAAATCATTTCAATGAATGGGACCCATATTTTATTAATACCATCCATTGATAATTTACGGTGAGTAGTGAATAATGTCAACTCTGAAGTTGGCCTGAGCAAGGCCATTGTCTAACTTCAGCATTGACACACTGGAGCTTAGGATTAGGGAGGGGGGAGGAGAGATAGAGGGGGTTTGTAGCCAAAGCAAAATACTTTCTCTTGGGAACAAAGGACATTCCCAAAGGTGGATGGAGAGAGGCAGAGTGACATTACCAGGCAACTGGACAGCGCAATGATTGGACCACGTGACTGATTGTTTGGAGAAGGAGAAAAATGTTTACTTTTAACTTGGTGAAAACTGCGGGAATATTCAGACATTTTTAGCAGCCTCTACCAATATGGTATTTCCAATAAAACTTTTTTTTTTTTTTTTAAGGAATCTGCCTGCTTTGAAGTTGTATTTATTATGGGAGTATTGCTTGGAACCCTGACAAATAATTTGTGATTTAGCAATAGCGACAACTCTGCAGACAACAGAGTAGTGGAGGCCAACCTTTCCAATACTGAAAGAACAAAGAATCTACTTTTTTGATTAGATGTGAATTTCTATGTGATAAGAATGTGACATTATTAAAAGAATTTCAAACGACTATGAACATTATTAATATAAAAATAGTATATTTGTCTCAAAATGAATACATGCAGTAACTTCTTCCCAAAATGCAACAATTATCGGACTGTGTACAAGCATATGTTTAAATGGAACATGAATCACCTTGCATCTAACCTTCACCACACCAAATATAAGCTAATACAGTAACTTTTCACCACCTTTTAATGTTACAAATTTTAAAAAAAATCTTCCCATAGCTAACTATTATCTGTACACAATTAGAACCCTCATTTTTTCAATCCTGGTTTAACAGAAAGTCCATTAGAAGTTATCAGAAATATCAAACAAATGATTTATCCCTGGTCAAATAGTCCAACTTTATACTCCTTTTTGCTTTGCACAATCTTGAATCTTTCCTTAGATTAGATATTTTATCACTCTTTGATACTTAATAGCAGACTTTCAAAGCTTTCATGACCCTACTTTGTAAATTCTGTAAAGAAACATCATCCAGGATTTCTTGACAGAGTTGTTCCACATCCAGATCCTCTTGTTCTCATAGAGGAATCATCCAGAATTTTCTGCACAGAGTTTCATGTCCAGGTCTTGTTTTTTATTTGTCTTTTGTACTCCCATTTTGGTAGCCCCAATGTTGTTTTCTTGCATGCCTTCAATTCAATAATGTCTATGTCAAGTACAGGTTTTTAAAAATTTTCTCATTGTCGTCTAAAAGTTTATCCATTGAAATATGTAACTTTCTGAGACATTAATTTTTAATATTTCAGCCTGTATAAAAATATTTTTAAGATAAGAAAAAGTTACAGCCATTTTAACTTTTTAACACTTTTTGGGCTGGTCCTTTGGTTCCCTCTAGTGTCCATTTGCAACCTTTGTCAAGTCACAATTCCTCCCATGAATATATTGTGTGTTTTGTGAGTGTGTGTGCGTGTGTGAGTTTTCCAAATCCATTTAAAACTTTCATAAAGCAAAATCTTCTTTTCTTTCTTTCTTTCTTTCTTTCTTTCTTTCTTTCTTTCTTTCTTTCTTTCTTTCTTTCTTTCTTTCTTTCTTTCTTTCTTTCTTCCTCCTCCTCCTCCTCCTCCTCCTCCTCCTCCTCCTCCTCCTCCTCCTCCTCCTCCTCCTTCTCCTCCTCCTCCTCCTTCTTTGCTTTTCAAGAGACTCTTTAAAATTTAAATCCAAAGAATGTAACACTCACAATGTGTCAAATTAAGTTCACCATGTTGAAGGTCTCTATCAGACATGCCCCAATCAGGTCCCTTAGGAAAGAAAGGTGGTCAACTCCATTTGGGTGAAGCAATAGGTTCTTTTATGAAAGGTTGCTGGCTGCAGTAAAGTCGTCTAGAACTAAATTTCCCATGTGAAAAGTTTCACATCTCTTCCCCTCATCTCAGCCCTTCCCCCATGATCACTTTTTTCTTCAGCCAATGAAGACCCATAAAAATGTTTTGAGAAATACTGAGATGTTTGAGACAGTCCACATACCATTTTCAGGCTGTGTGGCCTGAAAGTGCTGGCACAAACAGGTTCCATGCTTCCTGGTCTCCATCAAACTATAACTCCCCACTCCCTATTTCCCATCACATTCCCCACAAGTTTACTGACCACATGCCCCTCCCATGCCCCCTCTCCCTGGCCTTGATGGCAGGATGCTAGTGAGGCATTAATCCAAAGATGGCAGACCTTACAATCTCTAATATCCATAAAGTGACTAAATTGAACATTTTTAAAAGTAATTAGAAAGTGAGTTTGATTGGCTTTATATTCTTATAAAAGCGTCTGCCACTTGTGAGAACAAAGATGCCATATCTCTCTCAGCTTCTGGTGCTCAAACACACAGGAGATTGCTATTTTATGGTCTTCTCAAACTTCAGAGCACTGAATCAGTTGTCCTGATCTATCCTTCTCTGGAGAAATTTGAAGAACCAATCTAGTGGATGGTTTTTGTTTTGTGCAACAATTGTCATCTTCCCTTGTTCAAGGAGATGTCTTCAGTTAACCATGACTAATGCCAGAAGCCATCAAAATAATGATAATAAGAGTAATTATAGGGTTTTTGTGGCATAAGCTTTAAAAATTGCTTGCAATGAGCTTAGTGGTTCCAACACTGAAATTGCTTAAAGTCTAAATTGAGATGTCATTAGAAGTAATTGTAAATAGTTCTACTGAGCAATCTTAAGTAAATAATGTTTGTCACTTAAAAGAGAAAATGCTTGTTATTAATCCTTTTTATTTACTAATTAATACAAAGTATAAATCCTAGCTTCCATGCAAATATACCATGTTACAAAATTTTTATTAATTTGACATCTGAGTTCTCCTATATAGTGTCAACTTGGCATGAGAAAAAGAATTCCTAGAAATAATGTTCTACAATGTGATATTATAGTAAAACTATTCAAAATCTTTTGCATTTTGATCCCAGAACAGTCAAACTGCTAAATTCATAACATATAAATCTTATAGTAGGCCCTAAGAAGAATTTTCACTAAGGGGAGTCATCCAAAATTGGGCAGTATCCAATAGACAAGTAAAATAATGCAAATGAAGATTTAACTTTTATTAATCGGGTGTATGCAAAATTGTGGATGAATTTTGTACTTTATAAATTGTAGGGTATATTCATAGTTTGGGTTATAGATTTAGGCAGAGGTTTGTCTTCCAAGGTTGCTACTTGGCTCGCAGATGTTTCATTACAAGACTAGGTAATATCTTCAGTGAAGTTTTTTTGGGTGAAGTGTCTTATTCGTTTATATAGGTCTTGGATGGTAGGTTGGTCTTATGACTAATTGAATCTCAGGACCAATTGAATCACAAGACTGATTGAATCACAAAACTGGTTGATTCACAAGGCTGGTTCTGGTGACTTCTTGATTGCTGTGAGGCACGAAATTCAGCTGGTGAGGGGGTGCTCAGTTCTGTCGTCGATTGGTGGTTTGTATTTTATACTTTTGTAGACGTACAATTTTTCAAAGTCACAATATTGAGAATTTCATTGTTGGCAATTACTAGACTGGAATGGAATCCTCAAGTATAAAGGGGCCACCTGTACTTGTTACATCCAGTTACTTGCACATCTTTCAACTAAGGTTTAGAGTTTTTCTTTCCTTCCACAGAAATAATATTTTAATATTATTTATTCTAGGAGTACAAATAAAGTGAAATTCTTTACCAAAAGCATATTTCTGACAATTGATTAAAATGAGTTTTCACCTATATTTTTCCATGGACAACATAAGAACACCACTTTTTCATCCTTCCTATCCTGATGAAGATGTCTGCCATTTTACCATAGTAGATTCAATATAGTAATGAGGCTTCTGGCGTTTGAGTCACTTAGAAATTAGGTTTTGTATTCTGATCTATTTGTACTATGATCTGTTTGCATTGTGATTTATTGTGAGTCATAGAATTAGTTCACATTTGCTCTATTTGAAGTCTCAGATTTGGCGCAACCAATCACTTAATCTTAATGTCCTTTTTTTTTTTTCAGGCATATGACACTTTGACAAATAAATGCATCAACCTTAGTCCGCTTTTAAATTTTTGAGTTAAAAGAATACCAAAGTACAGCAAAAGTGAGGAGAAAGAAAATATTTAATGTATTTGTTTGCTTAGTAACACTTGTCTTCTTAAATGGCCCACAAACCACATAGTAGGTTTTTTTAAAGGAAAATATATTAATAAGTTTTAAAAAAGGAAAACAATGATATATATTAATAAATAGTACAAGAAAATACATTCCTATTCAAAATAATGAAAGTAATTAATGCCTAAAGTATCCCATTAATTAATTAATTAATTCCTACAACCTTTATATAGCCTATTTCTCTTGAATTGTAAAAATAGAAAAGGTGTGTCTTTGGTGCTAAAAAATAGCACTAGGTATTTCTATATGGCAAAATCCATGAATACATTTAGTAGGATAATGTAGGGATAAATCAAACACCAATAAAAGATAATATTTGTAGCTTGTGGTTATACGAGGGTTATATGAGGTTATATGATCCTTGGTTCTCTCTAAGTTTGGTTCTTTTCTTGCAAACATTTCATTACCCAACTCTGTAACATTATCAGTACTAGTGTTAGTCGAGCACTGATGATATTAATTATGTAATGAGACATATGCAAGAAAACAACCAAAATCAGAGACTACCAAAGACCCCATCAATCAGACAATATGATATATAAATCAGGAATATCCAGGAAGTATATCTGAGAAAACATACTCCATGAAATATTCTGACCATAACTCATCCAGCATGCTAAAGATTATGAAATGGTCTGTGAAAATGTGCTTGAGTGACAAGAGGAGGAGCAGCTTAAATAATGGTCAGATAAGATAAGATGACTTCAGCAACAGAGTGGTCAATGTCTGGAATACTCTACCTGACTCTGTGGTTTCTTCCCCAAACCCCAAAAACTTTAACCTTAGACTGTCTACTATTGACCCTTTCCTGAGAGTTCTCTAGGGGGCATGCATAAGTGCACCAACGTGCCTACCATCCCTGTCCTATTGTTTCTTTTATTTTTCTTATATGTATCCATGTATTCATAACTATATTTATACTTATACCCTATTATCTTGTAAGCAATTGACAAACCAAATAAAATAAATAAAATAAATAAAAATAAGAAGAATTTAGCCTGTAGAAGCAATGAGAGCATGGTAGAAATCTCAGAAGGAGTCCTTTCTAAGTTTCTAGACTAAAAGTGTAATGGAAAAGTATGTAATGGAAAAGTGGTAGGGAAAAGTATACTTTCACAGTCACTTAGCCTTATAACAAAGGTAGTGTCAGTACTCATGTTGATGTTTCTTGCCTAGACCAGGGATCTCCAACCTTGGCCACTTTAAGACTTGTGGACTTCAACTCCTAGTATTGTGGACCAACTGGTCCACAAGTCTTAAAGTGGCCAAGGTTGGAGACCCCTGGCCTAGACTACCTTTAAGGACTGACAAATTAGCACTAATTCATGGATCCAGAGAATCAACAGTACTTCCTGAAGCTAATTAGCCACTGCATTACACAAATGAATCTTTCTCCTTTGAACAAAGAGAAGTTTCCAGAACATCTTTAAAATCCCGGTTGAACAATACCGTGTTTCTCATATAATAAGGCCTGGTCTTATTTTTATTTTTTTTGAGCCCCGAAAAAACAGCTAGGATGTCTTTTCGGGGGTGAATTAATTTCTCCCCCGCCCCCGCGCACCCTCACCTAGGGTGCTCTATGGGCAGCCACACCTTGCCACCAGCCACTCCTAACAGCCAATCATGGCAGAGCATGGAGGGTTCCCTAGCCCCGCCAAGCATGTTTGTTGTAGACCCGGGTCAGTGGGTGGGCAGCGGCAGTGTAGATGTCTGCCAGCAGTGTTTCAGCCGCTTCTCAGGCCTCCGTAGCTTCTATGGTTCCTGCCAGTGCTGGCGCCTTTCTGACCAGTGCCATCTCCAACAACAGCGTCTGAGTCTCTCCCACTTTTCCCCCATCCTCTCCCCTGAAACTACAGGAAAAAAACATTTTGAGGTACCTGGGAGCACCGCATGCTGCGTTTTGCTTTAATCCCGAGCAGCTGGGTGGGCATGAGAAGCCGAGCAAGTGTCTCTGCTGCTGCATGAGACGCTCACTCCAGGCTCGGGCTCTGCAAGTTTCCAAAAGTCCCAGTGCACAGCCTGTTCCTGCATTCCAAGTGCGCCCAGGCCGAGCTGCAGCTGTCCCTCTCTCACCAGCACTGTCTCCAACAACAGCGGCAGCAGCAGTGGGAACCGTGGAAGTGTTTCAGCCACTTCTCGGGTGGGGGAGCCGCCTCTGTAACTTCCACGGTTCCCGCCGCTGCTGCCACTATTGTTGGAGACGGCGCTGGCAAGAGAGGCACCAGCACCGGTGGGAACCATGGAAGCTACGGAGGCTCAAGAAGCAGCTGAAACACTTCTGGCAGCCATCCACGCCAACTCCGCCTGCCCGCTGACCCAGGTCTGCAGCAAAGGCGCTTGGTGGGGGTAGGGAGCCCTCCATGCTCTGCCAGGATCGGCCGTTAGGAGTGGCTGATGGTGAGGCATACCTGCCCGCGCTCCTAATGGCAAGTTCCCCTCCCTGCCTTCCCCCCCGGCCAATTTCAGATGTTTTAAAATAGGCCTAAATTTGGGGGGAGGGACTTAATTTCATTTTATGCCTAGAAAACATGCTGGGTCTTCCTACTGGGGGAGCGTATTGTTGGAGAAACATGGTACCAGATTCTACACAATTTTTATCAGATTTTTTTTTATGTCTAGTAGAATATATAAAACAAACAAAAGAACTCATAGAGTCATGTAGACCTTACCAGCAAAGACCAAGCAAAACTGAGATTACCACAAACTAGTTCTTGAGGACCTTCACTGATCCTGAGAAATCAGTCCTAGCTTTCACTTTTATGACTTTGTGAAATTTGAGCCATTATGAGATGGCTGTAATAGTAGCCCTAATCTGGCAATTTTACAAAAAGCAACCCTGTTGACTCATATCTTCTATATTAAGTTCCTTAACATCAGCATAAAATATCATGGTAATACCAATTCAATACAGCAGCAATAAATTCATTTTATGACCCTGTATTTTAGGGATCATGAATTTAATTGAAATAAATAGTCAGAGGACATGAGCAAAATAATTCTTCTTTAGTGGGCTGCTGACCATATTTCTGCCTACATTTTTACAAGTAATACTTCTATTTTTACTTTGGCATAGTCAGCTTTTAGTAAAAGCAAGAATCTATCCCTCAAGAGCCATATTTCCATATAACAATGAACACTCAATCATGCTACTTATTTTACCATACTGAATCAAATTTGACTCCTGTTTGCTGCTTTTTAAAATCTTTTTTGAACAAAATGGATTCATTTACAATATCATTCCATTGTCATGTGATGAAATACAATTACTCCTGTCTATATAAAAATATTTATGAACATGATAATACTTTAAAAACAAGGTTCACTTAAAGAAAAGGTGACATCCATAAGTCTTTTGTCCACTTCAGTGTAACCTTTTTCCAATATTAGCTACACAAAGCGGTAGCTAATATTTGGGGATTTGAGACAGAGAACATGGTCATCTTAATGTTTATTTAGTCTAAGTGTTCATCAATATGAATATTTCCAGCCTTGTCTCTCCCTTTCACCAAACCCAGACCTTTTCAAAAGTTATCCATAACAATGGCCTGATAACAGAAATGAATTAGATGTGGGTGAATCAAAACAAAACAGTTGGTTAGATAAGTTCAGGGGATCTTGCATTCTCTAAGAAAGATTGTATGTTGTTTGGAAGTACTTGTGGATATAATATAAAAGGACACAACGCAAAAACTTTATAATATAAAAGGACACAACGCAAAAACCTGAACATCCAATAGCTACTAACCACATCTCTACCAATCAACCACAATCCAATCCACAACCCAATCCACAAATAAACACAACCCAGACAAATATTGATATCCCAATTCTCATCAGAGAAGCCGTTGAGCGTGAACGGAAACGCCCAAACGCCATCTTATTTGGTCTAGAAGACATCAATGTCAATGATGACATCACAACTGTCCGAAACATCATCAGAAATTATCAAGCATCAACCATCTCCGCTGATGAAATACTTGACATTTCCCGCATTGACCGAGAGCTCAAAAATAGAGATGGCTCTGTGGCCCCACGCTTGTGCAGGGTCATTTGCAAAAATGAATCAAGCAAACGTAAATTCATTTATACTATAAACTCACTCGCCAAAACCAACACCATCCATAAGAACCTCCGTTGCCGCCCTGACCTAACCATACAGCAACGTGCCCGCCTCCGTGCACTCCGCATCGAACTCAAAAACCGTCTAGACAATGGAGAGAAGGACCTGTACATTGACTACCATGCTGACTGTATCAAAAGTAAACCACTCAACCCAATACTCAGCTTTTACCCTCAACCACAACCCTACCTCAACCCATCCACCATCACCCAAGACTAGGCACGCACGCCCCCAACTACCTCAATTCCAACTACTGCCGGCCTTAAATGCAAACTACTCAATGCAAGAAGCCTCGTGAATAAAATACCTGAATTTCTCTTCCTCCTAAATATGGCTAACTTCGACATTATATTTGTCTGTGAAACATGGCTCAATGCATCTCTCCCGACTCCATTACCACAGTAAGAGACTATCATGTTTACAGATCAGATCGTGAAAATCGTCGAGGAGGTGGAGTTGCTATATTCTATAAAAAGTCCTTACATCTAAAAAATATCCAAGTTACCCAGGAGCTTGCTCTTCCTGAGACCATCATCTGTGAACTATCCTTAAATATCACAATTCGATTCTTACTATGTTACAGAGCACCTGATTATGACATCGAACATGTAAACAAGCTAAATACATTACTAACATGGGCTGCATCCTGCCCATACCCTTTTATCCTTCTTGGTGATTTCAATCTACCTCATATTAACTGGACCCTAAATGATTGTACAACTGAAATCATACACACAACCTTCTACAATGCTATTACAAATCTGGGACTGGAACAACTAGTAACCAACAACACTAGACTAAACAACTGCCTCGATCTCATCTTCTGCAACAGTTTGAACCTAATCTACGGAATACAATCCAAAGAACCCTTTTCCAGTAGTGACCACAATATGATCGACTTTTGTCTCAACATACATCCACACAAAATCACCACAATGATGTAATCCCCTATTGTAACTTCAAAAAGGCAACTATGATCTTATAGACAACGATCTCTCATCCCTTGATTGGCAATCTCTATTCACTGGATGCAATACTGTTGAAGACCATTATAACATATTTTTACTTGAAGTCAAAAGAGTCATCAAACTATATGTACCAACAACAACTCCCAAAACAAAACAAAAAGCAGATTACCCATATCAATAAGGAAACTTCAATCCAAAAAGAGATCACTCTGGCGGAAAAACAAATCTGGTCACGTTGCCAATTTCAAAACCGATACAAAATCTATGCCACCAGATAAAGACCGAATGCACCAATTATCACATTAAACAAGAGGAAAACCTTCTAAGCACCAATTCCACCCGCGCTTTTTACAATTTTGTAAACAACAAACTAAAAGACTCAAGGTCCATCCCTCCCTTGATAGGACCTGATGGTAAAGACTGCAACGACGACACCATTAAAGCCAACATCTTTAACACATTCTTCGGCTCAGTATTTGTAAACAGCAATGGATCATGCCCAATATTTCCTAGCCGTACCACAGATAACAACAATGATCTAATACATATCGATTTCACAGAAGACAATGTTGAAAAAAGCAATACGCAACCTAAAACCATCTCTATCTATTGGACCGGATGGAATATGTGCCTACTTCTTAAGAAAGCTATCCACTGCCATAGCCAAACCTCTAAGCATAATCTTTGAAAAATCTTTCAGAACCAGCTCCTTGCCTAACCTATGGTCACAAGCCACAGTCATCCCCATCTTCAAAAAGGGAGACCCAAGCCTAGTTGAAAACTACAGGCCAATCTCCTTATGCTGCGTCACCTGTAAAGTCATGGAATCAATTATTAACCAATCCATCATCCTTCACTTAGAGACAAATAACCTACTCTCCAATAAACAATTTGGTTTCAGGAAAAACTATCCTGTAATCTGCAACTCTTACACTGCAAAAACATATGGACGACACAACTCGACCAGGGCAAAACAATAGACGCAATCTACATAGACTTCTGTAAAGCCTTTGATTCAGTGGTACACGACAAACTACTCCTAAAAATAAAATCCTATGGTATCTCTGGACAACTGAATAACTGGATAGAAGCATTCCTGTCAAACAGACAACAAATGGTCAAAATCGGGAGCGTCCTATCAAATCCAGTACCTGTCAATAGTGGTGTTCCCCAAGGCAGTGTTCTAGGACCAACTCTCTTCATACTCTACATAAACGACCTCTGTGATCATATTAAGAGCAATTGCGTCTCTTCGCTGATGATGTAAAGCTGTTCAATACCACAGACAATACTGCTACCCTACAAAAAGATCTTGACTATGTATCCGAATGGTCAAACAAATGGCAACTTCAAATCTCAACAAATAAATGCTCTGTCTTACATATTGGCAAAAAAATCAGAAAATAAAATACAAGCTGAATAGTCAAGATCTTGTTGATGACCCAAGCTCTGTAAAGGACCTTGGAATACTCACCTCTAATGATCTAAGTGCTAGAGCACACTGCAACTACATAGCCAAAAAGGTATTAAGAGTTGTTAACCTAATCCTACGTAGCTTTTTCTCTGGTAATATCACACTACTAACCAGAGCATACAAAACATTTGCTAGACCAATACTCGAATACAGTTCATCAGTCTGGAACCCACACTACGTATCTGATATTAGCACAATTGAGAAAGTCCAGAAATATTTCACAAGAAGAGTTCTCCACTCCTCTACTCGCTGTAGAATACCTTATGCCACCAGACTTGAAATTCTAGAACTAGAAAACCTTGAATTACGCCTGCCTTCAGTCTGACTTAAGCATGGTATACAAAATCATACATTGCAATGTCCTACCTGTCAATGAATACTTCAGCTTCAATCATAACAACACAAGAGCACACAATAGATACAAACTCAAAGTAAACCGCACCAAACTTGATTGCAGGAAATACGACTTCAGCAATAGAGTGGTCAATGTCTGGAATACTCTACCCGACTCTGTAGTTTCTTCCCCAAACCCCAAAAACTTTAACCTTAGACTGTCTACTATTGACCTCACTCCTTTCCTAAGAGGTCTGTAGGGGGTGTGCATAAGCGCACCAACGTGCCTACCGTCCCTGTCCTATTGTTTCTCTTATTCTTTTATTTTTCTTATATGTAACCATTTCATGTATTCACAACTATGTATACATTTATACTTATTATCTTGTAAACAATTGGCAAATCAAATAAATAAAAATAAATAAATAAATAATATTCTCACTGGAAAACAGGTGGCATGATGGATCTCATGTTTTGTTAAAATGCCAATCAATAGAGATAAACTGTGTTGTGAGCGGAATGTATTTTGTGATATATTTTGGACTTATCTTTATATGCCAAATTTTAACTTTGAAAACCTACAATTTCCTGAGAAAAAGCTCAAGAAAAGTAAGAATGGGTGATTCTTTTTGTATATCTATGGCCCAGGAAAGTTAGTTAGACTGCTGAATCCCAGGGTTGTGCTACCAATAGACAGATGGCAAGCTAAGAGAAAAACAAATAGAAGCTTCACAAAATTGGTTAATAAATGAATATGATGAATATGATGATTCAAAAAGAAAAAGATTTAAGAGACAAGAAACTGAAGTCATTGAATTAGAAAACCATGGAAACCAGTGAAATTTGGAGATAATCAAAGTTCTAACACAAAATCTTGAGCAGGGAGATATTGTCTATCATAATTATGAACGTAGAGTATTTTTTTCAATTTATATATACTTTTTATGAAAAGAAAACTCTTGTACCAAACATTTTCAGTGACCCCAATTTCCATTTCATATGTGAGTTTTACATAGGGTACATACACAGCCAACAGAGTTTGGCAATGGAGACAGTATTTGGTAGAAAGTTAGAGAAATTCTAAATGGGAATGGGCATATTTCTAATAATTCTCAGGAATTGGTAGGAATCAGCATAGTTTAAGGATAGTAATTCCCAGAAAGCAGTACAGAGAAACCTGTGTTTTCAAAATGACTTAACAAATGTCATGACATCACAAGGTCTGCTCCTTTCATATGTACATGAACAAAAGAAATGCAGCTTGGAGATGGTACAATTAATCATTTGCTATCTCTGAGACACCTCTTTTCTGGTATCAGAACTAAGAGCCAAATAGAATATCTTTCCCCTTTACCATCTTTCTATGAGGAATAAATATTCTGTCCCAAGTAGCCTGTATGACTCCAACTCCTTAATCCAGTTTTTAAAATGTTTGTATCAGTAACTATGATGAGCAAATACACAGCCATCCATATCTAATACTTGCTACTTTTAATGGTTTATATTAGTGTTTTTAATGTATTGTAAGCCAACCAAGTACTTTAGGATACTGAGAAATTAAAGGAATAGAAATTAAATTAAATTATTGCACTTTTCTTTTGCATTCCAATGATCTTTCAGGATATTTTAGGATCTTTTTATGAATCATCCATCCTTTCACATCCACTAATGAAGTAAAAACAGTGGGGAGCTATAGG
Source organism: Notechis scutatus (assembly GCF_049901735.1). NCBI lineage: Eukaryota > Metazoa > Chordata > Lepidosauria > Squamata > Elapidae > Notechis > Notechis scutatus. The sequence continues at coordinate 147,582,983 of NC_142012.1, read as the reverse complement.
TAAATAAATGCATTTTTACACGCATAAGGATTTCTCATCTAAAATCTTATTAAAAATTATGGTTGGCTCTGCTAAGAAAGCCGAGGAGGTAACAACGCTTTTTTATTATTACAGTATATGCAGTTACCTTTGAAAATGGTCCAGAAACTACAGAGAGTCAAAGTAGGACAAGTGGAATATGAAGCAGGAATGGTCAATATGCCCATGCAATACAATCTGCACTGACTGCCAGTCAAATTCCAAGCTTAATTCTAAGTGCTAGTCTTAATAAGACTAGACTGGCAATAGACTCTCTGACAAACTGCCGAGAGTCAAACTTACTTTCCAAGAGTCTGTGATCAACAGTTGAACCTTTTTCTGTGTTCTAATCCAATAAGTCAGAATCCAAGGCAACCAGAGAAAGGACCAAAGTAAAAGGACTTAGCTAATCATTAGTGAGTTATGCTCACCTAGTACTGTACTCACAATAACTTTTTACCTGGCACCAGGTGAAGGACTTTTTTTTTTAACCAAGCATTTTGGAGTAGTTTCAGAATTATAAAATTATGCTATATATATTGAGATTTTATGCTGTCTGTTGTGTTGTTCTGAACCTGAAGTCAGAGGTGTTTAGCAGGTTCTGACCAGTTCTGGAGAACCAGTAGCAGAAATTTTGAGTAGTTCAGAGAACCAGCAAATACCACTTCTGACTGGTGATTTTACAGTATCCTTCCCCTGCCATGCCCACCTAGCCATGGCCACTTAACCGGTAATAAAAAAAATTGAATCCCACCACTGCTTGAAGTGTTATATTTTTATACATTTCTTTATTTTGTACAGGTTTACTTTATACAAGCTGTGTGTGTGTGTGTGTGTGTGTGTGTGTGTGTGTGTGTGTGTGTGTATCTATATCTATATCTATATCTATATCTATATCTATATCTATCTATCTATCTATCTATCTATCTATCTATATCTATATCTATATCTATATCTATATCTATATCTATATCTATATCTATATCTATATCTATATCTATATCTATATCTATCTATCTATCTATCTATCTATCTATCTATCTATCTATCTATCTATATATATCTATATATATATATATATATATATATATATATATATATATATATATATATATATATATTGTCTGCTTATTTGTCATCAGAGAACTTCTTCATTAGTTGGTAGACAATAAATATTTTTGAAAAAAAATACAATATAGAATTCAAACTGAGATAATATGACTTGTCAAGAACTATTCAACCAATTTAAATCCAAGGTGGTACATAGATTCCTGGGTACAAGGAGACATAATTTTCTGCTTGTTGAAAGGGATTATAAATGCTTTATCTGTTATGCATAGCATTCCAATCCTCTTATGTCCCAAGAAAGAGTCACAAAAGAAATCTTACACAGAAAAAGAAATGAAATTCTCCCTATTTTGAAATTACATCTGGAGGCAGCAGTGGAACAGAATTACACTGTGCTTTTAACCCAAGTGGCAGAAGATAGGGAAGCAGAAACTGGCAGAATTAAGTATGTTAAACTTTTTCAGCACTTTTTGACATGCCCTGGGCAATTTTTGCCACTTCCAATGGTAGGGAAAGGATTTTTCTGAAAAATATGAGACCAAGAAAAGAAGATCTTTTCAAACCATTCTCCTCAGTATAAAAAAATCTAATCCTCTAAACGTGATCACATCCACTATAATCCAAAACATCATCATTCAATAAGGCATCTATAATGTCTTCTATATATAAAGTCTCCTTTTCTTGCTACTTCTTCTTATTTCATAGTAAAGCTAGAGCTGCTCCCAATAAACAGCTTTTTCATCCTCTTTAATGTTTGTAGGGCATGTTTAAAGTATTAAGTGGAGGGTGTCCTATTGATACATTAATACATTGCCCTATTTCTGCATTAAGTCAAGAGATTTTTCAAGCTGACTTCAACTCTTTTCCGTGATAATACCCCTGTGGCACATAAACGGAAGGCAACTGCTTATATGCGACTTAAAAGAGGGTGGTGGAATGATGAATTACAGATGAAAAAGAGGAAAGACATCCTACTTACAAGAAACTCTGAACTGCAGGTGCCACGAAAGAAATGTTTTTCATGTATTTCTCCCCCATCGTTTCAAAGATAAAGTATATCAACTTTTGTCCTCTATGAAATGTAAAGGGAAGCACCATGTCTAGAAAACTGATATAAGCAAGAAAAGTCTAAATTTCAAACACAAAGCATCCCCGAAACAAACATCTGGGAATAACACACAACAAAAGAGAAATCTGCTCTTTTTTTTTTTTTCCCTGGGATTTCACTTTACTGATTCTCAAGACCAGTTTATTCCAGTTTGTATCATAGAGTCTGTACTATCAAAAACAGTTGTATTCCCTTGTAATTAATGGCAGGCTTTAAGCTTTCTATTTCAGAAATAGAAAATTGGGCTTTTTTGTATTTTCCTGTATTCAAGATTCTAGTTCCCAGTTTAAATACTGTCAATCTCTTGAACTTCTTCCATCTTCCTTTTTGATCTACCTTCAAAGTTATTAATTTCTTTTGGAGTTGCTCATCTATAGTCAGTGCTACTCCACCTCTCTCTCGCACACACATGCATTCTCCCACTTTCCTATGATTTAATCAGAGAAAGCTTTCCATTTCTGTTTATCTGTACTTTTTATTTTCTTTGAAACTATTTCTCTAAACTCCTCCTTCAACATGCTGGTTTGTACAATTGCAAGAATGAGGCAGTGCTACATATTTAAAAGTTTTCCACAGGAAATCAGAATCTCCCTTCCAGTAGAAAAATCAGGTTATTTTTCTTTGCTCTGAGTATTGTTTTTATTATTATTATTATTATTATTATTATTATTATTATTATTATTATTATTATTATTATTATTATTATTATTGGTCCCAACTTTTCCTTCATTATCTGCTTTTCTGTCTTTCTCCACAGAATATAAGCTGCTGTTTTGATTAGGGGTGTGTGCATAAACATACCAGCATGCCTACCATCTCTGTCCTACTGTTCCCATTTATCCATTTATTCATACTCATGTATTACGTATATACTTATACCTGTTTATACTTATATGTTTATATGTTATGTTCATACTTATAGTTGTTTTCTCATACATGCTTGAAAACAAACAAATAAATAAAATAAAAATAAAATAAATTAATGTATGTCTAATGCTAAAATAAAATACATTCTTCAAAAGCAAGGTCTTGTCCTTAGGCAGGAAAAATCAAATGCACAGGTACAGAATAGGAGGCACTTGGCTCAGCAGAAGTAACCATGAGAAAGATCCAAATATCCTAATGGACCACTGATTAAGTATGAGACAGCAGTGTGTTGCAGCTACCTAAAAAGCCAATGCAGTCTCGGGATGCATCAACAGTGGGATAATATCATGAGGCCACACTTGGAATACTGTATGTGTTGACTTTGAAACAGATCAGGCCTGCCACAACCATCTTTCCATTTCCATTTGTGCAGGCACGCAACTCCAGCTGAATTGCAGGCAATTTTGTAATACATTGATGCAATTTTCTTGACACCAATGTAGAACCCTAACCCTACCATTGCCTATTTACAGGCTTTCTCTGCCCCCTATATGCTCTAGCCTGCAACATTGGAATTTCCTTGACACCCTTGTTTAGCTTCTACCCTATACAAGATGATCAAGGTGGAAATATTTCTCTAAAAGGCATATATACTATAATGCATTCTAAATCTTTATACAAAATTAAGATTGTAATTCATAATCTGTAGAAATCTGGATAAGGGCCAAAATAAAAAGGTTTTAAAATTTTCTTATGGTCCCCTGAATTTAAGCTGTACAAAGATGGCAGTCCCATATAAAGTACTTTTGAGAAAGGTTATGGCAAGCATCTAAAACCCAACATGGATTTGTTGAATCTATAAAAAAAAAAAAAAAGCAGTGAAGTTGCCATTCCCAAAACTTCCCACCCACCCCTGCTCTTACCTCTTCTATATTCTGTTGTTTATTGGCTCAGCTGATTTGCATAGCAGAGCAGATTGCTGCAGCTCAGCTGAGCTAAAAAAACAGCACAACTCACCAGCGTTGATACAGAGGGTGGACTTTGAATCCTGCACAATTGTGTGCAAAATGCTCGTGTGCAGGCGAAGCAAGCTCTCCAAACCGATAGGAAAAATGTTGGAAACCCACCACTGCTTACAACCTAGATTCAAAGTTCCAGTGACAGGCCCTCCTGTTATGCGATCACATTTATGGCCGTTTGTAGTTATATAATTACAATTTATGAACTTTTTTGCCCTAAACTGGAATTTATTTAAGTTGTGTCCATTGTGGACAAAGGGCTTACTTTATGACTGAGACATTTGCTTTTCCACTGCTGTGTTTATTTATTGACTACTCCAAAAAATGTCATAAAATCGGGACAGTTACGTGATTACCCACTTAACAAGTGGTACAACTTACAACTGTAAATCTGAGCCCAATTATGGTTGTAAGTGACATGTCCTCAACTTGCACATATGTGACATAGCTTTCTCCATATGACATTCACCTATTAGGATCTTTGCTTTCTAAAAAGCATTTTAAGTGGAGCATCCATATACTTAATATTGGCCTATTCCTGCCATAACACTTTATCAAGCACTTTAAAGTAGCTGAAATAATTTCTATTCATAGAAGTTAAAGCACAGAAGGAATGAGATAGAAAAGGGCTTTTAAAAAACTTCATGCATTAAGGCAGATCTGCTAATCTTTAAGTCCAACCCTGCTATTTTGTAATAACTCCTGAAATGTTATTGTATGAAGTATTCTAATTTGCATTTAATCCAGGTTTCATGATTACTTTTCAGACTCATTTTTCTTAGCCTCACTATAAATGGAAATGATAAAAAATATAGGCCATCAGAATGCTAACAAGGACCACAGAATATAAATTCTTTGCACAAAACTTGTAGCTCCCAAGGCATTGTCAAACATATTCTGGGACTGATGCTCCCTCGAGATTCAACTAGCAATTCGACCAGTCGTGATCGAAGCCTTGCAATAGCTCTTTGTGGCATTTGTTGGGCTCGCCTGAGTAGCAATTTCAAAACTCAAAACCAGACGAACAATTCAGAAAACATGATATACAGCAAGTTTAGTGAACCAATGCAAAACTCTTTCATTAGATTTCACCATATTCATATAGAAATTGGTGACCTACTTTCAAATTAAACTGAGGGATTTGCTCATTGCTAATCATTTTTCTCCATGCCCATGCACAGAAGAGCAAGAATGCTCACTAAGGAGGCATACAATACTTTATATTATGCACATTCATAAGAAAAGTTTATTAATGGGAAAAAAGGTCGGAGAAATTATGCAGCTAGGGAGCCTTTCATGTGTTCATAAAAACAGAAAACCATTCTTAGCATGGACATGAATTAAGCCACTGTAAAGATGAGCTTTAAGCAGAGTGGCAGAACAATCCATCATCTGTCTCAAAGAAAGATAAGTTTAAGCACCTGCAGTCCAAAGTACAGACAGAACTGCGAGAAATGCAGAAGGAATGGTAACAGAGGAAGGTTCATCAAATGGCACACTATGCAGACATGCATGCCACCAGAGAGTCTTTCAGCATCATAAAGACTGTTTATAGTCCTTCTAAATCAGGATGCTTCCACTTAACTGTCATCTGATGGGCCAAGCCTTATTGAAGATGAGAAAGAATTGAAAAACTACTGGGCTGAACATTTTTTCAACTTTTCCAGCATACTCATTAGACCATCCACAGTTGATCATCACAGCAGATTCCTCAGATATGAGTCTTAAATGTTCTAGATCTCCCTGTATAGGGATACTGATAAGATCAAGAAAGCAATCTTGAAAATGAACTAAAATAAAGAACAGGATGACATTGCTGCTGAGATCTACAAAGCATCAGAGCCAAACACCTTGCAGGCATTTCAACACATATTAGAAGCTACTTGGTCCACAGAGGAGATGCCCAATGACTTATGTGATGTCCTCATTGTGGTTCTCTATAAAACAAGGAGAGCCAGACTGCAAAAATACAGGGATATCTCACTGCTACCCATCCCAAGCAAGATCTTTTCCTGCATTCTCCAGAACAGACTTGACACTGACTTACAAAAAAACCTCTCAAAGGTGTGGTGTGGCTTTTAGCTAGAAAAAGTGTACCACAGACAGGATATTTGCCATGGAGTAAATCCAGGAGTCATTCATTGAGTAGAACGGACATCTTTACTAGCAAAGGCATTGTGCTAGATTTTGTACTTGAAGTGGAATTGCAGAGCCATCTCTGTTCACAGATGAAATGCACAATGGCCTGCCTTCTTTGAACCCAAAGGACTATTATATCACAGGTATAGTATAAATGTGGTATTCATGTATTCTCCTTCTCCTAGTCATTGATCAAGATCATATTTCAGAATAGATGATGAGAACCCATTACTGCTTGACACTGTGACTCAAAACTGCCTTTTTGATCACTATTTTAATGAGATTTTGGGACCTACCATTCTCACAATGCCAATAGTCAGTCATTCTGCCCAAGTCTATGGGGAACTATCATGGCTCAGCCTTGTTCAGAGCTGTACTAATGATACTGTCATTCCCAGTAGAAAGCCCATCTATCCACTTCCATTTGGGAGTGGAAAAATATGGGGGAAGAAGAAGAAAAAAAGGGGAAGGGCCATTCATTCTCTGCCAATCATCAATCATTGTCACCAGAAACTACTGTTTCCTGTTGACACCATTGGACCAGCTTTACCACAAACTTCCAATTAGCCTTGAATGGAGTTGTTGAAGTAGATGATTCATTTGGGAAAGTGAATGATTTATTTGAGAAGAAAAGCTTTTCATCCACGATGGGACCATTTTTCATTTTTCCCAAAGCAGCTTGAGTGATTTTGTTTTGTTTCTCTTTTTAAGAAACAGTGTTTTTTTTTTTTTTTTACTATTAAGTAGGTTTTCCCATCATTTAACTGGTATATACCTTATGTACCTTGTTCTGAATAGATATGAATGTAATTTTCTTAGATAACAGGTTCTCAAATACTGCTGCAAAATCTCCCTTCAGTCATCTTAAAAGCTAAACGCTATTAATTCCCGCAATCTCTACCTGTAATGTGACATTTCCAGTCCTTTGATCAATCTTTGTTCATCTTCATCTTGTTTAAATATATTGTTAAATATGTCTGAATGTTCTAAAAATATATGGTGCCCAGATTGGAACATAATTTATTTATTTATTTATTTATTTTTATTTATTTGATTTGTCAATTGCTTACAAGATAATAGGTATAAGTATATACATAGTTATGAATACATGAAATGGGTACATATCAGAAAAATAAAAGAAACAATAGGACAGGGATGGTAGGCACACTGGTGCGCTTATGCACGCCCCCTACAGACCTCTTAGGAAAGGGGTGAGGTCAATAGTAGACAGTCTAAGGTTAAAGTTTTTGGGGTTTGGGGAAGAAACTACAGAGTCGGGTAGAGTATTCCAGACATTGACCACACTGTTGTTGAAGTCGTATTTCCTGCAATCAAGTTTGGTGCGGTTAACCTTGAGTTTGTATCTATTGTGTGCTCTTGTGTTGTTATGGTTGAAGCTGAAGTATTCATTGACAGGTAAGTCATGATTTTATATACCATACTTAGATCAGACCAAAGACAGCGTAATTCAAGGTTTTCTAGGTCTAGAATTTCAAGTCTGGTGGCATAAGGTATTCTACAAACGAGTAGAGGAGTGGAGAACTCTTCTTGTGAAATATTTCTGGACTTTCTCAACTGTGCTAATATCAGATACATAATTTTCTTCTTTTCTGACTGCATCCTTGTGTTCTGCAGTCTTTTCTGACTGCATTTTTGTGGTCTTGTGTTCAGTCAGAAAAGAAGAAAATACTTCCTCCCTTTTCCAGCACCTTAAAGCCACAGGACATGAAATTAATTTTGAGAGAACCAAATTAATCTCCAATACTGAACACTTCAACAAGAGAATAATCAGGGAAGCCATCAAAATAGAGAAACACACCCATAACATGAATAAATGGGATGATGCCTCCTGCCTACCAGACATCTGGAAACTAGCCCTTATCAGCAAACAAGTCCCAGCCACAAAAACCAACACCGGACCAAAAACAACACATAACACCACCACCATTCTCCCTCACCAGACTCAAACCCAAACCCATCCCATAGATGAAAGACAACCACCATCCAGAAACCAGACTATGGCTGCATCACCAGCTGCCACACACCCCCGACCCCCAAACCAAGCAAACAGACACACACCATGAACACATATCCAGGCCTCAAACTCGGAGCCAAACCAAAACCTGGAACGTCACATCACAGCCACCCACTCAGGATATCACATCACAGAACTCAGGAGGTTACACCCACAAAACCTTAGGATGTTGCAACACAGCCAATAACCCAAGAGACTACAGCACAAGACCCAGGATGCCACAACAATAGAACTCAGAAGGTCATCACACAGCCCATGACCCAGGTTATTACGACCCAGGAGATTACAGCACAAGACCCAGGATGTCAAAACAATAGAACTCAGAAGGTAATCACACAGCCCATTACCCAGGTCATTACAACACAGGAGACTGATAGACACACAGCCAATACCTCAGCCACACATGTTCTTACAAAAAAGCCAGCCAATCTGCAAACATCAACTCCATCAAACAATCAAGAAATGACAACACAGCCAACCTCCCCACCAGTATATATAGGGAGACGGCAGCTCTGATCACGCTTTGCTCACACAAGCACAAAGCCGAAAGCACCAGCCTGAAGATGGCGAGTGGGACCTCATCGAAATGTTGCCAAGATGCTCTCAATCTTACACAGGAAAAGACCCAAACATGCCAAGACCTGCATACCTGTACCTGTGAAAATCTACATATATATATATATATATATATATATATATATATATATATATATATATATATATATATATATATATATATATATATATATATATATCCTTCATCACAAGTATAAACAATTTTAGTCAAATATTTTGCCTGATTCTGTAATTGTCAGATTTGAGTATTCTTCTTTAATTGTAATATTCAATTCACTAGTATTCTCTAATGTCCAATTTTTAAAGTCTTGTTAGTTTTTTTTTAATCCAAACAATGGCATTTTATTATGGAAAGAATTCCTTATCATTAATTCCAAAATCTTATTTCAACTTCCTCGAGATTCTTTATCTTTTTGGTAACTTTTGCTGTTTATTGCAAACAAATATTTTTCAAACTTTTACCCAAAAGTTCTTTTCCTAAGAATTGAAGAAAAGTCATCTGATGCAATAAAACTTGTCAATTCAAAGATTCTTAATAGCAGAAAAGCAGTTAACAAGCAGTTTCCAAAACAGAGTAGCAAATGAAATATCCACACTTAGCATCCTTTCAAAGGCATGGAGTGCAGTTTGATCAAAATATTCCCTTGATCTCAAGGCCTGGGGGCCAGATGCGGCCTATAGGTGCTTAGATCTGGCCTTGGAAACAGCAAAGGACTTCCCTGTGGTGCCTCTGTCAGTGAAAATGGAGCTCGGGAGTGCCGCATGTGGCCCTCCCAAGCTCTGTTTTCACTGGCAGAGGGATGCAGGGGGCCATTGCAGCAGAAAACGGAGCTTGGGAGCCCATTTTTTTCTTGCAGAGTGTTTGGGCCACCCAGACACAAGTAATGTTGAGCTGGCCACACCCACCCCAGCCATGTCCACCCCAGCCCCACAGGGTCAAACACAACCTGATGTGACTTTCAATGAAATCGAGTTTGACACCCCTATTCTAGAGCACTAAATCCACCAAAGATGGCTGTCTTATGGTTTCCTTGCAAGGAGAAACTGTCTGGAGCACTTGTGGGTCCTCTCAGGTCCTGCCCTTGTCTATTCATTTTGCCATGCTCATCAGTTTTGCTTTTCACGGAGCCATCTTCAATCCACCATTTCTTCCCTGGAAATCTGTCTATTAGCTATGATTGGAGTTTCTCTGACAAATAGTAAAAGTAGGCCCTCTTATAGTAAAAGTAGGCCCTGACTTGAAATTATTGTTTCAAAAACTATGTTGTTGCAGAAAAAATAGTAATTAAGACCTTAAGACTTAAAGCTTAACACTAATATGTTGCTTTAACTTGATAGAGAAGAACATATTAATAATCTCACAATTACAAAATTTACTTACTATGAGGAAAAATGAAACATGCTGCGAAGACAATTTATTAACATGATTTTGGAATATTACTATCTCAAAAGTCTCATTTTCTTTCCCTTAAATGGTTTACGGGTAAAACCCATTTTATAGCCTGTTCATTGTAGAAAACTATTATTCATTCGGTTTAGGCATTCTCTTTTGCATTTTGATAGCTTCAAACAGTAAACTTTTTAAAGTTCAAAGGTGTGTGTGTGTGTGTGTGTGTGTGTGTGTGTGTGTGTGTAGTTTTTTTTTATCATAAGAGTCACAAAGAATATAAATTAGTAAATACATTTGTCATTTTTCTGCCTAACTAGCAGAAAATTCATTATAAACTAGCAAATATTTAATATTCTCTTTCTTCAAAATGCCTTATTAAACCAAAGCACAGTATGTCTACAAGTAAAATGTGATGCTTTTATTTCAAAACATTTCATACAAAGAGAAACTTTGAATCAGAGATGGCCAATATCTGGTTCTCAGATGTTTCTGTATTCCAGGTCCCATCATCCTCCCACTGGCCATCTGACATGGGATAATAGAAATTAGTTTTCAACATTTTAAAAACTATATATTATTCACTTCTACTATAGATCATAACCCTAAACTATGTCAAGCATTCATTATACTTGCTTATAAATGCCAGGACTCATTGAGCAAATGAAGATAAAAGGTTACATATTTTCTAATATTGCAATAGATAGTACCATTATTCAATATTATATGGTAGCTTCTAAGTCCTGCACTTTCAAAGGCTGTACAGACAGTTCTTTACACACAAGGAACAAAACCTTACTATTATTTTCTGATTAACAGGATAAATACCAGAACTTCCAGGACAACCTGTATCTCACAAAGACTTAACGTTACAAAATTAAAATTAAATCCTTTTTAACCCACAGTGTGGTGCTGATCTCATCACAGATAGTGACAATCTACATAAAATTTAAAGTGGGTTTTGTACAATGTAAGTAAAGCACAATTCTATGATTCAAACAGGGGAAATATACCCAGTTTTTTTCCTTGTCTTCTGCTACTTTATCTGTTCTTTTCCAATAGCCTCTGGTTTATTTTATCTCCCATACTTTTTAGTACCTTTATCTAATGTCTACTGACTGGGTTTTCCTGCATTGCCTAACTCAAGTTGTGAGCTTCACATCATTATAGTTCAAGACACACAATTGTTTATTGTTGACTCTGAATTTCATTGCTTCCTATAATACAGGAGCTATCAGAAAAGTCTAAGATTACAGTTGGAACTGAGAAAAGGATGGGAAAACAATAAAGATTTCCACTGTATATTTTGTAGTTAGGTTCAGCCAACATCCTGAGTACCTGCTGTTGCTAGAAAATTTCAAACTAAACTTACACAGTATAGTTCCATGGAAAGTTCCCACATTTTTGTGTTAATTTATTCTACCCACTGATGTGCCACCAACAAAAATTATTGAGGTTAGTAATCTTAATTTAATCATGCATGCTGTCCAGAGGTGTTTTGGAGTAGAACAGCCTTTCAAATTTAATAGATAAATCAGCCAACAAAATACATCAAATATGTTTGTGTTTTTTTTTTTTGTTATAAGTATCCTTTCTACAGAAGACATATAGAACAGAAAGTAGATTGACAAGTATTGGCAAATCTCTGGGAGAATTGCATTGAAGAAAGAGTTTGCAGATTCTTACAATGACAACCATGACAGAGAGGAAGAGGTTGTAAACATGACAAATATGAAGCTTGTCCCCCAATTGATTGTCCCTCTTTGTATTGTAAAAACTGAGAGTCAGAAAGCAACATGTGAAAGAAGGAGCAGAATAAATGAACAACTATTTTTCAGACATGTGATAAAATCTACCTTGCAATTTTTCAGAAGTTTTCTTCCCATAGGGAGAAAGTTTTCTGCTTTTATTATAGTCTCAGTCTACTTAAAAATTTCTTTTGAAGTTCTACTGGTAGTATTGAATTTATCCTATTGTTGGAAGTGGCAGACAATATCACTGCTGGTGATTCTTTTTTGTTCCAGAAGTTTTCATCCTTTGAAGTCTGCTTAGCTACCCACTAATTTCAGTCTTAAATAAGCCATTTTATGTTTCTTCTTGAAACTTGATGGAAACAAGGAATTAAGGAAGTTGAAAATACATGCAGAGGTAACTGGACAAAAATGAACAGGACCCCATATATGTACTTTGCAAATCTTGAAACTGAATCAAAGTCAAGGTACTAAGATTTACTCTGAATCCAATTTTAAAAACAAATTATGTGTTGACAAATTGATTGAACACTAATAAAAATAAATATAATTTTTTTACATAACATTATGTCAGGAAAAGTTTGCATGTTAAGATTTACTATATCCCTTGACAGGAGATTAGATTAGTTTAGATTAGATTAGATTAGATTAGATTAGATTAGATTGGATTGGATTGGATTGGATTGGATTGGATTGGATTGGATTGGATTGGATTGGATTTGGATTGGATGGATTTGGATTGGATTGGATTGGATTGAGGGGGGGGAGTAGAGGGAGGGAGGGAGGGAACGAGAGGGAGACGGAAGGAGAAAGATGTATGTGTGGGTTTTAAATATCCTTTGTCTCACCCCTCAATTGATGTGCAAATCAGTCTGATCTTGGTCACATTTCTACATTTTCATATTTTCTTCCATTCAGATCTTGGAAGTCTGAAAACTTGTTTTTTATTTATTTATATGTCTACTTTTCTTATTATATGCTTTTTAAAGAAAGTCTTTCCAGATGCACAATTTTCAATCAGCAAAGAAATTTTGAGCTGGGAATGATGGACCCTTAGCAGGTTTTGTTTATTGCTGCCCATCTGTGCTACAATTTTTTTGTCTACAAACTGATGAACAAACCATAAGTGAATCTAGATATCCACAAAATTGAAACTTGGCAGGTGGAAATAAAGTATACCTTAGAGAAGTACAGGATGAAGAACTACTAGCTCTTTAGCAAAGATGGTGTAGCAGCTGAATAATTCAAACTACAAACTGAGTCACAAGGGACTCAGTATTCTCTAAGGCTTAATCAGGCATGGCAATGGAGCGTTACTACATGGGCTATCATTTTGGTCACAGTAAAAAAAAAGTTGACAATTATGTTCTATTACTTCAGGAGATATGATTATATATTTCAAGCTATTCTATGGCTTAAGGATAACTAGCTCTCTGTGTTGAAACATAAACTGCTAAAGTTGCATATCCCCTTGGCTAGAATGTCAACTGATCTTCAGTGAGTATGCCTTTCTCTCACACTGTCATCATCAGCATAGCTATAAGGGTTAGAACAGGGGTCCCCAACTCCAGATCCACAGGCCAGTGCTGAGCCGTGGCCGGTTGGGAGCCAGGCCACTCAAGTGCCAGGCAAGCCTGGGTGTGCAAAGCTGCATTTGTGCAAGTGGCACATGCCTACAAAACCCTCCCCTCTCCCACCACCGTCGATACTGTTAAGTTTGGAGAATAAGGAGACCAGACATCTGACCAGTGACTTCAACTCTTTAATAATAACAGGAATCAGAATGGAACAGAGCAATGCTAAGGGTAGCAGTAACCCTTTTATAGGGTTAGCTGCTGCCTTATTAACCAATGAAAATGCGCAACAGGTTCCAACTACTGACCAATAAGGACAGTCCCAAAAGTGACCAATCAGGGACCGGTTCTGGCCCAATCCCAAGTTGTTGTATAAGGACCAATCAGGTGTGCAGGTTTTCAACCCCTCATTTGCATTTAATTTATTCACTTTTATTGATTCACAACAGATACTGTCACCACTGCCAGTCCACAGAGCTGGCAAGGTTGGGGACCACTGATTTACAGCATATATTTCTGTATATTGAAAAGGAAACTGCTATTGTTAAGGAGTTGGAAGGTGCATAAATTAATTGCATAGAAAACTACACTTATACTGAAAAACTACACTTATACTGAATTTCAATTCAAAAGCCAGAAATGACGTTTTTTACTCACCATTTCATTTTAATTATAGCTAAATTGTCACTAAATTAAAGCTTAAAAAGTCATTTTTTGTTTCCTATCTTGAGAATAAGTACTATTTACCTTCTAGGAGCACTAAAGAACAGAAATGACCTGGAATTTTTTTCTTTCTTTCTCCCTCTCCCTCTCCCTCCCTTCCTCCCTCTCTCTTCCCTTTTCCCTCCTTCTCTCCCCTCCCTCCTTCTCTCTCCCTCCCTCCCTCCCTTCTGTCTGTGTCTCTCTCTCTCTCTCTCCATTTGTTATCTAGTTCTAATTAAAAACATTTGTCAGCCAATATATTTAGTTTGGTTTCCTGCTCCAATAATCATTCTAGAATGATAATATAGTATTATTATCAAAAGTATCTGTCTCCAAGTTTAGCACACTACAAACAAGCAGCTGTTTTTTAGATCATGGACACCTTGCCAGAACAGAAAGCATCCAGGACTCTTTTAATAGATATTTAAAGAAGCAAATCTTTCCTGATTATACGCTACAAGTCAGATTTCAAGACAATGTGATTACATAATTATCATTTGTCTTTCTTTTCTGACAGAAAGATCTGGTTTTGGCAGAAAGGTTTAGTAATGACAAGCCAAATAGAAGAAATTTATGAATTCCTTATAATTACGCTCTGTCACCTCACTAAGGAGTTCAAACTGACTTATTCAGGGTAGTCCCTTCTTTTATCCTCACAACCTTTATTTTTTATGTAAGTTAAGTTGAGAGACAGTGTTAAGTTTGGGGAATAATGGAGACCAGACATCTGACCAGTGACTTCAACTCTTTAATAATCGTAAATAGAACAGAACAGAGCAAGGCTATGGGCAACAGCAACCCTTTTATAGGGTTATCTGCTACCTTATTAACCAATGACATGTGCAACAAGTTCAAACTTATAACCAAAGAGAAGTGTCAAAATAGTGGCCAATCAGGGACTACTTATGGACCAATCCCTAGTTGTTGTATAAGGGCCAATCAGGTGTGCAGGTTTCCAAACCCTGATTTGCATTTATGCTAGTAACTTTTATTGATTCACAACACCCCTCCCCTTGGGTTCCGTTTGAGGGGAGCTGTAATAAAATCCTCAAGATAGACAGGCCGTTTGGTCTGTCTGGATGATTTCCGTGGCTCCACCGGTTTTGGTCTAAGGTCCGGTTCCGGTGGAGCGTTTGGATGATCTTTATTAAATTCAGTTTCGCTGCACGGTGATTCCGTGCTGCTTCCACTGTGGTTGTCTCTGCTACTCCGTGTTTCTTCGGGTTTTGCAGTTCGGTTTCCCCCGTATTAAAGTTCCCTGAAAAATTCAACTCCCTCCCGCTTCAAGTTCTGGTGTTTCGCTGGGCGTAGGGTTTCCGTTGGCCTGCTATTTGTCATATCAAAGTCAATTTCCTCGATATTTCCTCCCCTTGAGTTGGTGAACCCGGGGAGTCATGGGTGCTGGGTGGTAATCTCGATCGGAGTTGGTCTATGTGGCGTTTCCACACCCTCCCATCGTCCGTTAGCAGGCGGTAAGATCTAGGCCCGGTAAGGTGGGTAACGGTTGCGGGTATCCATAACGGGTCGCTGGAAAAGTTTTTGGCAAAGATTAAATCGCCTACCTTAAATTCCCGGCATTTGCTGCTGGAGCCGAAGGGCTTTTCCGGTGCGAATGCGGGGTGGAGCCGGTCAAGGTGCGATCGTAGTTTCCGCCCCATAAGAAGTTCAGCAGGCGTTTTGTTGGTCACGATGTGGGGCGTGATGTGCTGCAACAAGAGAATTCGATTGATTTTCTCGTCGATGTTGCCAAATTCCATTTTGTGAAGGGTCTTTTTACAAATTGTACCATGCGTTCTGCATGTCCATTCGCCGCAGAGTGCGCGGGCGAGGTTAGCGCATGGCGGATGCCCCGATCAGCAAGATATTGTTCAAAGGGTAATGCAGTAAACTGTGGGCTGTTGTCCGAGACCAACACGTCCGAAACCCGTGTGTGGCAAATAGTCTGTTTAATTTATTGATAACTGAGTCCGTTGTAGTTGTGTTCATTCGATGAATCTCGAGCCAGTTTGAATAGGCGTCGACAGTAATAAGGAAAGTGTGTCCTTTGGTAGGCCCCGCAAAGTCAATATGAATACGGGACCAAGGTCCCCTCGGAGTTTCCCATTCGGTTGGGCTTGCTTTAGGCGGGCGTTGCTGACGTCCTGGCAACGTTGACAAGTAGCGACCCAGGCCTCGATTCTTTTGTCAATTCCGGCCACCAAGCGTAGCTGCGTGCGAGTGCTTTCATCCGCACGATACCGGATGTCCTTCATGCAATACCGCCAAAACAGTTTGTTGCAATTTGCCAGGGATTACGACTCGATCACCCCACAAGATACAGCCTTTTGGGGAAAACAGTTCGGTTTGGCGGGCTTTGAAAGGCGCCCATTCCGGTGCTATTTGGTCCGTCGGCCACCCCGTTCAACCCAGCGCAGGATGTGTTGCAGAACTGGGTCACGTTTTGTTTCAAAGGCAATGTCTCTAGCCGTCAAGGGTGGTGCATGTAGAGCTTCGATCTGTAGTGTTGAGATGGTTGGGGCTGGATCTACAACAGAGTCTGGGAGCGGTGTTCTGCTCAATGCATCAGTGTGGAGAATTGATTTCTCCGGGCGATGTTGCAAGGTGTAGTTGTAGGCCGCCAAGAATTCAGACCAACGGGTCATTCTGGGGGACAATATATACGGGGTTGGTTTATTACCCGCAATGATCCCCAGTAGCGGTTTATGATCAGTAATTATCGTAAACGCACGGCCATAAACATATTCATGAAATCTTTTAACTGCAGCCACAATAGCTAAAGCTTCTTTGTCCAGCTGACTATAATTTCTTTCAGCTTTAGCTAAGGTTCGTGAAAAAAACGCGCGATGGGGGCTTCCGCTCCATTTGGTAATACGTGGGCCAGAATTGCCCCAACCCCAAAAGGTGATGCGTCACACGTGATAGTGAGCGGAAGAGTCTCGTTGTACTGCATAAGTACAGAATCAGAAGTTAGCAATTTCTTTACTTGTTGGAAAGCATATTGTTCCCGTTGTCCCCAAACCCACGTTGCTTTTTGTCTAATAGTCTATGCAATGGTTCTGCTACCATTGCTTTGTGGGGTAAAAAGACATTATAGAAATTGATAAGTCCAAGGAACGCCTGTAGGTCTGCCTTGTTCCTTGGAGTGGGGCCTTTTAATCGCCCTTAATTTGTCTTCGATGGGATGGATTCCTTGGCTGTCCAGGAGGTATCCCAAAAATTCTACTTTTTCGGTACATAAATGGCATTTATCTTTTTTAACTCTGAGGCCTGCTTTTGGAATCTTCGTAAAACCTCTCTGAGTCGCTTTTCTAGGATGTCTTTGTTAGGGGCGGCGATGAGTACATCGTTGAAATATGGTACGACCCCTCTGATCCCTTGTAACAACCTTTCCATTAAGCTCTGAAAGATTCCGGGGCAACGCTTACCCCGAACTGGAGCCGTTGCATTTAAATGCACCCTATGCGTTACGATAGTTTGCGCCTCTGCCGTGGTCGGATCTACAGGCAATTGCTGATACGCCTGGGCTAGATCTAGTTTAGCGAAAACTTTCCCGCCACCCAGGGAATGGAGCAAGTGTTGCACTACCGGCACTGGATATGCACTTTGCTGTAGTGCATGGTTTAAGGTGGCCCGGTAGTCTCCGCAAATTCTTAGTGACCCATCAGGCTTGATAGGCGTCACTATAGGGGTTTCCCAGCGGGCGTGGTCGGTGGGTTCCAGCACGCCCTGCGCTATTAGATTATTGAGTTGTTCGTCGATTTTAGGCTTCAAGGCGAATGGCACCCGCGCGGCTTAAGGCGGATGGGTGCTATCTCAGGGTTCAAGTTAAGCGAGATCGGGGTCCCCTTGTACTTGCCTAGTCCGTTCGTGAAAACGTCTTGGAATTCTTGCATGAGTGCCTCCTCCCAATCGTTGCTCTCGGCTCGGTGGACTCTGGCTACAGTAATTCCGAGCGGCCTGAACCATTGAAGGCCTAAAAGACTAGGCCTGTCACGGTCCACGACAGTCAGTGGTAGAGCGACGGTGCGGTCCTTGAAAGAGATCTGGAATCTGCGGGACCCGACGACGGGAATTCAGTTGCCCTGATAGTCTTTGAGTATAACCCTTTGAGGGTTAAGGTCTTGACGGTGAATCGTTGGAATGAGCTGTTGGAGCGTTTTCCACGACACCATCGAGAGGGAAGATCCCGAGTCTACCTCCATCACGCAAGGTTTGTTTTCGATGGCGACCTTTACTCGGATTTTCCCGGCATCAAGGGATGTAGCGTGGCCTATGGTGATTGTTTGGTGGGTCTCTTCCCACCTGGTTTCTTCACACCTGGTGGAAGTGGTGGACGGCTTGTTTCTGTAGGAGTGGTTTCCCCATTGGTAGTTCAGTTTTTCTCGGTGTGTGCCGAAGAATCCTGAAGATTGGCATTCGGCCTGTCGGGATTTGGAGTTTTGTTTGCTTCTGCAAACCTTGCGATGTGACCTCGTCTCCCGCAATTGCGGCAGAGTGCGTCGAGGAATTTGCAGCTGGATCGTGGGTGATTCACCCCACATCCTGCACATGGCCGGAATGAGGGTTGTGTGAACTGGTCTCGTTCCGTTCGGTCGGTTGACCTCTTCCTCATCGCTTTCTGATGGGGATTCTAGGTCTTCGTGGTGAGTCGATACCGGTGTCTCTCTGAGCGAGGCGAGGTATAATTGGCGAGTTGACGTGGCGGTGCGTTGGTGTGGCGCATTCGGGCTGCCGACTTCTTGGTCGCCTCCGCTGCCGAGGCTTCTTTAAGGGCATCGGTGAGGCTGATGTCCCCCTTAGCCATAATTTTGCTCTGGATCGTGCCGTCTTCTAGGCCCAGAACCAGGCGGTCCCGGAGGGCTTCTTCTAAGTCGGCGAATCCGCAGACTTAGGTTGCGGAGGTCCGCGATGTAATTGGCAAGGCTTTCGCCCTTCCGTTGGTCCCTCTGGTAATATTCGTGTCTTCTGACTAAGGTTGGCACGGTGGGCGCGTAGTGAGCCCGTAGTAAAGGCTCGAGGACGTCCCAGTCCATCTCTTTACCTCGGCTGGCTTGGCAAGTGATTTTGCCATTTTAAACACGGTAGGCCAGCAATGAGTTAGAAAGATAGCTCTTTTTTGCCGGTTGTTGCATCTTTCAAATTGTTGGTCTCCAGAAACATCTGGAACCGATCCATGTATGCCTCCCAGTCTTCGGTTTCTGGGTTGAATGGAGCGGGTGGTATGGCACCGCTGGCCATGTTGCCGTTGATGGTGCGTGTTCGACCACGTGCTCTGTTGGTTGCTCTGTAACTCAGTCAGCTCTTCGGTCTCCGTATCCCACCTTCGTCGCCAGTGTTAAGTTTGGGGAATAATGGAGACCAGACATCTGACCAGTGACTTCAACTCTTTAATAATCGTAAATAGAACAGAACAGAGCAAGGCTATGGGCAACAGCAACCCTTTTATAGGGTTATCTGCTACCTTATTAACCAATGACATGTGCAACAAGTTCAAACTTATAACCAATGAGAAGTGTCAAAATAGTGGCCAATCAGGGACTACTTATGGACCAATCCATAGTTGTTGTATAAGGGCCAATCAGGTGTGCAGGTTTCCAAACCCTGATTTGCGTTTATGCTAGTAACTTTTATTGATTCACAACAGACAGCATTCTGCCCCCTCACCCTCACCCCCATACACACATCCTACCTTTTGAAGAAAGCTTGTTAGCTTGCAAAATAAACTTAGTGGAATATATAAGTCTCCTGCATTAAGAGTAATGTACTGAAGAAATAATTTGATGCCAGATTTTACTATATCAAGTAGTCAAACTTGATTAGAACATGATAATAATCAAAGGACTATTCATAACTAGAAGGGAACAGTGTACATGGACTGATGCTATATACATAATGCTTTTCCAAAAGAAGAATTCATTTGCATTTCCAATGAGTTTTTTAATTCCCAAGTTAAAACTGAAAAGATATCCATGTAAGCGTTGCAAAGGTGCAGTATAGTACTCGGTAGTTCAGCAAAATTATACATATACAGATAGTCCTTGACTTATGGCAACTGAGCCTCACATTTTCTGTTGCTAAGCAATACAGTTAAATGAATTTTGCCCCATTTTATGATCTTTCTGGCCACAGGTATAAAGTGAATCACTGACATTCCTAAGTTAGTAACGTGGCCATTAAGTGAATCTGGGTTCCCCACTGACTTTGTCAGAAGGATCACATGGCCCTGGGAGAGTGCAACCATCATAAATATGAGTCACTGCCAAGCATCTGAATTTTGATCACATGACCATGGGATACTGCAACAGTTGTAAGAGTGAAAAATAATCATGTCACTTTTTTCATGCCCTTGAAATTTTGAATATTCACTAAATGAACAGCTGTAAATCAACTACTTGCAATGGGTTTTGTTCTGCTAGGTCTTCTTTAATCAGATATACATTTACCAATTATTAACCAGTCACTGATGCTTCCTTTATGCAATACTTCATTAAGCTGTTTAGGTATAATTGGATGTAAGCTACTCAAATTCTGAGCCATGCCATGCAATTGATCATTTCCAAGAGTTGTTTAGTTTTTAATCCTGTTTACTTGATTTTAACTATTTCTGCTAATATTAGTAATTCCCATTCGATTTTAAATTCATCTTCAAATTCTTTTATCCACCCAGCATATCAAATATCCTTATTCTTACAACAAGAAGACAGACTAAGCCATAGCTTCATTAAGTATTCTAGACCAGTAGTTCTTAACCTGGGCGATATCACCCTCCCAGGGGGCGATTTCAGTTTTATGGGGGGTGATGGAATGAAAAGGGGTGATGTGGGGGCGAAGGAACAGAAGGGGGGGCGATATGGGGGCAATGGAGCAAGAAGTTTTGGGAACACTTTTGAGACTTTTTTTGTACAGTGAACCGCTGTATATCTGTCATACAAAAACATCAGATCGCTCACTATTAGTGGATTGAATTGTGTTTTAAAATGTTCCTCCAGCTAGCTTCAGTACAGAACACCGTACATATGTGAATACGCATCGCTCATCTTCATGTGCATTGCACAGCAACCTCTATCACTCTACTCATTAAATTTGTTGCTCTGATTTTTGTTGCTTTCCTTCTGTAAAAAATTTCTTTGTGTTTTTTTAACCCTTTTTTCAGTGTCCATGAATATATATTTTCCTCGAATCTTAATTTAGTTTCAGAGTTTTTGTCTTGAAATTCTTGGTTCCTGCATTGCGGTTTGTTCTTACGCCCTTTTTATATTTCTTTTTGCGTCTTAAAATTCACTTGTAATTAAATCATTAAATGTTACTGTTTTGTTCGGGCATTTCATTTTCTTGCAATTGAATTTTGTTTTCAGTGGTCATTGCATTTAAGTGTCCTGAATAAATAAGATAATAATGAAATATATGTATCACGAAGTTTGGGAGTAAAGTGATGGGTGGCATCAGAATTTTTCACACAGTTGAGATATTTATTTTATTTATTTATTTATTTATTTATTTATTTATTTATTTATTTATTTATTTATTTGATTTGCCAATTGTTTACAAGATAATAAGTATAAGTGTATACATAGTTGTGAATACATGAAATGGGTACATATAAGAAAAATAAAAGAAGAATAAGAAACAATAGGACAGGGACGGTAGGCACGTTGGTGCGCTTATGCACGCCCCCTACAGACCTCTTAGGAAAGGGGTGAGGTCAATAGTAGACAGTCTAAGGTTAAAGTTTTTGGGGTTTGGGGAAGAAACTACAGAGTCGGGTAGAGTATTCCAGACATTGACCACTCTATTGCTGAAGTCGTATTTCCTGCAATCAAGTTTGGTGCGGTTAACTTTGAGTTTGTATCTATTGTGTGCTCTTGTGTTGTTATGGTTGAAGCTGAAGTATTCATTGACAGGTAGGACATTGCAATGTATGATTTTATATACCATGCTTAAATCAGACCGAAGACGGCGTAATTCAAGGTTTTCTAGTTCTAGAATTTCAAGTAGAATACATAAGGTATTCTACAATGAGTAGAGGAGTGGAGAACTCTTCTTGTGAAATATTTCTGGACTTTCTCAATTGTGCTAATATCAGATATGTAATGTGGGTTCCAGACTGATGAACTGTATTCGAGTATTGGTCTAGCAAATGTTTTGTATGCTCTGGTTAGTAGTGTGATATTACCAGAGAAAAAGCTACGTAGGATTAGGTTAAGAACTCTTAATGCCTTTTTGGCTATGTAGTTGCAGTGGGCTCTAGCACTTAGATCATTAGAGGTGAGTATTCCAAGGTCCTTTACAGAGCTTGGGTCATCAACAAGATCATCAACAATATGGGAAAAAGACTGGAAATAAATTATTTGCATGATATGTCCTGATGACAATTTTAAAGAAAACAAAAAACATGTTTGCATAAATTGAAGAATTATTTCTCTGTGTTGTGATTGAGAGGTTATGTTGGGGAAGGGGGGCGATGATAACTTCCTCAATGGCTCAAGGGGGCGATTCTTTCAAAAAGGTTAAGAACCCCTGTTCTAGACCAAACTAAATCCAAAAAGGCTAGGGAATTCCTGGAAACTTGGCACTTAGATACATCAGCCATCAATCAACAAGATAGAAATAAACCACATTTATACACTGTCCAAAAGAAACAATAAAAAACTAAGAAAGAAACAAAAAGTCCAGAACACATCGCCTTCAGCAGCCAGGTAAGACCCTAATCAGGGAAATACAAAGGAAAAGATCATACCTAACTCAACACTGGCAGGGAAAGCTACTATATATAAGCAGGCAGCAAACACTACACTTAGTAGCATTGATAATGTTATCTAGTTTGGTAATAAAATGTCTGCAAGCAAACAACCAAGCACAGAGGACCCCAAGAACTCTAACCCTGAGTTAGAGACATTCTCTTCTATTGGTGCTGTATATGATCTCTGAAAGCCAAAGCAAAAATGGCCAAGGAAGGAGCAAGCTTTACATGTAGATGGGAGGCAGGGGAGGACATCCGTTGGAGCCCTATACATCATTGATATCTTTCAGGCTCCTTCTTCGTTCAAATCAGAATGTCTGCATAGGAAGTTGTATTGTGCACTACAACGGCAAATACAATTTTCCGGCCATATTATTTGACCTGTACTGAGATGAAGATTCTATTCTAAAATCAAATTCTTCACAAAAGTAAGCAGACCACCCCTTTGTCGCAGAAAGCAAGCTGTGAAAGTGAGGCCATTGTGTGAGAATACTCAAAGTCATCCCTGTGCATATAGTAATGAAAACTACTTATTTTCCACCACATTTTGACAACATGATCTTGACAAGGGGCCACAAAGTTGATTCTGAAGCTGCTTATAACACATAGGTTAGAAATCTCCATTTGGTCTACATCTTGATCACTAAGAGGTTGTTTCACTCAGACCTGTTTTCTGCCACTTGGGGAACCTTGATTTGTATGTTTCTTCTCATATATTCAAATACTGTAGCTTCAGTGGATGATGCATTAGGTTTTAGACTTTTACTGCTAATATAGAAAAGAATCCATTTTTAGCATCATCTAAGTTTATCTTAATAAAATCGTGTCTTACTAGAGCAAGAAATGCTAAATTTATGTTACAGCCCTACAAGCCACCAACTTAAGTAATGCAGGTTTCTACTGAGTTGCTTAAATCATAACACCTCTTGTAAAGTTTAGGTATAATTAAAGATTTTACTTTTCTCTTTAAACATAATTCTTTTTTTCCAAAATGCTGATAAGGCCTTTAAAAGTGATATTTTTAAAGTTACATTGGATCTTATAACCAAACTTTCTAGAAACATTAAAGCATTTCTCATCAAATTATACTAAATAAAATTCCACCTAGAAAAATAAATGTTTGCCTAGAAAATGGTTATGTGTCTTGATGGATAATACTTCATGCATCCTCAAAATAAATATGGAACTTTTGAGGAAATAGTCATTTGCAACTTTTTTTAAAAAAAAGTAGCTTTAGTCTGCAGGCAGATCTTTCACCATAACTTACCTTTTAAAAAAGACTGCAGACATATTGATCTTTCAAAATAATTAAGACACTTCCTGCAAGCTTCTTGAAATTATAGCAAGGTTTAGAAAATGCCACATTGATTACTTTTATTACTTCAGTTTTTTAAAAACAACAACAGATTGAAAGAACATACTGATCTTGTGTATTAAATAATGCAAAACCTAGTATGCCTAGTATGTTTGACAGGAGGAAAAACTATACTAAATTATCTGAATTCACAAACAAATCTCTCATTAACTTGCCATGGGATTAAATATTTATTCCTTTCCTTGCCACTGTGAAGTCCAAACTCCAAATGAATAATCTCCCTAAAGGCTTTTTTCCTTTTTACAAAAAAAATGTTAAACAGTCCCAGGAAGTTGCTAATCTGAGCAAAATAATGGAGTACACTCTTAATGATTCTCCTGTTTGTTAAGATGCATGCATACCCTTAAGGCACTGCAATGGTCAGATACTTGCTTATATGGCAACTTTAGAAAAAGCATTCTTGGCAACTTAGTTAGGGGAATCCCTTACATAGTTGCCAGGATGTCTAATTAGCTACCAAGTTCTTGATTCATGAATGGGTAGAAAGGCAGAAAACAAAAACAAAAAAATTAAAAATTGGCAAGATTAGATTAAATTAGATTAGATTACAGGTTTCTTTAAAATAAATTCAAAGACATTTTGCTGTTTCTTTTTATTGTAATACCAATTTATAGTTACCTTTAAAGCACACTATTTTAAAAAGTGTTTCTGTTAAAAAAACATATCAATTTTCCAGTCCAAACTCCATTTCAATATGGACTCCATATACAGACAGGGCTAAGCAGTGATTCTACTTCAAATGCTCTTTTTTCCATACAGCTTCAGATTGTACATATAAAGAAGATGGGACAGCCTGGCAGATGATTTTGGTGTTTGATAGCCATGGCCTGACTTGTACAAAATATTGTCAGCAGAAGTATCGATGCAATCATGAACTGGAGGGATAATGAATCTCCTTGAAAGATTCCTCTCTTGATATTAACCTGTCCCAGTCCATCATCATCGACCAGAAACTGTGTCTTCCATTGCATTGACTCCTGTTATTTCTAGACACTTGATTATCCAGTCATGTGACAGGGAGTCAAATGCCTTCTTGTAATTAATCCAAGCTACTTTCAAGTTGGACTTCCTTCTCTTATATTTTTTCCAAAATCATCTTGTCCATTAGGAGATGATTTTCTTTGTTTCTCTTCTAGTTCTGATGGAAAAAGTTTGAAAGAGTTTAGACACTGGTGGACTGCATCAACTATCAGACCAGTGAGCAATTTGAAAATTGTTGGAAAGCAGATAGTTGGCCTGTTGCCTCCTGCTACCCCTTTGTTGGATTTTAAACTGCTTAACAAAGACTGGCTGTAGAACAGTCATAAGTTTCAACCAAAACGATGCAGCATCTTTCTGTGGTCCACATCAATGCTTACCTTTCCTTATTCTTTCCTCTACCATTTTTGTTATTATTGCAAGTTGTACTGTGCCATCTTCTTTGCTTCTCCACCTCCTAATGATCTGTTGATTTTTTGGGCTATGGTTTTCTTGATCTTCCTTCTGTCTAGATGACATCAAATATTCTTTGATCTTCTTGTTCTTCAGTTTATTTTGTTTCTTCTCTTCTGCCTTGCTTGCATCTGATCTTAGTATATAGATCAGGGGTCACCAAACTTTTGGACCTCAGGGACCAGCAAACTCATAATTTTAAATCCTGTGGACCACTAATATGAATTTTGACTGATGGTGGCTGCAGGAAAAAAAAGTCTGCAGGAAAATCCCCCACCCTGTTTTCCTACCGATTGATCATTCTTTACCATCTCCAGGTCTGTTTTCAGAGGGAGGGAGGGAAGAAGGGAGGGAGGGAG
Source organism: Notechis scutatus (assembly GCF_049901735.1). Taxonomy (NCBI): domain Eukaryota; kingdom Metazoa; phylum Chordata; class Lepidosauria; order Squamata; family Elapidae; genus Notechis; species Notechis scutatus. The sequence continues at coordinate 147,556,834 of NC_142012.1, read as the reverse complement.
GGAGGGAGGGAGGGAGAGAGAGAGAGACTGAGACTTTTGGCTTTATGCAAGGAAAGCAGCAGAAGCAGCAGAAGTCTTTCTTTCTATCCCCCAAACTCTGCCAGAAATGAGTCTTTGCTAGCGCAGCCTCTTGAGCAGGATGTCTTGCAGGGTCCCAAAGATTCATTTCTGGCAGAGTCTGGGGGAGAGAAAGAAAGACTTTTGCTGCTTTCCTTGCATGCAACCAAAAGCAGAAGAAGAAAAAAGTGGAAAGAAATAGCCCGGTGGCCAGGCCAGGCACATGGGGCATGTGGGGCAAGTACCCCCCCTCCACCTTTCCCCCCCCTCCCCTCACTACCTCATGTTGTTTGCAATGCAAGTGACACAAGCCTTGTGTTCCCATGGGCCATGTGGGTGGTGCAGCCTTGTATTCCCGCACAGCCTGGATTAATTTCTTTGGGGGTGACATTTCTCTGCAGACCACCACAATTTTCTCATGGACCACCAGTGGTCCATGGACCACCAGTTGGCGACCACTGCTATATACCACTTGATTGGTTTTTGTGGTATATTTCATATTATAGTATTTTAATACTTGTGCTAGCTTTTTTTGCAACCAGTTCCAATGAAGACAACTTAATTCAGTTGTTTTTGTGCTGTTCTAAATGCTCAAATATTCTTCAGTTCCTGTTTTCCATTTAGAGCATGGGTCACCAAACTTTTGAATCCAGGGCCCACCAAATTCATACTTTTAAATCCCAAGGATCACTAATATGAATTTTTTAAAAAAAGCTAATATATTTAATATAAAATTATATATATATAATTACAATGCTGCCAGCCAATCAAGATACAAAAAGAGCCAAACAGACAGAAGATATTAGAGACACCAATCAAGCAGAACACAGCAAACTCCGAGACCAATAAACACAGACCAAGACTCCCAACCAATCAGGATGAAGAAAAAACCATTCTGGCACAGCAATAGGCTGCCCCAAATTCAAATCTGAAACCACTGTAAAAGTCTGACTCACAGACGGACACAATACAGAAGCCTGATGATGGCAGATGAGATTCTGCTGAAACGTTGCTACAACTTTAAAAGAACAACTACAATGACGTGGGAAAATACCCAACCAAGCCGAATACCATACATGTAAGTACCGCGAAAACTTAAGAAAACAAATATATATATATATATATATATATATATATATATATATATATATATATATATATATATATATATATATATATATATATAATGTGATCTTTGGTTATTCGGGTTTTCTCCCGCGTAAGATTGGAAGTATCTAGGCAACGTTTCAATGAAGTCTCATTCATCATCTTCAGGCTTCTGTCTTCAGCTCTGTGCTTCTCAGAGTGATGTGAACTTGCAGCTGCTTCTTCCTTTTAACTGCTAGTGGGGGTGTGACTTGATTGGGTGGGGGCTTGGCTGTGTTCTGATTGGGTGGGGGTGTGTTCTCATTGGTTGGGGGTTTGGCTGTGTTCTGATTGGTTGGGGGTTGGCCATGTTCTGATTGGCTGGAGGTGTGTTCTGTTCAGGTGGGGGCTTGGTTGTGCTCAGGTTGGTCTTAGTTACTGGGGGATTTGAGCTGGTGAGCTGTGATCTTGCTGTTTGACTTCGAGTTTGTGGTCGTGCTGCATCTTCATGGTGGGGTCAGTTCGCTTCATGTATGGCTCAGAGGGGTTTGAAGTGGGCAAGATCACAGCTCACCAGCTCAAATCCCCCAGTAACTAAGACCAACCTGAGCACAACCAAGCCCCCACCTGAACAGAACACACCTCCAGCCAATCAGAACATGGCCAACCCCCCAACCAATCAGAACACAGCCAAACCCCCAACCAATGAGAACACACCCCCACCCAATCAGAACACAGCCAAGCCCCCACCCAATCAAGTCACACCCCCACTAGCAGTTAAAAGGAAGAAGCAGCTGCAAGCTCACATCACTCTGAGAAGCACAGAGCTGAAGACAGAAGCCTGAAGATGATGAATGAGACTTCATCGAAACGTTGCCTAGATACTTCCAATCTTACGCGGGAGAAAACCCGAATAACCAAAGATCCACATACAAATACCCGCGAGAACCTCAGAATATATATATATATTTAATATAAAAATTATACACACACACACACACACACTTATTTAATTATAACAAAAACGTAAATGCTTAATGATAACAAAATAAAATGTTCCGGGCTGGAGGCCTCCCCCCACCTGCACCTTCCAAAGAGACAGAAGAGCCTTTCAGATGCCAGGTGGAGGATTGGGAGAGCTCAGATCTGCAGCCGAGGAAAAGCTGGTGGGGGGTGGCTCTTCCAGCCTCACCTGGATACAAGCAAGGAAAGGTGTCCCTGGGGGCGCTTCACTCGCTTTAGCTGCCAAACCCAGCCAGAGCCAGTGATTATTTGGGGGTGGGGAAGGGGAGAGAGAGAGAGAGAGAGAGAGAGAGAGAGAGAGCATCACTCGCATTACCAGGGGAGGAAAGGAGATGAAACAAAACTCACTCTTTCACCAAGACTTACAAAACACCAATCTACTGCATTTCAGGAAATCTTAAAAAACACCAAATGCTCCCACTTGCAGTTCCCGCGCCTCCCAGCTCAGGTCCCTGAGATGCACACTCCCACACATGACGGCAGCGGCAACCACAATCCCCTCCTCCAGCACCTACTCTCAGCTCTCCCCATTAGTTCTCTAGCTTTGAATTGCTCCCGGCTCTCTCTCTTTCCTCCCTCCCTCCCCCCCCCGTGCCCACGTGCAGGCAGGAAAGGAAAGGGAGATGGAGCCGTGCACAGTTCTCTGCTTTTCCAGCCCCCACTGCCTCTCCCAACATCAAAGCCTCGGAAACGCAGGCAAAGCCGCCACAGCAGTAGCACACTGAGTTGCTTGCTTCTCTATTACTGCATCCTCCTCCTCCTCCAGCAACTCCTTCTCTGGGTAGGGTGATTCTTAACTAACTGAGCATGATAAGGCAACTCAGGACACTACCGCTGTGGTGGCTTTGCCTGCACGTGGTGGGGAGGGGGAAGGAAAGAGAGGCGGGAACAATTCAAAGCTAGAGAACTAATGGGGAGAGCTAACAGTGGGCACTGGGGGTGGGGACTGTTGCTGCCGTCACCATTTGTGGGAACTGATTGGCCCATGCATCTCAGGGACCTGAGTCAGGGGTCCCTCGAAGAGCCGGGAGACGAGAGAACTCTGCGGCCCAGAATAATTGCTTTGGGGGGCCATTTCTTCTGCAGCCCACCAAAAATTTTCCACAGCCCACTGGTTGGCGACCGCTGATTTAGAGGATGTTCTTTCTGAAGATAAGTTAGAAGGGCTCCTGGTTTGAATGAAAATAGTTCAAAAGTGATGCTGGATTGTCTACTACTGACTCCCCCTGTAGAAACAGTAGAGACAGTTTGTCTCTACTGTTTGAGCTACTTCTGACAAAGCTTTGATTTCTTTGTACTGAGTAGACTTTTGCAGTTCTTTCAATTCTACTTCTGTGAATACTTTATTTTGTATTATAAATCAATGCTGATCTGCCAACTTTGTTATTTCTGATTACATGGATGTTGTTCTTTCTAAAACTGATGCATTCTTCTCAAGTACTCTCTTCTCATTGGTCTTGATTTGTAATGAAAACAAAATAATAATGATATGCTATAGTGATCTTTATATATTTGTGATGAGCGAAAAACTTTTTTTCAAGGAATCTGCAGTTGCTGATCTTGGTTGCTTAGCCAGCAGTCCTGAATCCTGTAGTCCAGTACATTTTTAAAAATCAGCAAAATTCTGCCATATGAGTTTTAATGTATATAACAATAATGGTGAAAAATACAAATAACCTTCTCTTTCCATAAAATCTCCTCAACACTTTGGTTTGACATTTAAAACGTTCATGATAAAAGCTCACAAGCATAGATATCAGTGGTGCAAATGTTGCCCAAAGATGTTTGGCCCATCCTTTCAAAGATCTGATTTACAGAAGCACAGCTCCACAAATCCTGCAGTGATTTTTATGAAATTTGACATGGTTCATTTCTCCCCTCAGCTTAATCTAAAAACAAAACAATGAACAGCTATTTGACTTCTGGTCAAATATGGCACTTCACTCAGACAAGTAACAGCATTCATTAGCATCCCCTATGGTTTTTGTCCTGATAACTGTTTGTTTACTATGCTAATTGCTACTATTGGAGCTAGGAGCAGGTGACTGAGTGTGTGTTGATTATCAGAGAGACCTTGTTCATTATCTGACTGGCTAATGTCCAAAAAAGTTCTGCCACCTTCTCTTCTCATTAAGGTGACAGTTTCAGTAGTTACTAAGAAAGATGTGATGGTTATTCTCCTCATGATGGGAAAAGAGCTATTAAACAAACAATTAATACTACAGTTTCCAAATTACATGTAGCTGAAAATGTATTCTCTAGAATAAACTGTGAGAAATCAGAAGACACATTTATTACTGATTTACTAAAAGAATTAAAAGGCTTCCATCATGCTAATTTTTGTGTTATGGATTTCTAGAGGAAGCCAAGCCCATCCAGATCATCTTATGGAAGGTTTCATTGAGTAAATATTGCCTTTGACTGAAAAGTATTAGTTGAATATTGAAAGGGGTCATTCCAGCTTCTCTTTAATGCAGTTGAAAAACACAAATAATTTGTCATGAAGTTTCCTAGATAAACTGTAAGGAATAAATTCTATAAAAAGTTTAAATCATTGTTGTAAAGGAATGGGGAGAGAAAAAGCTTTATAACATGGTTTTCTATGCTAAGGAAATTCAGCATCACAGAAATATATTTAATAAAGTTTAAAGTGTTGTATATAAGAATATTCAATACTTTAAAATTTTAGCCATATTATATTCAGAAATCATACCATTATCATGTTGAATCTGAAAAATATTTTTAAAATCTTGTGTCAAAGGAAGAAGACTGTTTTCTTATCTTTTGCTGTTAGTTGCACTCAGTCTAATTTATTTCTTTATCTTTGGGTCTTAATTACACAATAGCTTGTTTTATCTGTATGTGCTCAGCTATCTGGAAAGATAATGTTTTTCTCTGCATAACATCTGCTTGTAGCCCATAGGAAAACCAACTAGAAATGTAGCCAGCTTTGAAAAAACACCTTTCCAAATTTCCACATCTTCCTCCAAATTGATCACAGTAATGGCCAACTCTATATGGTTACCAGTTAGGAGATTCTCCTGTTTCTTAATTCTTTCAGCACATACCTGAAAAACAATCACTAATTGCTTACCCATCATGGGTATTTATCCAATGTATCATGTTGCCAACAGATGGCAGGACCGACATACTAGAAGTTCTAACGTGTTTTTTTAGCATGTATTCTTTCACTTCACTTGATAGGAAGTTGTCAGGAGAAAAAGTTTTGTTCCTATCATATGTTTAATGGAAATCCTTTACTGCTGAAGGATTCAATTTAACCCTGAATGCTGGTTATTTATATTAATGACTCTGTTGACACAGGCACTAGGCATCATTGGATTCCAAAAATATAAAGATGATAACCTAGAAAAAGTGGACCTGTGTTATAAAAAAATTAAGTGGATATCCCATTACAATAACCAACAAGTTCACAAGAACCAGATGGTGAACTGATTAAAGACAATCAGCAGATAACTCAAAGAGAAATTGCTATCAACCATGTCATTTCCCAGAAAATTGTGGTTTATGTCACTGTTCTTCAATATCAGGAGGCCTTTGCAATATTGGTTTTTCACATGCTGACAAAAAAAGTTGAAAACTTCAGGGGCTGAAATTTGCCAGCAGTTGTTGTCTGCTGAGAATAGTGAGAAATTTCTACACAGCATTGTGACAGCTGACAAAACATGGACTTATCACTATGACCAAGAAACAAAGCATCAATCCATGGAATATCATTATAAAGCTTCACCTAGAGAAAAAACTCCAGGCTTTGGCAGGAGAAATCATGGCTACATTTTCTTGAACCTGGCATTACTATTATCTCACTACATTGCAATGCTCAAAATTTTGAAACATTGAGCAGAGTTTAAAATATAAGAAGCAGATTTTGCTACTATATGACAATGCCAGGCTTCCAAACCATCCAAGATAAAATTGTAAAGATGGGTCTCACTTTTTCTATAGTACATTTCCTAATACTGAATAAATACCTTAATAGGCATATGATTCAAATGAAGAGGTAGAAAAGACTGTAGGAAGCCCATTACAAAGATGGATTGTAAACAGGGGTGAGATTCAAATTTTTTAACAACAGGTTCTGTGGGCGTGGCTTAGGTGGTGGGAGTGACTTGGTGGTCATATGACTGGTTGGGTGAAGCCAACTTAATATCACTCACATCGAGGCACTCATCTCCTCACCTGGCCTCTCATGACTGTGGGGATGCTGTAACAGTCATAAGTGTGAAAAACGGTCATAAGTTACTTATTTCAGTGCCATTGTAACTTTGAATGGTCACTCCACACAAGCAAAGTACCAGCAAAGAAGGAAAAAAAACTCCAGAGACGTTCCTGAGACAGGAAGTCTAGTCCTGCCAAAAATGTAATAAGGGTCAATGGAGAGGCAGTTTCTATAAGGAACACCAGAATGTTTCCTTCCTGCCTTCATTACAGGATTAGGCCAGTAATTTCTTTTAACAACCAGTTCTCTGAACTGCTTAGAATGGTAACAACCAGTTCTAGCAAATAGGTGCGAACCTGTAAATTCCCACCCCTGATTGTAAATGTTTTTTTGTGATGGCTTTAAGAAACGTCTCCATTAATAACATAAATGTACTGTACAGGAAGTGATGATGATTATGTGGAAAAATAAATGAAGGTAACAAACCAACATATTTCAGGGACTATTTTTGTGATTCATTAACTAAAACATCCCTTTTCAAATTAAAGTTATTGAGGTATTTTTCATTCAGTTCTCTTATATGCTTTTTGTACTGACAAATGTCAGCACAATTTTGCACACATTTTGTTGCCATGATAATCAGCTTTAAAGTAAAAATTCCTCGCACTTTGCCAATTTTGGCTCCCTCAACTCTGCTATTGCTATAATAGTGCTTGAATAACAATGGTTATTATTTGGTTTATTTGCTCCAGCTACTATTAATGGTTATGAATTTAGAAATCTTGGAAGAATCAGCTGTGTTTTCTTAAGCAGTAACCTCTTTTACAGGAAAACTGGACAAAAATGAAAATGATATTAGGATCTCTGAAATAACATTTCTGAACACCTGCCCAAAAAAGCAATAAAGTTTCACTTTAAGCAGCCGAAACTGGTCACCTGTGATTTTAAAATTTCATTAAATTTATTTTATCTTGAACTTCTCAGAAATAGTTTAATAAGAGTTGGATACAATCCAGGAGTTGCATATGCAGCTTAACAGTGAAAATATTAATTCATGTGGTTTAGTTTTGTTGTCTTACTGAACAGTTAGGGCTAAAAAAGGCAGTATTATTTAATATTAGGTGAGGATCATGGCTATCCAAAAACATTGACAGTGTAGTTTGACAGATACTGATATTAAGCTCCCAGCATATATATTTTTTCTTGAATTTACCAGAAGGAAAAAATAACATTTTAAAAAAACATTTAGTTCTTTCTTTTATTTCTCCTTTTCATTCATAGTTTTAGACTGCATTTCCCAAATTATAATTCTTCTTCCATAATTCCCTTCAAATTAATCTTAGAAATACATGCTTCCATTTTTCCTAAATACTTTTCAGAAAAGGATTAATTAATATTGCCAGTCCCTGTTTATTCCTTGCCTAATATAGATCTCCCCTGTATATCGATCATCTCCATTGCAGGGGGCTGCAACCAACTTTGTATTCAAATCACAGGCAGCGTACTTTCATATACAAAATATGCACGCAATAGTAATTTGTACCAGGAGCACTGGAGTAATTCTTTCCCCTAAACCAGCATCTGGCCTAAAACAGGGGGCACTTCCAACTGCATTAAAAATGCTATTTCAGTGTTTTGTCTCAAGGATCTCTAGAAAAGGGTAGGAGAATTGAATACATGCCTTTTGCAATGATAGTGTGATAGTGTTACTTTTTTGGTATTGCATTCTTTGCCAAATAATAGAAATTCTGAACTGTGTTCTGTTGTGTGTAAGCCTTTCCATGACCAATGGGGAGACACTGCTGTTGCAACTACTAAGCCTAATAACATAGGGGTGTGTAGAATTCAAAAATATTGTGTGAAGCTCCTGACTATTCAGTCTAAAACAACAGGATATTTCAATATCTATAATTTGAATTTACATTCAATTCCTGAAACTCTACTTTTAAGAATATCAGGTAGCAAATGTGTTAAAGATTCAAGCAGATATTATGAGCTATTAAATAGACTCTGGAGAAGTCTTAGTGCAAATATGAGCCTTCTGTTCAGATTCTGTTTTCTAGATGAAACCAGCCATATGTTTTGCTAATTGCCCACCTAATAGGAATTTGCTTTCCTCTGTAGTGTCATTCCTGACACAAAAAAGTAGCAGAATTACAGCATGTTCCATTCTTAAAAGAGTCATTTGACCATTGCTAAAATCCATTGCTTAATACTGATGAGTGTAGAGCATTTCTAAAAAGAAAAACAGTGACAATTTTACTTCTATTGGAAAAATCCAATCAGGTTGTTACAGTATTACTCTAACACATAACAAACAGCTCAAACAATACATGAGCATCTACTACAAAAAAAACATGTTTAAGAGTTAGATCATTAATCATGGGGGGGGGATCTGTTCTTTGTTTTGTTTCTGACTAGCTGAGTAAAGGAACAGATGGTTTGACAAAATAAAAACTACACGCTTTGGAACTTAGTTTGCCTACTTTGCCTTAATACTTACTTTTGATAAATGCCTTTTTTCCAGAATGTATCTGACTACTGATCATTTAGTTCATTTCTAGTCTGAATATAAAATGTTTAATCGTCCAATGTGATCAGTTTGCAGGAACATCTGGTTTTACAGGAAATATCAAGAGAAGTTTATGAAGACAACAATCACTTAGCCAATTTAGAACTATTAGATTATTTTATTTCTTCCCTGAGAAAGGAAACATCAAGAAGTGCTTAGCAGTCATTATTTTCAGATGCAAATTTTAAACCAATGATGGTGTCATTGAGTTGTTAAATTGAATAGATGAGACCATGAGAAACCAGCAACTAATGCAACATCATGCACACATTATTCCTGAAAAAAGCTGGACCATGCAGCATCCCCAGATTTACAGCTCTGCAGTGGAAGCTTTCAGGAGGTACATATTTCTGTATCCATTTTTAAGTATTTCATTGCAAAATTTAAGAACTGCAAGTCATCCAAAATAATTGCTACTTGCTTTTAAAAAATATGAAAAATATTTGCTACACATTTCTTTGAAAAATGTGGATATTATCCAGTCTTGCAAAATTAGTAGAATTTCCTCTTCATTTAATTGGGATCATTAGCATCTACAGGGAGGATTAAAACAGGCTATGATTTAAGCCCCACCTCTTTATATGTTCATGGAACATTGATGCCTATACATAAATTGTAAGGCTTTGGCACATGCCATGTCCACCACTTTACTTGTGTGATGCCCAGGGCAGTGCACAAAGGCAACACAGTCAGATAATCAATAAGAGTCCGTTTATTAGCTCCAACTTGCCCCCAATGTCCTGGTTACCTTCTGGCTGGAGAAAACCTCTCCCAGGAACAGCCTTTGACTGCAGAGAATCAAGTCCAAAACATGGTCTACAAAAACTGTAACTATAAGTCCAATTAAGGCAAAATGAGGTAATTAGTCCAGCAGGGCAGGAACAAGAATTCCAGATGTGAAGGCACGGCAATACTCAACACGGTTGGGAGGAACACAGAGAAGCAAAGTCAACACAAGATAAACACACATTTGCTCCTAGAAGCTACCTCATGCAGCATGCATTTCTTCTAAACTCTCTTCCCAGGTGTGGCTAATGAAGGGAATCAGGACCCTTTCCTCCCCCATAAACCATGCCACCCACATTTATCTCTTCTCCATTCTTCCCTGCGTGCTCTAGGATGAAGAGGGGATGGACCTGGGTCTTCCTCTGAACTCCCTCTCCCTTGCTCTACCTCTCCCCGCTTGCCCAGCTGGACTTTGCTCTTCCCCAGTTTCCTCCAAAGCCAATGGAGCCACACTCCCAATCTCTGTCAGCTGTTCATCTTCCTTCTCAGATTCAGACTCTGACAGGTACATGACAGCTTGTTTTTATCACCTTATCTCCATGGATGCCCATGATTTCAAACTTTTTAAACCACTTTGTCCATTTTCACATTATCTTTACAGCACAGGAATTCAGATACAGCAATTTAGAAAGTTATGTTGTATCACTCATTGATTAATCTTTCACTAGCTTTATTTATTCTCCTTTCTTAAAGCAAATATAGGATTTATGTTTTTATGCGATAATAGGTAGGCTATTATATATGCCCCTTCAAAAGAAGAATCAAAACAATTTTTTCCTATCATTGTCATCCAATTTCATGAAAGAATTTTGCTTTGAAATTTATTTCAGTTAAATCTTGACAAAACATCAGGAGAAAATGCCTCCCCTTAAGGCTTTATTTTAGATCAGAAAGTGCAGAGAGCCATACAGGCTTAAAGGCAAGAGATGAGGAGTAAGAGAGAACAGAATCAGCAGCTTACTGACTCCTTCTGCCACTTCCAGCAACAAGCCAAGCTCAAAAATAGCACAAAGAGATTTTTAAAACCCATAAAAGCTTGAAAAATAAAAGCTTTATTTTTCAGAGGAAGAAATTGTTTCACACATTGTGAGGTATATATTTCAGCAAAACATTAATGCAAAGTATTTGAGAAATAACAAACCCAGCAGAACAAAATCTGAAGCATGTCTTATTTTTCAACACTTTTAATGGAAGATTATCCACATCAATATATGATTGGACTCACTTCTTTGAATATTTAGGTGTATATGAAGTTTTAGATTATAATTACCTGTTGGCAACTAAGAACCCAAAGTTATCCCCTGATTCCCGTGGATTCAAAATCTATCTTGACAAAAAAAAATCACATCTAATAAATTCAAAGCTGCTTGTTATATAGAGAGACATTAATCCCTTTTGGCTGAAGATAATAAGCCAAGCTTCAAAGCCTATGAGAAGTGTTGGCAATTCAATAATTGAAAAAGTGAACCACATATTTTGTATTTCCCATCATTCTTTTGTCATTTTAAAAACAGACAGATATAAAGTCTTTTTAAGAGGTCCTTCTTGCAAAGATAAAGCTCCAACTAAGATAATGAATCCCTTAAGTGCAAATGACTTTATCCCTTATGGTGTTGTAGGAAATCTATTAGAGATATTTTATTCTACCATGGTCTTTTGAAGAATTTTCCATGAGGCCTTTATGAGGAAATATAGTTAAATTGCAAAATGACATTTCTTCCATAAATATTTGCATTCTTGTTCTGAAGCTTCTGTATTTAAGGAGGGAATGAAATAGTAGTTAAACCTTGACATCTGAGGTTTATCACCTGGAATAAAATAAATAAATAAATAAACCACCACCATAATACAGGACCGGCAATAATCTTGTGAAAAGCTATTAGCTTAGCTGTTTGGACCCTTCTTTCAATTCCCATGAAGAAAAGTTATACAATTCACCTTAATACATACTGAGAGAACTGTTTTGACCAATTTAATTCCAAAACTAGATCTTCATGTGTAGGTATTTTATTGATCTTCTAGAAGCCTTCATGGTTACTGAACTCAAGTAGTAAAATAGCAATTTGCAGAAAAATACATTATTTTGAGGTTAATGCAACTTATTAGGTCAAAAAGTCCTTAAAATAACTCAGAAGTTGAAAATGACAATCTACCAGTGACATGCATGCTTCACCTCTACACTCCTGTAGCCCTCAAGTAGACACGGTCTTTTGGCCAAAAGTTAATCAAGTTTAAACTCTAACATCACCAGTTAAAGAATCTTAAGCTTAATGACTTTTGATATTTTAATGCAAGTGCTATAATATGCATCAGAAGCAGCAATAGAAACCAAATAGATAAGCAATGAGATTCATGAACTATGTATTGTTATTACTAGCAGTAAGAGTTAGTAATAGTGTTTGTATAAAAAATAGTAAGAGAGAAATTAGAATATGAAACTGCCACCTGGTTTTCTTCCTAACCCTATTTCAACGCCTCACAAGTCTACCATTTGCCCCAGAATAAACTTTCCATTACTTCCAAAAGAATGTTTCTTCGGTTCATAAATACAAGATAGCCACCATTTTGCATCTTATGAAATAGTATCAAGCTTTTAAATTAGGAGGATGTGGGGCAAATGCAAACAGACAAATAAATAAAGTAATGTAAATGCACACAATAAATTCTAATGCAATACAGATTGTAAATATGAACCCAGAAATCTAGGAAAATCCTATATCATTAAACTAAGGACCCCTCTAATGTAGTTTCTGTTGGCATAGAGTGATCAACTAAATGTATTCTGAAAATTCAGAAATGGAGCATGAGATTGAGAGCATTCTCCCACTATTCTTCTACAGGCACTGATATTTAGGACCCCAGATTCTGTACGTAGCATGCCGAGATGAGACTGGGAGCTACATATAGTACTAATCTAGTCTAGTTTGGTTTTAATTTGTATTATATCCTTTTAAAGTCATTTTATTGCAATGGAATTTAATTCCATTCTGATTAAAACAACAGGACCTCTTTGTACTTGACTTCATCTGTACTTGACTTCATCCTTAGCAAGAAATATAACAGTACTTATCATAATGGAATTATGTACAAGCACTGCTGTTGCAATTGTGGAAAAGGTCTGAATATAACCCCTTTAATCATAATTGAAAGTTTTCTCCAACTTCTTTACACAACAATTCCCTGAGCAAAAATATAGCCAATTTTACACCTGCTTAGCTGGTCATATTCAGAGGCTCAAGAGAAGGGTTACAATCATTCTATCCCATTCCACTGCCTTCTCTAGTAATTTGCTGCAGGCTACAATGCAGGGGTGACTTCTTCAAAGATTTTAGTCCATCGGGGAAACAGTCAAACATTAAAATATAACTGAGGAATCAAGACTCAAAAAGACAATAAAGGACTATTTTTGTATCTTAAAAAAAAAAAAGTTCACCATGAACACTATATTAAAATGAACAACACATCTATCCACAATTCTCCCAATAGGGCAATTCTTATGCCTTGCTAGAATTCACCCACCTATAAGGCACCTGGACCATAAAGAACATATGTCTCATGGTGTTTGCATATAAGGGCAAATCATTTTGTTAATATTTATGCTGACATTCCAGCAATTCTAGAAAATCATTGATCCCATATTCTCTAGACCAGAGATATCAAACTCATGTCATCATGGCATCGTCACATGACATATCTCAACTTCACTAAACCAGGCATGAGCATGGCAAGCACATGACATATCCAGCCTGCCGACTGTGAGTTTCACATCCTTCCTCTAGGCCCAAGCCCAAAACTCTCCTCTGAGGTTCTGCAAGAAATAAAACAAAACTGAAATGCTATACATACTGTTAGGGATAACATTGTTTACCCTAACTGGTTTGGGTAAAAATAATAAATATGGTATCATGGTTTGTTAGTTAAAGTGTGTGTAACTTTAACAACAAGAATGTAATTAAGGGTGTGGTTGTAAAAGCACTATATAAGAAGCGAGGCAATTGCAGCTCTCTCTCTCTGGCTTACTGATCCCTAATTACTGGATGGATTGATGACTGCGTTTTTGCTGGAACGGGGAGAGAAAAAGGAGTGTTGATATTTCTCAATGGAGAAAAGATAAAGATTGGACTGATTTATTGTAAGTGAACTGACATTGGCTATTCAACACGGACTTTGCAAATAGAGTATCCCCGACAAGACTTGACTGAAATTGATATATGACTAATGGACCGTTTATTTTGACTATGCTATAATTCTTAAATGGAATAAACTATATTTTTGATAGCACAAGCGTATCTGTATTTTTACTGCGTGTTAACTAGAAAACTTATCTCACACATTTACCTGTCTTCCTATCTGACTTCACTGCACGTTCTGTTTAGTTTGTTTTCCTTAACACCCGTTGGGGAATCCAGGCTTAACACATACTACCACATCTCTATGTACTTTTTATGAATAAATATGTAAAAGATTGGATTGTAAGCAAATTAACTTAATTGTATTTAATTTGAATTAAATTATTGTGATCTTTTCTGAAAGAACATTCTTCTGAATTGAGAAGTAAGATTTTGAGAATCAAGATTTTGAGATTGTTCCCCATACACGCTCACAAGAATGGCTGCAAAAGATTCCCCCCCACCTCTACAACATGGAGTCCATTCTCCACTAGCTCTCCTGTCTAAGCTGCAGTTCCTTAACCAAGTTAATTATCAGGCAAACAGTAATGAAGGTTATAGTTTTCAGTTCATCAATAAAGCCAGATGTAGCATGAAGAAACATCAAAGCCAGACTGATAATCAGCCTTTGTAGACTGATAATCAGCCTTTGTAAACAATAAATCAACAACACACCAGTTTTAAACTCTTCTATAATGGCATCCTGCTCCTAACTGAACATTATTTAATTGTTGGATGCTTATACAGTTGCTCAGCCATAGGAAAGCACACAATTGGCCAAATATATATATCTTCTGGAGATGGCTATGGTTTGCTAAATTTGCTAGAGATTTTCATTTATTTACCCATTTTTTAGTTCAGGAAATGGTCCTAAAGGATTAGATTATTGCAATATTGTGTTAAAATTATATATAAAATAGATTATTGCAATATTGTGTTAAATTATATATAAAACAAAGACAGATGGGAGGAGTTTATTATTCTTAGTGATCTTACGCATAACATTGCTAAGCCAGAGATTCAGAATTTCTACTCTTACTGACAAGAAAATAAGTTTCCTTTTTTATGTATGCAGCAACATTATAGCAGCAGTGATTTAAGTGCACACACTTGTATGGGGAATCAAGCTGTCTCAGCTTTGGAGAAGCTGATTAATTATACTGTTGTTGATTAATTCCATGGCTGAATTTTTGCTTTAGAACACAGTCCCTTGATGTTTCTGGATTGTTTCAGTCTCTAGTTATGTAAAGGCTCTTGCATTTCCTTTTGAAATATATGACTCACGTGGTCTTAGCAACTATCCAAATGTGTCCTTTTTTCCTTGTGTTAGTAGGAGATTTCTCAAGTACTCAGTGATGTACTTGAGAAGTACTCAGTTTAGTAAAATATGTGACTTTGGAAATATACATGGTTTCTGAAAAGTAAGGTGAGAATTATAGAAGAAAAATGCATGTAGACAGATCTCCAGCATTTCCAATGTTTGGTTCATCTTATTTTATTCAGATTATGGCTCCCAGTGGTCTTTTCATATTTTCACAATTAAGTTTAAATCCCAAATATTCAGATCGGGTGTTCTATGAATGCTTCAATTTTGAACAGAACTATCATCATCATCATCATCATCATCATCATCATCATCATCATCATCATCATCATTTTAACCATTGTTTGTCCACTACAGGATGAAGGTCTCTTCTTCATGTTTCAAACCAATATGGTTGGAAATACTGGTATATATTATATACCAATGCCAATGCCACTTTTGAATATGCTGCGTATTTTCGCCTAACCTAAGCCAAGTTTAAAGCTAACTAGGTTGTTCTAGCCTATTCCACCCCATAAAACCTATCCAAACAAGCTACCACTGGGAGAAGTAAACCAGTTCATAGTTGGATGGAGAGTTCATCAGATCCTCAAAAATAAAGAGATGAGAAGTGTTAGGGTTGACAAGAAGTTTTAAGAACAAATCATATGATACGAAGCAAGGTATGCTTATGGTTGGAAGCAAAAATGATTTGCAAGGACAGAGAAGTATGAAGAGAGAAAACAAATGATGATGGTGTAAACTAATGTGAACAATGCTTTTTTCTCTTGTCTTATCCATTTGCTTTCTTTGGCTTACTATTTATTACTCCTTGTATTATCCAATGTAATACTGCAAAGCTTATAAGGGAATATGACATGTATATATGTACATATATAGCTTTATTTAGAAGATTTAATCAATTATAATGGGTGCCTGAATGAGAAGAACTATTCTAGAACCCAATAGTAGATAGCAGAAGCATCAAAAACCAAGTAGATTCTGAAAACACACATAGCTTAGCTGAAATAATGGCCCTGATCAGAAACAACATCAAATATTACCCCTGTCTCTGGTGAATAGCTTCAGCTCATTGTTTAATGGGAGAGTACTGCAGTTAACATATTGTAGTTAACAGGAGAATATTAGTTGCCAACTGAACAAATAAAATTGGCATACATAGATGACTATTATGTTTTGGCCTTAATGAGCATATTAATGTTTCCCAAGGAAGAAAAGATCCTCAGATTTAATTGCATTGTTGTGCTACCAACTTTCCTAATATCTTTTCTTATCCAAAATATTTGCTTGGACATTTAATATCTAAAACGCTGTGGACTGGAGATTAATGAATTTGTATCAATGACATTCAGCACCATGAGGACAGCATTAAAAAAACTGGACAATTATGTTTTAAAAATCTTCTTTAACTATTCTATACAAACTGTAACAGCTTTATATTTTATGAGAACCATCCATCTATTTGATACTATTAGACAATACCTTCTAGAGAAAAACAAAGATCTTCTTTAAAAAAACAAGATTACTTTCTATTTTTATGAAATACCCTTTTTTTTCTTTGTACAAGCTGTAGTCCCTTAATTCAAGATAGAGTCAAGGCTACTAGATGGATTGAGTATTTACTGGCCAGATACCCTTTTAGATGCCTACATGGAGTTCACAGCAGATATATTTTCTTTGCATCTCAAAAAGAAAATATCTGCTGTCACTTAGGATTGAACTCCCAACCTTCTGAGTGGGGAGTGAATGTCTTCATCACTAGGCCACCATGTTATTCTGTTTTTGTGGAAATACAATGAATTGTCATAAATCGGAAGTTAAAATAAGATTAAGCAAGATAAATGAAAATTTACTTACTAATAATTTTTAACCATCATGGTTTACAACAAAGGATTGAAGAGAATAAGAGGTGACATTAAATTCCTTTTTGGAATTGGATATTCTGATAACTTCTCTCCTTGATTTATTTGTTTAGGGACATTCTCATTATAAAAGTAAGGCTATATTCCCATACTCTCTTGCCTATGTGCATATTATAATTAATATAAGAAAAGCCTTTGCTTCATTATTTATTTGTTCCATTTGTATCCTGTCCTTCATAAAAGTATTCCAGAGTGGATAACAAGAATATTAAATGAACAGACAATGATGATGATGATGATGATGATGATGATGATGATGATGATGATGTCAATAAAATCAGTAAGAGTAACATATTAAAATAAGCCAAGAAATGTAACCACATTTGTATTAATGATCATTAGCAATTCAAGGATAGATAAAATCATTATTAGTTTCATGGGCTCCCTCACAGCTGTCCTTTTCAATATCTTAGGACCTATATTTTCTCTCAGCTATACTTTCCAGAATGTTGCCAGGATCAGTCTGACATAAGGCACATTAGGACAGTATGTGATAGAGGCCAAGCTGGCTTTATCTAGGAATGGATACATTTAGTAAGTTAGATAAAGCAGTGCAAAATATCCAATCCATAACTCAGGAGGTCAAAAAAGGATCCTGGAGTATCAGTGCATCCATATACACCTGCCTTGAAACACTAGCTCCACCTGACAAATTATTTGTTTAAAAAAATCATACAGTCTTATCAGAGTGATGAAACGTTCCTCTCAACATCAGCTTTATTGCTTGTGATTGTATTCATTTGCACAGGGGGGGGGGAAGGACAAAGGTATAGCGAAGATAACTAGATTCAGACGGCATTGTTGCAAGTCATACTTTGTAATAAAGTATGTCTGTTGTAATGACGAGGCAGTCGAGTTGTTTGATCATGATCAACTGAATCATGATGATCTTTATTGGAGTCTAGTCTTGCATTTATACACATTTTTAATTATCCCCCATCATTGGTTAACTTTGGTTACTGCTTAACTTTTGTTACTGTTTAGCATAGTAATTAACACAATTAATTATCTCTAGTTAAAGTCTAACATATGTTTACTTCCTCTCTCTAATCCTCCTTTAGATTAGTGACTTTGTTTGCCTGGGTTGTATTTGCTTGGAAACATTCTTTATCTGAGGTTTGCCATCCGAGATTGGAACATTCCTGCAATTACAACTCTACATATGTCTTCCTCCCATGGCAGCCATTTTGTGAAGTTATTTTGCAATAGTTCCATACCTTAAGATTCCAAAAGTGAATTTCTGGCCCAGTGGTGGGATTCAAAAAGTTTTACCACCGGTTTGGTGGGCATGGTTTGGTGGGCGTGGTTTGGTGGGTGCGCTTTACGCGCGTGCTCACACTTTGTGTATGTGTGCATGCCAAATGTGCCCTTTGCACAGGTGCAGAGGCATTGAGCAGGTGCAGAAGCTTTCCAACTCATCTCCTGCAAGCCTGCACTCTCCTAGTCACTTCAGCAGCTGCCGTGTGGCACTCTTCTGTGCTGCGCAAAGCAGATGTGCTTCAAAAGCAGAGGATAAAGGTGAATATGGGAGCCCGGGCAGGTGGGTGGGCCCGACAGCAGAGCGGTGGAGAGAACAGTTCAATGTCCACTGCTCATCACCATTACTGGCTCGGCAGAACCAAGCCGAACAGGTAGAATACCACCACTGATCTAGCCCAAACAAGGGGTATCCATGTTTCATTTTAATTGGACCAAATAATTCTTCTTTTTCATTTAAAATAGCTTTATTTTTTGCATTTTGCTTCTAGCCTCAACTGAATGTGCTGGTTTTAACTGAGGAAGATCTATAAACATGCCACAAAAGTATAATATAAATTTGCTAATTCATTAGTATCATAATGGATGACTTATTTCTTGGTGCCTAATCACTTTTGGCAACATACAGTTCAACTTTATATGCCAAATTATTTACCCAGGATTTTAATACACAGTAATTTGTAGTTTGCTGTTGCTTTTATGACTTTCTGCTGGTTTTTTTTTTTTTTAGTTCTTCTGTATTGTGGCAAACTTAATAGCATTCATTTTAATATTATGTTTATGGCACTTATTAATAATATTACCAAGTAATGGAGAAAACAATGGGTATACATTTCTATTTAATAAATAAATCAACATTATAATCCAGATGTCTTCTAAATGTTTAACTATCACTTTCAACTACAAAGCTATTATAGTTTTCTGCCAATTTTTCTTCAGATTGTGAAAATTTATTTTGATATTGGTTTTATTAACCACGGGTGCAGAGTGAAATTCTAATTTCTATGATGGGAAGTGCTCCATTAGGACTTTCCAGTAATACTTTTTTATATCTACACAGAATGTGCAGCTTCTGATTATAGCTACCCATTTATTGTATAGCCCACAAGGATACTATGGTCAATGGTATGAAAAACTGTTGAGAGGTCTAACAAGAGAAGTATGGCACATGTCCTCCATCCAGATCTTAACACAGGTCACCAGAAGAAGCAACCAATGCTGTCTCCATTCTCAAACCAGAAAAGGATTAACAGAAAAAGGTTCAAATTCCTCTTCTTTACATTGTCCACTTAAACAAATAAGAAAACACCTTAAAATCAATTTGGAAATCACTTCAACTGATCACTAACTTAAATTGTATCGTTGTTTTTGAACATTGCACATAAATATTTATCATTTCAAAGAGGAAAAGTTACCAAACAAACAATTGTCCCTCAGCTATAACATCTCCCAGTTTACCTCATCTGTTAGTGAGTTAATTTTAAATTGCATGCTATAACTGCATGAATAAAGTATTTTGGGATGAGTAATTCCTTGTTTGCTGAAAAGTATCTGAAGTATGAAATATTTTTCAACAGATTGTTAAATGGATTAATGCAAATGATATTTTAATACTGAAAAAATTATAATGTATCTGTGACAAATGTGAAAAAGTCTTCTGAGGTGAAATGGATCCATAGGTCAGCAGAATTGGCCTGAAAGGGGAAAAAAAACAAATTGACACAAAGTGCAAAATTTATTCCTACTTGAGAATGCTTCTTCTGTACAACTTGCTATTTTAAAAGAAGAAAATCCACCTGGCTGGACAGGCTCAAAAGTTATTACTACAAATACAATTTCATGCCATAGGGAACTTTATCACATACTTAATAATATCCTAATGCTCAGCAGTTTCTGGTCACCAGTAACCCTGAGGCATATTGTTCTAGGGCAACGTATATCCATTGTAAGTTCTGAAGCACCATGGGGAAAATATATCACATTTCTCAAGATCTCAGGTGTCATTGGCCTGGAAGAAAAACACTCATTTTTTAATGAATTCTACAAACTCTCTCTCAAGTAAAAATACTTATTATCCTATTGGTATAATCCTAATTGATGTGTGAATAATCAGAAGAATGTGCATAATCCTTGCAGGATTTTAATTATACAGTGAGGAAAATTGATTGATAGAGAGGCTGGAGGTTCTTCCTATGAGTAACAATGGGTTATAGAACAAAGGTTCCCATGAAATAGTTTAGGGGAAAAAGCTTTACACATTTGTTTTCATGTGTCCCTTGTTTTATAAGTAGACTTTTCCCAAATTCCAAAGATTTAATTGTTCATAACTTCATGAATTTCCTAAACTATGTTTCCTGACATTGGCAACCATTTTCCCATTGCTTTACCCGGGCTCTTTTCATTCAGAATCAATTAAGAAACTTTTTTTAACTGCTTAATATAAATAGCCTTACAATCATTTTGATTGCTTCTACAACAGAAATTTAGTCACAAAGGTACTTTTTTCCTTGAAGAGGAAGATGGTTCATTTCTCATCTAAGAAGCCTCATCAGTTGTGACTGGATAGTAGGGGAATGGAAGTATAGGGTATGACAGGATTGTGTGGAGATAGAAGGATTCTATTTATTTACAGTGATCTGCTCCTTAGCACTCTCTCTGAGAGCCATTGAGGCCACTTGAGAGTTTATCTGTGTCCTCAGGGTCACCTGCAAATGGTTGTGAAATTTCTTGGAACTACTGAAAGGTCTGTGTTGTAGACAGGAGATAGGTGGTGCCTCCCCCTCTGTTGGGTGAAGACTTCTCACTGTTAACATAAATGGCCTCTTTTACCCCTCTTTCAAACCAATGATCCTCTCTATCCTCTCCCTCAAGGAAAAAAACAGTCCAGCTGCCATTTGAAAAAAAAAAAAGCACCTTTGAGACTACTATGACTTGGATGACTAAGAATCTCCAAAGACAACAGAAAATTAATGTTCTGTTTTGCATGATTTTAGGCATGTTTATGTGTATATAAAGTAACTTGAACAAATAACTAGGCAGGCAGGCAGATAGTTGTATCAAAATAACGGATATTCCAAAACTTTGCTAGATCAATCCAAAAGTTTATTTATCTCAGTAATCCACTACTAGCTGTAAAACACTAAGGAGAACCCAAAATAGGAATTAATATAGCAATTCCCATATATTTTGTCCTGGACAATTAGCATTCAGCATCATACCGGCTGTCCTTTTCTGCATTTTTTTCCAACTTGTAGTATCCTTTAAGATATCACTTAAATATATAAAGCAATATATAAAGCTAAAAGCACTGCCTTGAGTCAAGTTCAGCATTTATGTAGTTTTCTTAAGAACAGCTTAGAGGTTATTGGACTTTGTCTTCTAGGGGTGTGTGTGTGTGTATGTGTGTGTTTTCTGATTATTAATTTCCAACCTAGACTAAAACTCCAGGATCTTAGTGGTCTTCTATCAAATGATAATCACATCCAAACCAGCTTTTTCAGGACCAGCCAAGATTAATATTTGATGCTGTGGTAAATATGCTGGGACTAAAGTATTCTTATTTCAACTACCAATAAATTTTAATTAAAAAGAAGAAATATATCTTTAACATGTACTGAACAAATCATTTTGTCAGAAATAAATCCAGAGTTTGAGTTCTTATGTTTGAAGCACTCTAAATACAAAAGTAGTGGAAAGTTTCCTGCTTCTACTTAATTATCTTTAGGATTTTATTTATATTTAAAAATGACAAAGATAGAGCAACCATTCTGAAGAACCAATCTTCAATAATGAAATGAAGATTTTTTTGGCAAAAGATTTAGAAATCAAATGAATAAGGATGCACTGAAATCACTACAAATCATTTCAAAATGCAAAATGCAAAAAAAAAAGATTAGTCATAAAGCAGCTCTTTTTGTCAGTAAAAATTTCATAATTGACAGGTAAACAAAACTCTCCTTTGTTTGAATAATAGTAGTTATTATTATTCTCCAAAGCACCAGAGGACAGAACAAGAAATGATGGCTGGAAACTGATCAAAGAGAGAAGCAACCTGGAGTTAAGGAGAAACTTCCTAAAAGTGAGGACAATTAACCAGTGGAACAGCTTGCCTTCAGAAATCATGGGCGCTCCATCACAGGAGGTTTTTAAGAAGAGACTGGACAGTCACTTGTCTGAGATGATATAGGTTCTCCTGCTTGAGCAGGGGGTTGGATTAGAAGACCTCCAAGGTCCCTTCCAGCTCTATTGTATTGTATTGTATTGTATTGTATTGTATTCTATTCTATTCTATTCTATTCTATTCTATTCTATTCTATTCTATTCTATTCTATTCACTTAAAAGAAAGTAAGTAAGTGAATTACTCATTTTCACTCTCTCTTTGTTCCTCTCTCACACCCAGGTTAAGAAATTGACTTTGAAGTGGTAAAAGATTCTTTATTTTGAATGTCCTGATAACAGCCCCTTCTTTTTTTCTTTTTCTTTTTCACTGATCTCATAGTTCTGCAGCAGCAGACCTGAGCCATCCAACATGTCAATTACCAAGACCTGACAAGCAGAATGAAGTTTATTTTCTTTCAAGATGATCCTTGAAGGCTTATGCAATTTGAGGCTACAGAATAGGCTGACTCACTCATGAAATGAAACCTATCAGCCTGCTCTTGATATTAGCCTTGGCTTTACTAGGCAGTGAGAATTGTTGAGTGTCCATCTGGGTTTTCATTTTACAGCTTCAGAGTTGATGGATTTTTAAATTATTTTTTGTTTAAATAAAAATAAACCAAAATCACTAGGAATACGTAGGAACTCTTAACATAGCAACTGCCTTCTCCAGTAACTTGTATGTTTTCACAGTGCATTTCATCCTGCATCAGCAACTTCTAACATTTCTGTTTCTTCGAATTGGAAAATTACGTCCCCTTTGTTCTGTTCAAAACCTTTTCCTTTTCTGGTAGCTCATCAACCTCTCTATGATATGTTCCTCAAAATGGCCAAGAGAAACCTCAGATTGTACAGCACTAAGAGGAGTTGCCAGGGGAGTTTCACATAAAGAAGACACAACAAATGGAGGACAATATGAACAAAGAAGCTGTGTGCTTAGCTGTAGGCCAGGGGTATCAAACTCAAGGCCTGGGGGCCGGATCCAACCCATGGGATGCTTAGATCTGGCCTGGAGAGCCACCCTGGAAATAGTGAGGGACCAGCCCGTGGTGCTTCTGCCAGAAAAAACGATTCTCTGTTTTTGGCGGCGATGGCCTCCTGCAATCCTCTGCCAGTGAAAACGGAGCTCGGGACGGTTTCCTGGCAGAGCGCTCAGGCCACCACAGGCACCCCCGACAGGAGTGACATTGAGCTTGCCACGCCCACCTGGCCATGCCCAGTCCAACCCTCAAGGTCAAACACAACCCTGATGTGGCCCTAGAGTTTGACACCCCTGCTGTAGTCAATGGGGGGGGCCCCACAAGTGATATATTCTGAGAGATCTCTTCTCCTAGGACTGACTGCTTCCTTTGAGTAAACAGAGTCTATAGAAGTAATATAAGGCAGCCAGGTTTCAAGCAGTGAGTTCTCTTAAATGAAAGAAATGAGAGGACATGATGGCTCAATGATTAGAATGCAGTATTGCAAGCTAATCCTGCCCCCAGCCAGGAGTTCAATCCTGACCAGCTCAAGGTTGATTCAATCTTCCATCCTTTGGGTTGGTAAAATGAGGACCCAGTTTGTTGGGGGAAATATGCTGATAATTGTAAACTGTTCAGAGAGTGCTGTAAAGCACTATGGAGTGGTGCATGCAAGTCTAAGTGCTATTGCTATTGCTAAATATATGAATGAGGAAAATGAACAATAATTTTCTCGTGTTAATGGGAATGTTTCAAAAAGAACTTCCAACAGATTTCTCTCTCTAAATGAACGGCTTGTACTTAGCCAACTGACAACCTGACAAAGAAGAATATATGCCTTCCTGCTGTAAGAAACAAACATAAACAAGAATAGACTGTAGATATGACATGTAATGTTTGTGATTAGTGAATAACCTAGCATATATTTGTAGTAAGCTCTAGCTTGTTGCAATCTCTGATTTAAAAAAAGTCAAAGGACTGCAGCAATAAATGGCTATATTTCAGTTGATATATGAAATTTTATGTATTCAAGGAAAAGAAGCATTATAACAGAATAACAGAACAATCAAGTAAAGGAACAAACTTGGAACATAAAAGTAACAGAATCATGATATATAAAATATGTTGTGGAGAACTTGAACTCGGGGACAATATTGAATCCTTCACAAAAGAACCAGGCTTTGAGTCTTCAGAAAAAGAGAAAGAAATATTATGAAACTAGAAGAAGAATCCCTGTGACCTGCAAGAGGGCAAAAAGAAGATGCTCTCTTCAGTTGCTGATTCACTACTATATTGAAGGAACCTATCAACTGGTGAATTGTGTTGGCTGCCAGGATTAAGGAACAACAATGTGACAAAATAACTTTCAGAGCTTATGAAATTCACCGATCATTATCTCTTTCTGCTAATATATCCTTCAGAGTGCAAAGAATTGCTATAAATATCAAAGTTCTACAACAATGTTCAAGTACCAGAGACCTCAGGTGGTGCTTTTATTCATCCTTCCAGTTCAGGAAAAGAAAGAAAAAGAAAAATATAGAATACACACACACACACACACACACACACACACACACATGCATACAAACAGATGGATGGTTTGATGGACAGACAGACAGACAGACAAAGAGAGAGACAGAGAGAGGGAGATGTACAAATACATAGGAATCATAGTGCTTTATCAGAGTAGCATTAAAACAAATACTCTATATATTAGTGTCTAGGGAAAAATGATGCAAGTTATGAATTAAGTAATTTCAGTATACCACCCTATAACACTTTACAACATTCTGTAAAGTAATTTTCATAGTTACATATTGCTCCCAACAATCTAGGTAATCATTGTATCACCCTCAGAAGGATGGAAGGCTGAGTCAACCTTGAGCTCCATCAGGATCAAAATCCAGGCTGTGGAGAGTCTGCAATACTGCAGTTTAACCACTGTGTCACCAAGGCTTTAGATGGTGTAAAAGGAAGAAATATTAAAATATGGATGTAGCTTGTGACTATGATTTCTTTAACAGGTGCAAGGAAATTTCATCTGTTCTTGATTATTGAAAGAGTGCAATTGTTATTTCTTTATTTGAAGGAAAAAATAGCAAGAGTGAATACAAAAAAAAACAGGAGGGGAGAGAGGGGGAAGAGAGATGATGATGATGATGATGATGATGATGATGATGATGATGATGATGATGATGATGATGATGGTGGAAAAGATTTGGTTTCTGGGGCCATAGTTTAAGTTCCCCAGATCAATGTTTTACTCTCCAAATTTCTTCCCACTTTTAAAAATTATGGAGGATTTCCATCTCTTTTCTTTGTATGGGTTATATTTGTTGATATTTACTGTATTAAAAAAAACTAAACTTGATATATTCATAGAACATTTATTGAATCATGAAAAAAGAACAATATTAAACCCACTAACATAAAAAGTATTTTTCAAAGCAAGACTGGATATAACAAATAAAATAAGAATGATATTGTTTTAAACTTTTGCAAATATTTTCAATATTTACAAATCAGTTTGATTCTGTAGGCCATATGGATCTTGTGGGACCCTGGACTCTTTAGAAAACTATGATCTAGAACATTATTGAAAGTGTGTATAAAGCAGTCAAAAGAAAATTAGAGTTCTTTGAGGAAAAGTTGAAATTGTGATGACAAAAATTTTGAACAATTTTAACTCACACTGATGATATCATGTAGTTGGATAATGCAATGTCTCCAAGCCAGCAACCAATCCCAGAGAGCTCCAAAGAATTTGAATTGCACTTTCATAAAAATCTTTGTTGTTCTTTTTGTAGTTATTATGGTTTGTTGCACAGTCAGCCAGATGTTTTCAAACTGGATTTGATATTTTTGTCCACCTTTTGAGTTCTTCTCAAGGACTTGGGTTAGGTAGATATTGTTCTTTGATGGTATTGAAGGTATTGTCACAATGTCACAACATGTCAGTTGTTTCAAGTAAAACTGCCTTTTGCAATTTTCTCTATATTTTGCAATTTACTCTATATAAATGACCTTTGTGATCACCTTATAAGCAACTGCGTCCTCTTCGGAGATGATGTAAAACTATTCAACACCACTGCCAATGCTACTGTTCTTCAAAGTGACCTTGATTATGTATCTGAATGGTCAAACATTTGGCAACTCCAAATCTTGACCAACAAATGCTCTGTCCTACACATTGGTAAAAAAAATCAGTACACCAAATACAACCTAGGCAGATATGACCTCATTGATGACCCTCACTCTGTCAAGGATCTCAGAGTACTCATATCTAATGACCTAAGCACCAGAGCTCACTGTAACAGCATTGCCAAAAAGGCATTAAGAGTTGTAAATCTAATCTTACAAAGCTTCTACTTTGGAAATATTGAATTGTTAACTAGGGCATATAAAACTTTTGCCAGACCAATACTCAAATACAGCTCATCTGTCTGGAATCTGCACTGTATATTGGACATTAATACAATTGAGTGAGTCCAGAAGTATTTCACGAGAAGAGTACTATACTCTTCTGCTCACAACAGAATACCCTATATCACCAGGCTTGAAATTTTGGGCTTGGACAACCTTGAACTACGCCGCCTACAGTTGGACTTAAGCATAGTACACAAAATTATCTGCTACAATGTCCTACCAGTCAATGACTACTTCAGCTTCAACCGCAAAAATACAAGAACACACAACAGATACAAACTCAATGTAAACTGCTCCAAACTTGATTGCAGAAAGTACGACTTCAGCAAGAGTGGTCAATGCCTGGAATGTACTACCTGACTCTGTTGTTACATCCTCAAACCCCCACTCCTTTAACCTCAAACTATCCACTATTGACCTCACCCCATTCCTAAGAGGTCTGTAAGGGGCATGCATAAGTGCACTAGCGTGCCTCCCATCCCTGTCCTATTGTCCCCATTTATTCATACCTATTTCCTGTATTCTTATTCATGTTTATACTTATACCTATTATCTTGTACGCGATTGACAAATCAAATAAATAAATAAATTGACTGATCGTGACTTTGTCAATACTAATGTTGTTCAATGGTGCTCCAGTTGTTTTGGATTACATCCCAGATACCTATTACATTCATTCATCCATCCATTCATTTTTCTGGTTAACCTGTTTTGTGAGAACCCTTTGTTAAATTATTGCATACATTGGAGGAGATAATCCAACACTACTTTTTCCTGTTTCTCCAGGCATAGTCAGAAAAAAAAAAAAAAACCAGAGCCTGTACAAAGTGAGAGACCTGATAGAATTGCACTTCTCAGCTTCCTCAGTTATAAGGCAGAATCGGGGAAATGTCTTTTTTGCATAGTTCTAACTACAGTATATTGAAAATATTGGGATTGATGCACCTAATGAAGAATTTAGGTTCTATGGATCCCTTTTCAAAAAAATTTGACACACATATTTAACATTTAAGGATGAACAATCCTCCCGATGTTTTGTGTGTTCATATCTGTTTGCTGCAGTTGGACTACAACTGTGTAACCTCAACCCAGTTCTAAGCATAATTGTGGGTAACAACTTCTAATGGCTCTTAACTAGTAAAGCCTTTAAAATGATTTTAATTATCTGTTACCCTACAAGCAATATTAAAAAGGAACAAGACTTATATACAATTATCTCTAAGCGCTCATATTTTTGCTATCCATGTTCAAGAGGATTATCAAGTTATTTCTTTTTATATTGTCAGTTCTCTAAATAAAACAACCAGGACCAAATTCTCTGAATTTTTAGTAATCAAGAAAGCACAATGAAATTATATGGGATTTTTTCTTTTAGTCTTAAATTCAAAAATGACTGTATTTATCACTGATTGTAATTTAACTTTAGTAAAATTGTATTATCTAAAACTGAATTTGTGATGTCAAGATAATAAGAAACTTATTCAGTCTGATTTAAAAGCTTAACTTGATGATATTACAGGAACTGGGCCTGACTAGTCTAGTAATATCAGGGGGACCAGGAGACATGATAGCAGTTTTCCAATATTTGAAGGGCTGCCACAGAGAAGAAGGGGTGAAGCTATTTTCAAAGACACCTGAGGGCCAGACAAGGAATAATGGATGGAAACTGAACAAGGAGAGATTTTACCTGGAGATAAGGAAAAACTTTCTCTGAGAACAATCAACCAATGGAACAGCTTGCCCTCAGAAGTTGTGGGAGCTTCATCACTTGAGACTTTCAAGAAGAGATTGGACTGCCATTTGTCAGAAATGGTGTAGGGTCTCCTGCTTGGGTGAGGGTTTGGAGTAGGTGACCTACAAGATCCCTTCCAACTCTGTTAATCTGTCTGTCTAAATATTGCTTTGTGTGGTTGCTTTCACTATTTCCAAGAGACATTTCTAAAAGACATTAGTGGCTACAGATATAGATACATATAATCAGAGTTGGAAGGTACCTTGTAGGTCATCTAGTCCAACCCCCCACCCAAGAGGGAAACCCTACACAATTTCTGACAAATGGCAGTCCAATCTCTTCTTGAAAGTCTCAACTGATGTGTTGTGGCGCTCCCACAACTTCCGAGGGCAAGCTGTTCCATTGGTTGATTGTTCTCACTGTCAGAAAGTTTCTCCTTGTTTCCAGGTTAAATCTCTCCTTGTTCAGTTTCCATCCATTATTTCTTGTCTGGCTACAGAAGCTTTAGAAAATAGCTTGACCCCTTCCTCCCTGTGGCAGCCCCTCAAATATTGGAAGACCACTATCATGTCTCCCCTG
This sequence comes from Notechis scutatus, assembly GCF_049901735.1. Classification (NCBI taxonomy): domain Eukaryota; kingdom Metazoa; phylum Chordata; class Lepidosauria; order Squamata; family Elapidae; genus Notechis; species Notechis scutatus. Next base: position 147,527,603 of record NC_142012.1, on the reverse strand, counting down.
GTCCTTCTCTTTACTAGACTAGCCAAGCCCAGTTCCTGCAACCATTCGTTGTATGTTTTAGCCTCCAGTCCCCTAATCATCCTGGTTGCTCTTTTCTGTACTTTTTCTAGAGTCTCAACATCTTTTTTATAATGTGGTGACCAAAACTGGATGCAGTACTCTAGGTGTGGACTTACTAAGGCTTTATAGAGTGGTATTAGTACTTCCCTTGATCTTGATTGTAACCCTCTGTTAATACAATTTAGGATTGCATTAGCTTTTTTGGTGGCGGCTGCACACTGCTGGCTCATATTTAGCTGGTTGTCCACGAAGACTCCAAGATCTCTCTCACAGTTACTGCTATTGAGCCTGGTTTCACCCAGTCTGTATGGGTACTTTTGGTTTTTCTTGCCTAAGTGTAGGACTTTACTTTTCTCTATATTGAATTTCATTTTATTAGATATGGCCCAGTGTTCTAGATTGTCAAGATCCATCTGGATCTTGAGCCTATCTTCTTGGGTGTTAGCTATTCCTGCCAGCTTAGTATCATCTGCAAATTTGGTAAGTTTCCCTTCTATTCCCTCATCTAAGTCATTAATGAAGATATTGAAGAGTACTGGGTCTACAATGGAACCTTGTGGCACCCCACTGCTTACTTCCCTTCATGTAGACTTAGACCCATTAAAGACTATTCATTGAGTACGGTTTGCCAGCCAGTTGCAAATCCATCTAGTGGTGGTGCTATCTATTCCACTTTTTTCTAGCTTACTAAGAAGTAGGTTGTGGTCTACTTTGTCGAATGCCTTGCTGAAATCTAAATATATTATGTCCACAGTATTTTGCTGCTCTACTAATTTAGTCACTGTGTTGAAGAATGAAATAAGACTGGTTTGGCATGATCTGTTTTTAACAACCCCGTGCTGACTGCTAGTTATTACTTTACTTGTTTCTAGATGTTGGCAGATCTGTTTTTTTATTATCTTTTCCAGTATCTTCCCAAGTATTGATGTTAGGCTCATTGGTCTATAGTTTCCTGGGTCCTGTTTTTTTTCCTTTTTTTGAAGATTTGAGCCACATCAGCTCTTTTCCAGTCCTCTGGTAGTTCTCTTGTGTTCCAGGATTTTTGAAAGATATGGTGCAGTGGTTCTGAGATGACCTCTGCCAGCTCTTTTAAAACTCTGGGATGCTACATTTTATACATATTTGTATGTTATGAACAAGAAAGCTTTATTTCTTTCTAAGCTAAAGAAAAAAACACTTAGAAAATTGTCAGTCATTATCTTAATATATGCACACAGGAGAACCTATTATTTAGAGAGACAATGGGAACCCTTCACTGGGTACATTCAAGTGAAAGCAAGATATTCATGATAAGCTGCTTTAATTTAATTTGGATTCCCACAGTGAGTAAAGAATTGGCCTCAGTGACCTAAGTGTCCTAATTCTGCAGACACAGCTGATTGGGTGATTTTTTTAAATTTAATAGTGATACTCCAAAATATAATTGAATCCCTGCTTGGTATAAGCTTTGTAACTTCCTGTTACTTAAGGCCTTTTGCTACTTTTAACAAAAACGAAAGGGACAAATTGTCACATAATGGAAAGCCAAGGAAAACCCCACTCAAATTTTCCTAGAGACATGGATATAGTTAAAAAGCAAAAGATGAAAAAGGGTCACTTTTTTCCACTCAACTATATCTAAGATACTCAAATCTTTAACATGGTCAGAAAGTTTTATCCTGGGGGCTATTTCAGCAATAGTTCATTGGTGGCATTAAATCTTCTGATTAATTTCTCAATGCATTCCATTAGAATTTTGAGTAAACTATTAATCATAAAACTAAAAGATTCATAACCAATATATAAGTTTTCTTTTCCTTTATTTTTTTGCAGTAAAGCACTTAATTTTTCTTCACAAATGATTCACACCTAGTTCATTATATAGTGTTTTCTAGTCAATTGCTTCTACATTTGATGCAAAAACTTACAAACATTTCATGTGCAAATAATTAAGAACTCATTTGATTTGAGTGCTAAAATGTGCTTATGGAATACTATGTAACATCTTTATTGTGAATCCTGAAGAATGCCATTAATTTAGCACCAATAGAAAAGAATATAGAAAAGGCTACTTCTGTAGCCAGCTGCCTTCCATCCAGGCTCAAGGTTGACTCAGCCTTCCATCCTTCTGAGGTGGGTAAAATGAGGACCCAGATTGTTGGGAACAATATGCTGACTCTGTAAACCGTTTAGAGAGGGCTGTAAAGCACTATAAAGCGGTATATAAGTCTAAGTGCTATCGCTATATTTGTAGCTCAATTTGAACTGTTGAGACTTTGGTGCTCTCTGGCTTCCTTGCAGATTTTTCATTACCAAATTAAGTAACTAGGTAGTTAATAACCCCACTTGCACTGGTGATATTACCTTGTTTGGTAATGAAAAGTCTGCAAAAAAACCCAACAGATGCTGTACTTAATATCTAGCCTGAGTTCTGGACCTCACAAAAGGAAGAGACCTTCACTTGATAATTTTTATAATATACTACAAATTAGACTAATAAGGTCTGCACTTCAGTGACCTTTTATTTTTTCATTTACTTAGTGCCTTACTGAAAATTGTTATTGTTGTCTTTCTGTTTTAATTTTACACAGTCTTGTTTCACAGTTCAGGAGACAGATATGGGTAATAATTGGTTTTTTATATCATCAGATGTAATGATCTGATAGGTAGTTACATTTTTTTTCTGGATCAAGTAATTTTATAGAGTCCATTGGAAGGCAGAAGAGGACTAGGGAAAAAGCTAACTTTAATTTAATTGGAAATACACTTCACCAAATCTATGGAATTCAGCTAATGTCTTATTTTTCAAGTATTTTACTGTTTTCACCTTCTGACATATTACATAAATAATAATAAATAAATAATAAATAAAATACAATAGCAACTTTGTAGTGATTTTGGAGAGCACACGCAGAAGGGAGCACATATATTTTCATCATCTGGCATACATTTACATCTTCTTCCTGTCAAGAGAAAATAGGCCAGAAAGCACCATTATTTGCCACAAATTCAAATCTCTCTTTGCTTTGAAGGGGAAATGATATCAGAGCTGGACAAGGCAAACACATCAAGTTTCCTTAAAAGCTTCATTTCTGGACTGCAGAACAAGTGAATAATCAAGAGATTTGGAGTCTATAGAACAGTACTTGCTGTCAACCTAAAAGTCTTTCACTGTAGAATCTGAATCTATACTGAAATCTGGCTATAGTTTATGTAAAATTCAATCTAAACTGACAGCTTTCAGCTTGCTGTGTTTTAACTTATGTACATATTGAAATGTCCACATATAAATCTCCAACAAAAATAAAAGGGAGTTATAGTCCCTTTCGATGGTGAAGATTCTCAGAATACATCTATAAGCAATAAAGTAAGTCAATGTTAAAATTAACACTTACTTTCTGAAGTCTTCATGGAAGCGAGAATTGGAGATTAAAGCTAAAAACCTTATACAAGTTTGTGTTTACTCTTATTCTATTGCAATTATTATGTTTGTACTTTTCACCAATTATTTATGGCCAAAAAATGCATAGCATATAAGAATGAGAAGTTCACAGCAGCCTTTCCCAACCAAGCACTTTACCAATATTTGAAGGGTTAAGGGCAACTTGCAGAATTCGGTTGTGCAAGCGATGTATTCTGGGAATTGCAGTTTCAGCATATCTCAAACAGGAAGCATTCTGAATTCAACCCCAGCTCCTGCTGTTGGTTTATTTAATATCCCTCTGATTCAGATTTTTAGACATATGCCAATTTTGATTATTCTATTGTGATATTTAATCTTAATTGTCCTATGCCAAGTTTGAGGGTTTTATTTAGGCGATAGAAAGGAGGGATAGGTGTGTGTTGTGTACAATATTAACTTTCCAAAAAAATCCCAAAAGTACTGTAGTTCCAGGTCTATAGAGTTTTCTTCTCATAAGTCAAGTAGATTTTTTTTCTTGTTATTTGTTCAAGACTTTGGTTTACACCAATAAACACTCTTGCACTACACAGCAATGTCCCATTGGGAAGAAAACCCACTTCTCTGTTTTCTAAAACAAAGCTGGAAGAAAGAATAGGCTTACTTCAGGGCTATTTCAGAAAGCTTTATCTGACAAGAATTAAAGTAAATATGCCTTTTTTGCAGTTGTACAAACATGGTTTAACATTCTGATCAGCAGTTTTTGCATCAGTTGTTTTTTCATATTGCACAAATTACTTAACTCCAGGTCTAAGATTTTTTTATTGTTTTATTTATTTATTTATTTTAAAGAGAGGCACTTCTTCATTGTTTCAGGTTGTTAACCACAATGTCTTCCTAAAATGAAGCATGTTTACTGTCATTTGGGAGTGGTGGAGAGTCATCTCATACTTGATGAATTTGGCAATGAAGAATCTAAAAGATACTAGTGTGGGATTGTTATCCCGCACATGCCTAAACTGTCAGGCCTCATTACTTCCAAGACAAAAATTACAGAAGACTGTATTAAATGCTTGAACAGAAACCTACACTGCACCAACCTCTAACTGCAGTTATGGGATGACACCCTCAGACCATTTACTGAATTACATAGGACTTCTTCCTCTTCTTGCAGATTGCAGCATGAAGGATTTGGTAAAAAGTAAATGTTTTGTTGGCATCGTGATATGCTAGAGAAATAAATGTATGCCACGTCAATTATTAAAACCAAATATAGAAGATTTCCCCATTCTGAAAGAAAGGAAAGCATTTAACATTTTTAGCAATGTTATCAACCAGAATCAACCAGAATTTCAGCCGGTGGGTATTTAGATGTTGCTGTTGTATGTCCACTTAACACTGGCTGTTTGGATTGGATTTACTGGGAGTTGTTTGTGCACAGGTTTTGTGAAATCACAGGTTTCCTATCTTATTTGTTTGCCAGCTAAAGGGCAAAGACATAATATGTATGCTTCATTGGCAACAGGACCATGTCCAAAATGTTATATGGTTGTCCTCTTTGGCAAGAGGACCATCTCCAGTGTTACATGGTTCTCTGTAACCATAGAGCTATTTAGCAATAAAATTGATTGATTGAATTCATACAACAAACCACACTTTAAATGTAGATTAATAATTTTTTAAATAATGTTCGTAAACAGTGAACAATGCTCAAACAAATGAACTGTCAGGGTTCTGGCAGTTACTCCAATTAAATCATGAGCCTTGAGCCATACTCCCCAAAGTAAAGAGGATTTATTTGAAGCTACCATTCTATGGGCACTAACCAACTCTGAGGTACATAATTCACTGTCACCCTTGATCCTGCTTTCCCCCCCACCCCTCTGGGTGTATCATCCAATGAAAAAACTTCCATAGCCAAGAGTCATCAATCATGCTCTTCAATTAGATTTTTTCACGGTAGAAGCTTCAGCCATCTAATCAGAAGAAAATATGAATGGAATGTACTTTCGATTTACTCTGTGGCCTGCTCTTTGAAACCCCCACCCCTTCTTTCTGTTGTCAACTATAAAATGTGTATACAAAATGTTTTATGAATTGACATGAACTATGTTATAGCTTAGCATTATGGCTTCATTCATGCAATATACTAAAACAGTGACTAAGTTCCTACTTCATTCTGAGACACCATATATCCAATTCCATTTTTGTTTGGTCTACAAGTTGTGATAGTTAAGTAATTGGGCAATCACTCTCAGCATACAAATATTTTCTGTCATTAGAACTCTCAGATCACCTAAATTAAAATGTTCTACAGCTACAGCAAGACCACTTTCTGAAAAACCTTGCCCCCAGTGGTGGGATTCAAATTTTTTTACTACTGGTTCTGTAGGCTTTGCTTTGTGGGCATGGGAGGGGAAGGATACTGTAAAATCTCCAGTCAGAGGTGGTATTTGCCAGTTCTCTGAACTATTTAAAATTTCCACTACCGGCTTTCCAGAACTGGTCAGAACCTGCTGAATGCCACCTCTGCTTGCCCCCGAAGGAAAGGTTGCAGACAGGATGAAAACTGATCACCAAGGTGGAATCTAGCAATGATTTCTTAAGGTGAGGGTGAACCACAACCTCCTTAAATAGCTGAGGCACTACTGCATCACTCCAGAACCATTAGCCAGAGTGGACATGGATTTAACATACAGGTGGCCAAGATTATATTCTCTATGATCCTAGAGAATGTAAGTTTGCTTCCTGTATGTTAAATGGTATGTGGGTGTTTATTTATAAATAGACTGGTCCAGGGGTGGGATTCAAATTTCTTAACAACCAGTTCTGTGGGTGTGGCCTAATTTGTGGGTGTGGCTTGGTGGTCATGTAACTGGGTGAGCATGGCTTGTATGTAAATATTATAAATATTTATGTAAATATTGATTTTTTTTATTTAAAAAGAGCAACTTTTACCCAAAAGCAGGCAAAGCAGGCAGGCAGATTGAGTTGCTCACAAAATCACAGATTAATTTAGAGATCTATCTATCTGCAATCAGCTACCTGAGTCTGCACTGAAAAGCTTCAGTCCTAAGGAAGGTTCGGCTCTGCTTTTTCCAAGGATTTCCTGCTTTCTAGCTAATCTAAATCTCCTGGCAGAATAGAACAGCTGATGGTCGTGGGGGGGAGGAAAAATAGTAACTTACCAAACCAAACAAGTTGGATGGCTCGCATGCCAGGTAAGGAGTGAGTGGGCGGGGAGGGGAGGGGCCAGCCAGTGGAGCGATTTGTCAGTTCTCCAAACTGCTGACAATCGTGTGTGTAGTGTTTGCAAGAAATCATCAGCTGTGGCGCCTGGACAGCTGAGAAGTGCTGCGCTCAGGTGCTCAGCATTTGAAAATCCTCCTGTTTCCTGTTTTTTCAACCTCAGATGTGCTGCGCTGCGCAAAGCAGCTGAGGATAGAAAAGCAGGAAATAAAGGACAGCCTAGAGCCCAGGCAGGTGGGTGGGCCAAACACTGAACCGATTCCGTGTCAGCTGCTCTTCCCAGCTACAGGTTCTATAGAACCAGGTCGAACTGGTAGCATCCCACCCCTGGACTGGTCCTTGATTAGATATGTCAGTTTGCAGTTTTATACAACAATATAGATGAGAGCTTTTTCCATGGTCTAAGCAACATTTTTTTTTCAACAAGCAGTTCTGTGAACAAGCATCTTGTGATGAAGTACCTTGATTTTCCTGATTTCTTTCATTCCTCCCAGGTTTTTTTTTAGTATTACTTATTTCCTTTGAAAAACATGAATGTATTGATCATATTCATTATGATTTTTATTCAAGCATAGTGAAAAACATTGGGGAGTGCTTAATGCTTAATGAAATAATTTTCTGACAAAAAGCTGCAGTTCTGCTGTCTAATCAGAGACATTATTGGAAGCAAAGATGGAATTTTAAATTATTTACTCTGAATGGTTTTATTGACAGGGAAACTGTGGTTCAGTATTGAAAAAAATATTTTGTATACAAACAGTTTTTCAATTTAGTTGCTAGCATTTCCAAGACAAAAGCATCATGCAATAAGAATGGAAAAAGCACCCTCTACACACATCCAGGCACAATCAAAGGACACAAAAAAATCCCTGGTCTAGATACATTTTTTAAAAAATGATTTTCTGTCAATCATCTTCTTAAGTTATTTGTTAGCGATCTCAAAACTTTGGGAAGATAGATAGATACAGATACAGATTAATAGAGTTGGAAGGGATCTTATAGGTCATCTAGTCCAACCCCCTGCCCAAGCAGACCCTACACCATTTTGGACAGGTGGCAGTCCAGTCTCTTCTTGAAAGCTTCCAGTTCTGAAGGCAAGCTGTTCCATTGGTTGATTGCTCTCACTGTAAAAAAAATTCTCCTTATTACCAGGTTGAATCTGTCCTTGTTCTCATCCATTATTCCTTGTTTGGCCTTCAAGTGCTTTGGAAAATAGCTTCATCCCCTCCTCTCTGTGGCAGCCCCTCAAATATTGGAACACTGCTATCATGTCTCCCCTGGTCTTTCTCTTCACTAGACTAGTCATGCCCAGTTCCTGTAACCATTCTTTGTATGTTATATGCTTTATTACAATACAATAATAAATAATATAAACATGCAACTGGATCATGTCCAGTGGACAATATAATGAGATCTCTATAAAAACACTGTATTATTTTTATTTATTATTCAACTCCTATAAATGTTTTAAGTGTCTTCACTATTTCACTTTGAAATAGTGTGGGAATAACTCTAAACCCCTACATGAGCTATGCAGATGTCACTTGTAAAACAGTTATGCTATTGTTTATTTATGTATTTGACTTACATTATATCTTTCCTAATAAAAGTTCAAGGAAACATATGTGATTGTCCCAACACCATTTTATTTTCATGAGATTTCTTTAAGTTAAATCAAAAGATGGAAACATAATTTGAAGCCACCTAATTTTTTTAAAGCCTTATAGCAGTTTTATAGTAATTTGTCTCAAAATTATGTTCTTCGTCATGGGCCTGGAAGGCATCACATTGATAAAAATTATTTTAAATTAAATAAAATTTTCTTAAACTGATCTAGGCTCCACCAGCATTTTCACAGTATAAGAGCTGTTCAAGGTTGTAGTGTGCTGTTTAATACCCACTTTGAACTATTCCAGTATGTTCTACATCATGGTGTCTTTAAAAACTCCACAAAAATATTACTGTAAAACATAAATCTATACGCTGATGAGAACCCATTTGTCAAGTTAGATAGTATCAATGCAACATCAATGCTATTGGCTCTCTGCTTCCTTCTAGTTTAATTCAAAGATCTGTTATTGGAATTAACTAAGATTAGTTTATAATCTGCCATAATTAAAAATAAGTGGCATAAATATGCACCAAGAGCCAAATGTTGCTATCAAATTTAATGTAATAGAAAAATTATTTTAAAAACATGAAGAGTAAGTGTATATAATTAACTTACTTTTAATTCAGTATAAATTTAAATAAATCAATAATGTTTCTTTTGCCCCATCATCATATTTATTTTGTCCACTTAGGTTTGCATCCAGTATCCATTTAAATCTTCCTGGACCTCTTCCATCAAGCAATCACAATACAGCAGCAAAATAATCAAATTTTGAGGGAAATTTAGGACCTTTTAGAAGAAATTAAGAACAAAGAATTGTTTTCTGCTCTCATTCTTATCCTAAGCTTACACACACACACACACACACACACACACACACACACACACAAAAGCCAAATAAAAAAGTTTACGAAAGCAGCTAATGAAAATAATTTGAGAATTTTGCCATTCCCAGAATCTCCTGTTCACAGTCCTATCATTCTAAAACCCACAAACAACTTCTCTGAAATTCAGCCACATTCCTTCCAATGACATCACATCAGTAGAAGTCTCCTCTGACTTGCCAGGAAGGGCTGAGTTGTAGCTTTGTACTAGATGACTGTTACATTCCAGTTAACAATTATCACAATTAATAGCAATTGTACCTTAATTTAATGTTTGATTCTAATTCTACCAGAACAACAAGATGAACTTTGTATAAATTGTATAAATCTGCCTCATAACCTTAATCAGCTATCCCTTTGCTATTAATGAAGATAAATGCAGATTTTAATTAATAAACTACACCATGTAAAAAAGAAAAGCAAGTCTTACTTTGAAAATGTGTGCTTTTACCCAGCTTTTTGTCACTACATTTGTCTTGTAGTGTGTTAAGCAGAACAGGTCTGTCAGCAAACAACCAAGCTCAGAGAGCACTAAGGACTCCATAGTTCATCCCTGAGTTACAAACATTCTCTTCTATTACACCAAGTCTCAGTTCCAGGAAAAGGTCATATTTTTAGCATATCTATTTTGTCACAGAGTTTCTAACTGTTGGGCTCCACAGTAACCTTAACAGTGAAAGGACCTTTCTCTTTTACACTTGAAAACATTCTTTGGTAATGTAAAGTTCAGGAATGACTATGGCACAAGAAAGAGAAACATATTTTAAAATCAAGCTATTCCTCAAGAAACATTAGCAGCAGGTACTTTCACAGAATGTCATCATCCAATACAACAATACCTGCTCCCATATAATTGTAATAATATGCAAAGGATGTGTTGAACCAAAGAATACATTTATCACACACTTTTTTTTGTTTCTCCTATGGCAATAAGGCTAGTGTGAAGAAATTAAATGCATATTTTGCTTTATATTATTGTGTGAGTCACCCCAATGTCATCTTTGATGGGAGGTCCGAATAAATATAAATAAAATGCTATTGGTATAGAAAGAAATGTTTTAAATTACAGATCTTCTGTAATCTAAACAATTTCTACCGTATCAATAGCATTTTTACTGAGCTCAGCCACATGTAGGTTGTTGAGATTTATATATATCCATGTCCATTGTATTGTCTATATTAAGATAGAAGAAGTTTGGTCCATTGACTTCCTTTGAAGGTTTTTAAAAAGACCTTTTAAATATTCATGACCAATAAACACAACTATTCTCTCTTCCTAAATTGCCTTTTCTTACACAACTTTCAAAATAATATGTTGTTCCTTCAAATGCATTTTTCACAAAATGGTTCCAGGTGGCGCAGTGGTTAGAATGCAATAATGCAAGCTTTGTATTTCACTGCCAAGAGTTTGATCCTGACCAGCTCAAGGTTGACTAATCTTTCCATCCTTCCCAAGGTCAGTTCTTTAACAATGACTTTGGCAAACTTTTTGAAAAACAGAAGTAGAAATAGAAAAAAACGTACATAAATGGGAAGTGTTGCTGATGTAAAATTTTCAATTGGTTGTTGTCAAGTGAACACCACCAGCAAAATATAGCACTGAATTTTGTTTAGCAGCGTTATAGATGTTGACTATTTCTTTCTTTTTATAGCTTTACTCGTGAGGCAAAATGACAGATTTGGTGCTCATAGTAAAATTGCCTCAAGTTTTATAGCTTTGACGTGTATGTATTTCAGGAAAACAACTAAAATGACCTTGCAAAAAAAAAAAAATCTAATGACAGCTAGTCTGTTTACCCAATAATAAAACTCAGCTCCTTTTCTAAAAATCAACAAGAAACTGCCCACCAGCAAAAAATAAATCCTTAAGATTGCAAGCATAAGAAAGAAAAACAATGCTTGATCACACAAAAGATCTTTTTTATTTCAGCATTCTTTTCTCAACAATGGCCAAACAGACATCTTCACAAATTGAGCTTCTACTATTAGCTATATAAATCTGACTAAGATGGTTGGGGGGGATGGAGTGTCATCATTAGCTAACCATGTTAGGGGGCGTGCATAAGCACACCAACGTGCCTATTGTCCCTGTCCTATTGTTTTTATTTTTCTTATAAGTATCTATCTCATGTATTCAAAACTATATTTGTTCTTATACCTGTATCTTGTAAGCGATTGACAAATCAAATAAATACTAAATACATGTTAATCTTAATGGTTTTCTAACCATGAATGAGCAATTATTTTTCTGCAGCATCAACCTTTTTCCTTGTCCGAGTATAGCTCCATTTGGCTATTAACACAGCAAACCACCATATACCAAAGAAATGATATACACATTGCTATTTCACCATGCAAATATTTCCATTACCCATTTGCATCTAAGAATTTGTACAATGATATTATGCATAGTTCATCTTCCCACCCCACGCCCAGAACCCAAATATATTAAGTTACCATCAACTGAACAACTCATTCTCTTTCTAATTAGGAAGTTCTTCCCTATTATAAGACATTGTAATATCACTCAAAACACTGGATAAGGTTGGCACTGTAACATCATTCAAATCGGAAAACAGGAATTGGGTCTGCTTTTGAAAAGCAAACTGGAAGAGCATAGAAATTCACTAAGAACAATGCCACTAAAAATAATAAAAGCTATGTTGTGATATCACAGTGTGAGCCCTATCTTCAATATGAGTAGTATGACATCACAAATATTGAGACAAATATCGAGACACAAATGTCGAGACATATTTCGTCGCTTAGAAGTCCATATGCAGAAGAAATACAAAATCTTCATTTAGAAGAATGTTCTTTATTACTCACAAATTGATCCTGTCAGAACAGAATATTTGGAGATCAGAGTTGAACTTTGGGGTCCTTGATGCTTTCTGAACTTGGTTGTTTTTGTTTTTTGCAGATATTTCATTACCAAACTAGATAATATCATCAATGGAACTAGGGAATGGGGTTTGCTCTATTTTATATACTAGTGACTTGTCCTGTCGGTATTGATGGGAGTGGTCTTGGTTGTTCCTTAATTGGGCTGTCATTTACTGCTAGCTTGTTTGGCAATTCTTTGATTGGGATATTGTTTGCTTCTTTATTATTGGTCTAATGTTAATCTATGCATCTGGGTGTTGATTGCTGGTGAGGAGGTGTTTTTCTGTTTTTGTTCCTTTTTGGCTTTTTGCTTGTCTCTTTTGAATGGTATGTAGATGTTGTTTATGCCTATGTGATTGTTCATGGCTGATTTATCCAAATGCTAGATTTCCAGGCATTCTCCAGCATTTTTGGACTTGGCTTGGTCCAGGATGCTCATAGTTTCACAGTGTCCTGTCTTCATGTTCCCTCATTCATTAGCCTTGATCTACTTTTTTACATGAAAAATCAGTGTGATCTATAATTTAGGATATGCAATGTTTGTTACAATGTTTTAATGTGATTTAAGGAACCTGAGGATGCCTTACTATTATTCCTAGGCACTATACATTTTGGACCATAACCCATCCACTGCAATTAAGTGTAACCTCACTTTCCAACTACTACAATCTACACAATGATGATATCAGGAACAGGAAAATTAGTATTCTTAAAATACATAGTTTCACACACCCCAAATGACTTTGTTTTTTTTTAAAGATTATTATATTTTTAATAAACTAACCTAAAGGGTGACATGCTAAGCAAAACAGCGACCTCTAAAACCTTATTTGTTTGCATAGATCATTTAGATCAGGGTCCCCAACCGCCGGTCCGCGGACCCGGTACCGGGCATGGAACAAGCCTTACCGGGCCGCTGGTTGCTGGGCGCCGCCATCTTTTTTTGGTAAAAAAGCAATTTTTCGTCAAAAAAGATGGCGGCGCCAGTACGCTTCAGTGAGCTTTTCCGGGTAGAAAGCCATTTCTGCCGAAAAAGCTCACGGCGCATGGCGCCGCCATTTTTGGCGAAAAATCACTTCGATGACGTCACCGGAGTGATTTTCGTCAAAAAAGATGGCGGCGCCCAGCTGACGCTGGAACCGGGACGCGGCGCCCAGCTGGCCGCGGAACCGGGCGCGGCGTCGAAAAGGTTGGGGATCCCTGATTTAGATCATAGATCACAAAAGCCAAATAAGTATTTTTCAGAAATAAAAAATGGTGGGTAGAGGAGTGAGCCCACGTGGTTAAAAGTTTAATCCTAACCAGTTCCTAGCAAATTATCTACATCATTCTTCCTGATCAACGAATAAGGGGAATATCACTTTTCTCTAACTAGATGCCTTCCCAATAGACCACATTCTCAACATATTTTGATCAATTGGTTTTGACCATAAAGGTGAATTGAAAATTTTGATGTTTGATATCAGATAGGGCTTGCATAAACTAATATGGGCCCACATAAAGGAAAATCTCCTATGTGGCCCCAAATGAAATTAGCAACCAGACAAATCCTATAAATGTAAAAGAAAAAAAAAGGTAAAATCTGCCAACATTAAAAATATAGGAATGAAGAATGAAAACTGGACATTTATTTTCTTTAATATCAGTGTTTTTCAAACTTGGCAACTTGAAGATGAGTGGACTTCATCTCTTAGAATTCCCCAACTAGCCTTTTTGTCTGGCGAATTCTGGGAGTTGAAGTTCACATATCTTCAAGTTGTCAGGGTTGAGAAACACTGTTTTATATTATATTTATACTCTTTTTTCCAACTCCCAAACGTGATATACAACATAAAGAGATTACCCCAAAACTGCTTCTCCAAAAGGCAACTGGACTTTGTTTTTTTTCCTTGAAGAAATTTTACTTCTAATCCATTCTTCAGTTCTTTAGCACTTTTTGGAAAACCATGATGTGGATGATTGAGAATCTCCATAGACATAAATAATTTACAATGAAGTATCATCATTAAGCTATTTCTGTTCCTTTTTCTCTAGCCTTCATTGGCTTCACTCTTGTTTGCCTTCACCCACATTTAATTTGACTGGCTGCTGCGTAGTAGTTGTATCAATAATATCATAGCACAGTTCTAGAAATTATGATATTATAGATCACTGCCATTATGCAAGTACTCTGACTGCTGGCAGTGTGAATGAATGAGACTGAAGGCAACAAGTTCAAAGAAATAAAGCAGTACTAAAATAAACAGTGTGGGAGCAAAAGGAGAATAAATGCTTTTATTCCAAGCCATATGATTATCGGCAGGTTTCACTTTTATTAATTTGTTCAGCTATGTTGAGTCTATGAATTTAGAAATCATAGAATATTCAATGTGTTCATAAATAATGTGTAAATATCACTTGTATGTGTAGGCAAAGAATATTTTCTTGGGTTTTAAAAATACCTGCAAGTAACAGAATGGATGGGTAAAAATAATTTCTGTTATGTTTTTATAGCAATATAAAAATCATTGGTAGCATTTTCATTAAGTAGAGTTTTTTAGTTATTACTAAAGAAGGTAGTCACTAACCTACCCTTAGGAGAACAATTTTGCTTTATTTCATGCTGGGAAACTTTTTCCTCATACACCGTAAGGTACCCTTCTGAACTCAAATTTATCATCCACCTCTCTTGATAGTAGCTTTTTGCCTAAAGGCTATAATAAACCAGCTTACCCATTCCAAGCTATGCTATCTTCTTGACTGAATAAAATCAACTCATTGCTCCATATTCATCTATTTGCACCATTTATTATTCACAGTGTGCAGTTGTCGAATAGAAATGAATTCCCCTTTATCCCGTTTTGTTTCTGCAGAGTATAACATTTTAACATTCCTACAGCTGTACCTTATTCGATTCTGTGAAATAATTATGTGATTGTTTCAGACTGATAAAGTCATAATTAGAAGTATCAGAATGTGACTGTTAGTAAAAGAAAAAAATACTTACTACCTGACCATATATTTCTTTATACTCTATATAAATGACCTTTGTGATCACCTTATAAGCAACTGCGTCCTCTTTGCAGATGATGTAAAACTATTCAACACCACAGACAATGCTACTATCCTTCAAAGCGACCTTGATTATGTGTCTGAATGGTCAAACTTCTGGCAACTCCAAATCTCAACCAACAAATGCTCTGTCCTACACACTGGTAAAAAAAATCAATACACCAAATACAAACTAGGCGGATATGACCTCGTTGATGATCCTTACTCTGTCAAGGACCTTGGAGTTCTCATATCAAATGACCTAAGCACCAGAGCTCACTGTACCAGCATTGCCAAAAAGGCATTAAGAGTTGTAAATCTAATCTTATGAAGCTTCTCCTCTGGAAATATTGAATTGCTAACTAGAGCATAGAAACCCTGTGCTGGACCAATACTCGAATATAGCTCATCTGTCTGGAATCTGCACTGTATATTGGACATTAATACAATTGAGTGAGTCCAGAAGTATTTCACGAGAAGAGTACTACACTCCTCTGCTCACAACAGAATACCCTATATCACCAGGCTTGAAATTTTGGGCTTGGACAACCTTAAACTACGCCGCCTACAGTTGGACTTAAGCGTAGTACACAAAATTATCTGCTACAATGTCCTACCAGTCAATGACTACTTCAGCTTCAACCGCAACAATACAAGAGCACACAACAGATACAAACTCAATGTAAACCACACCAAACTTGATTGCAGAAAGTACAACTTCAGCAACAGAGTGGTCAATGCCTGGAATGTACTACCTGACTCTGTTGTTACATCCTCTAACCCCCACTCCTTTAACCTCAAACTAACCACTATTGACCTCACCCCATTCCTAAGAGGTCTGTAAGGGGCGTGCATAAGTGCACCATCGTGCCTCCCATCCCTGTCCTATTGTCCCCATTTATTTGTACCCATTTCCTGTATTCTTACTCACATTTATACTTATATCTATTACCTTGTAAGTGATTGATAAATCAAATAAATAAAATAAAATAAAACAAATATATAGGTTTTCAAGGTTATTGTATGTTGCAAACAATAACTCCATCCACTGAATTGTTTCCTCCCTGTGCAGAATGGAAGAGGATCCCCTAGCCAAATACTTTCCATCTTTATCTGCTACTATTTTGTAACAAAGGGGTTATGGTTGGAATGAACAAATCAACTCTGTTAAGTATGGAGAATAATGGAGACCAGACATCTGACCAGTGACTTCAACTCTTTAATAACAGTAAATAGAACAGAACAGAGCAAGGCTATGGGCAGCAGTAACCCTTTATAGGGCTAGCTGCTACCCTATTACCCAATGAGATGAGCAACAAGTTCAAACTAATAACCAATAAGAATAGTCCAAATAGTGGCCAATCAGGGACTAGTTCTGGCCCAATCCAAAGTTGTTGTACAAGGACCAATCAAGTGTGTAGGTCTTCAAACCCTGATTTGCATTTAAGTTATTAACTTTTATTGATTCACAACACCCCTCCCCTTGGGTTCCGTTTGAGGGGAGCTGTAATAAAATCCTCAAGATAGACAGGCCGTTTGGTCTGCCTGGATGATTTCCGAGCTCCACCGGTTTTGGTCTAAGGTCGGTTCCGGTGGAGCGTTTGGATGATCTTTATTAAATTCTGTTTCGCTGCATGGTGATTCCGTGCTGCTTTCACTCTGGTTGTCTCCGCTACTCCGTGTTTCTTGGGGTTTTGCAGTTCAGTTTCCCCGTATTAAAGTTCCCTGAAAAAGTCAACTCCCTCCCCGCTTCACGTTCCGGTGTCTCGCTGGGCCATAGGGTTTCCGTTGGCCTGCTATTTGTCATATCAAAGTCAATTCCTCGATATTTCCTCCCCTTGAGTTGGTGAACCCGGGAGTCATGGGCGCTGGGTGGTAATCTCGATCGGAGTTGGTCTATGTGGCGTTCCACACCCTCCCATCGTCTGTTAGCAGGCGGTAAGATCTAGGCCCGGTGAGGTGGGTAACGGTTGCGGGTATCCACAACGGTCGCCGGAAAAGTTTTTGGCAAAGATTAAATTGCCACTTAAATTCCCGGCATTTGCTGCTGGAGCCGAAGGGCTTTTCCGGTGCGAATGCGGGGTGGAGCCGGATCAAGGTGCGATCGTGGTTTCCGCCCCATAAGAAGTTCAGCGGGTGTTTTGTTGGTCACGCTGTGGGGCGTGATATGCTGTAACAAGAGAATTCAATTGATTTTCTCGTCGATGTTGCCGAATTCCATTTTGTGAAGGGTCTTTTACAAATTGTACCATGCGTTCTGCACGTCCATTGGCCGCAGGGTGCGCGGCGAGGTTAGC